>NC_133334.1:126987085-127302470 GCF_042186555.1 Aquarana catesbeiana | reverse complement strand
AACATAGGAGCACGGCAGTCACAATAATCGATGAAGGATTTTGGAGCATGTTTAAAGGACTTTTTATGTATTGGATGTTTAATTTTGGTTTGATTTAAAACACATGACAATATTTATAAGTGGTTGTTTTGAAAAAGGGAATAATACAAGTGGTGGTAATTTGAAAGTAGCGCATTCACACTTATACATTAGCATGTATGGACTTCTGCCTGAATTCCTGACCACTATCTAGCCTGCTGATTTTGTACTTCACTGCCAGCTCGTATATGACCTCTGCCTGCCGGACAACTCGCTGTATTTTGATTGTGTACCGCTTTGCCTGATCTTTTGCCAACCTGACCTGCCTCAATACATTTTTGTCTAAATTCTTAGCACACAAGCTCCACTTTGGACACTACCTGCCACAGAACTTAGCCTGGGAGGGAATATTGACATCAATGGACACAGAACAGAAATGGGAATTCTTCAAAGTGACTGTATGTAAACTCACTGCAAAGTATATTCCCATGGGCAATACGTTTAAAAGGCTAAAAATAAAGCGTATGTGGCTCACGGCCAAAGTTTAAATGGCTATAAATAATAAAAAAGAGCTTTCAAAAAATATAAAAATGAAGGAACATTATCATTGTTTAAATGTTACAAAGAATATGTAAAAAGGAAATCAAAACAAACGACAGATTACAAAAGATATTAGGACAAACCCCAAGCAATTCTTAAAAAAATATTAATGGTAAAAAGGTCAGGTCTGAGCATGTAGGCCCTTTGCAAAACGATCTAGAGTGGGTGACTGGGGACAAGGCAAATTTATTAAATAATTTCTTCAGCTCTGTGAATACAAAGGAGCATGGGGGAGCTCATGTCCATAATGCGGGTAATAGTGACACAGCCCCAAATGATCCACAATGGCTCAAAAGTGATATGGTCCAGAAATATTTAGACAGAATAAAGGTGGATAAAGCACCTGTACCAGATGGCATCCACCCACAGATCCTAAAAGAATTGAGCTCTGTCATTTCAAGGCCATTGTTTCTAATATTTAGGGACTTGTTAATGACTGGAATGGTACCACTAGATTGGCGCAAGGCCAATGTGGTGACCATATTTAAAAAGGGATCAAAGTCTTTACCAAGTAACTATAGACCTGTTAGTTTAACTTCTATAGTCAGGAAGATACTTGAGAGTTTAATAAATGACTATACAGACGAGTTCTTGCAGGAAAAAAATATTAAACAGTGATTGTAAAGGCTATTTTTTAATTTTTTTTTAAATTAACAAACATATCATACTCACCTCCACTGTGCAGCTCGTTTTGCACAGAGTGGCCCCAATCATCCATTTCTGGGGTCCCCCGGCAGTTCTCGTGGCACCTCCCCGCATCAGATAACCCCCTAGGAGAAGCACTCTCCCGGGGGTTACTTTGCAGGCACGCTCCCGGGTCCAGCATTAGCATCCATAGACACAAATGCCAGACTCGGCCCCGCCTCCCGGCGCCCGCATCATTGGATTTGATTTGATTGACAGCAGCGGAAGCCAATGGCTTTCAGGTTTAATTTGAGGGTATGTACATCCAAATCAGGTGAGCGGTGTAGGAATTACAACAGTTTGTATATGTGCCTCCCACTTTTTAAGGGACCAAAAGTAATGGGACAATTGGCGTCTCAGCTGTTCCATGGGCAGGTGTGTGTTATTCCCTCATGATCCCATTTACAAGGAGCAGATAAAAGGTCCAGTGTTCATTTCAAGTGTGCTATTTGCATTTGGAATCTGTTGCTGTCAACTCTCAATATGAGATCCAAAGAGCTGTCACTATCAGTGAAGCAAGCCATCATTAGGCTGAAAAAACAAAACAAACCCATCAGAGAGATAGCAAAAATATTAGGCGTGGCCATATCAACTGTTTGGAACATCCTTAAAAAGAAAGAATGCACTGGCGAGCTCAGCAACACCAAAAGACCAGAACACCATGGAAAACAACTGTGGTGGATGACCGAAGAATTCTTTCCCTGGTGAAGAAAACACCCTTCACAATAGTTGGCAAGATCAAGAACACTCTCCAGGAGGTAGTTGTATGTGTGTCAAAGTCAACAATCAAGAGAAGACTTCACCAGAGAGAATACAGAGGGTTCACCACAAGATGTAAACCACTGGTGAGCCTCAAAAACAGGAAGGCCAGATTAGAGTTTGCCAAACAACATCTAAAAAAGCCTTCACAGTTCTGGAACAACATCCTATGGACAGATGAGACCAAGATCAACTTCTACCAGAGTGATGGGAAGAGAAGAGTATGGAGAAGGAAAGGAACTGCTCATGATCCAAAGCATACCACCTCATTAGTGAAGCATGGTGTTGGTAGTTTCATGGCGTGGGCATGTATGGCTGCCAATGGAACTGGTTCTCTTGTATTTATTGATGATGTGACTGCTGACAAAAGCAGCAGGATGAATTCTGAAATGTTTTGGACAATATTATCTGCTCATATTCCGCAAAAAGCTTCAGAACTCATTGGACGGCGCTTCACAGTGCAGATGGACAATGACCCGAAGCATACTACGAAAGCCACCAAAGAGTTTTTTAAGGGAAAGAAGTGGAATGTTATGCAATGCCCAAGTCAATCACCTGACCTGAATCCGATTGAGCATGCATTTCACTTGCTGAAGACAAAACTGAAGGGAAAATGCCCCAAGAACAAGCAGTAACTGAAGAAAGTTGCAGTAAAGGCCTGGCAGAGCATCACCAGGGATGAAACCCAGCGTCTGGTGATGCCTATGCGTTCCAGACTTCAGGCTGTAATTGACTGCAAAGGATTTGCAACCAAGTATTAAAAGGTGAAAGTTTGATGGATGATTGTTAATCTGTCCCATTACCTTTGGTTCCTTAAAAAGTGGGAGGCACATATACAAACTGTTGTAATTCCTACACCATTCACCTGATTTGGATGTAAATACCCTCAAATTAAAGCTGAAAGTCTGTAGTTAAAGCACATCTTGTTTGTTTCATTTCAAATCCATTGTGGTGGTGTATAGAGCCAAAAAGATTAGAATTGTGTCGATGTCCCAATATTTATGGACCTAACTGTAGTTAAAGTTGGTCCAGGGAAAATCCGATTGCCTCTCAGGGGATGAGGGAGGAATTTTTTCCCCTGCTGTAGCAAATTATATTAATATATATATATATATATATATATATATATATATATATATATATATATATATATATATATATATAATTATTATTATTATTATTATTATTATTATTATTATTATTGGTTGAACTAGATTGACTTGAGTCTGACTTTTTTCAACCTGCTAATTATAAGAGATCAGAACCTCTAATGCACACATACAGGATGAAGAGGTGACATGCTGTTGCTAGGGGCAACAAGTACAAGGAAAGGAGGATATGACAGCCAGACAGCAAAGAGCAGTGTCAGCAGGCATCATGGGTCTCATGCATAGTGAAGGAAGTGATCAGTGTACCAGCAACTGGGACTGTACCCATGTGGCAGAGGCCTTAGGGACCTAGCCACATGGTATTAAAGAATTAATTATGCACACATGGGGTCCACGCTGGTTCTCGGTGGGACTCACTCTGTCACTGGTAGATGGATGGTGGAGTCTAGCTAGACTAATGGAACAGGACACTGCAATGTGGTATCTCCTTCAAAATGTCCCATCCTGAGCAGATGTATGTATCGTGGGACCATGCGGCACCTGTATACAGTAAAGAGATTGAAAGGCCCTCTGTACACTGAGTCAGACCCACCCACAAGGAGCTCTGCCTTCTTTCTCCGCTCTCACAGGCTTTTCTGAGGCAGTCAGAGCCATTGGCTTCCACTGCTGTCAGTCAAATCCTGTGAAGATGGAGAGAGGACGGGCCCGAGTAATGCTGTCTGTGCCTATAGATCACTCCCACAGGTATCTTAGGATAGGAAGCATCTTTCTGTGGAGGCACACTGAGAAGAGGAGACATCTGGTGTGCCGGTGAGGGACCCAAAAAGAAGAGGTTGGGGATGTTGTATGCAATTCTATTGTACAGAGCAGAAAAGTATAACATGTTTGGTATTTAAAAAACAATATTATAATCCCTTTAAAAAATTATTTATTTATACACAACTGAATATATGTTCTTCCTACAAAGTTGCAAAAAAATATACCTTTGGCTTGGTATTCAAATTACACATCAAAGCTGAAACATTAGTAATTAAAGGTCACATCAGCAAAATGACTGACTGTAAAAATAACTTAAGGCTTTCTTGTAGGAATGGTAGCTATTTGTTATAAAACATAGTGAACCTAGCATTATAGTGGTATTACATTGCATATGAACTCATGGGAAAATCTGTAAACAGTCTAGTTAAAAAACTAACTTTAGTATTATTTATTTTCTTTCACTGAAGAGTTTCATGTACAACTGATGGAGAAAAAGGAACAATGCCTGTGTTGGTGATTAGAAACCAATCAGATGTGTGCTCTATTTTGAACTCTGTTCAGAAGTTAGGATGGTGAAACACTAGACTTCAAGATAAATATCAAATCCAAAAAATGACTTTGTATTAAAAAAGCTCTCTTATGCCTGAGTATCAGTCCAGATTTGAAGTTTCATTTATCATAATAAAGGGTTACTTTTACAGAATAGTAGCCAAACAGGGGACTCCAATAAAGCAGTAGCAACACATCTCTGGCAGTAGCATCCTCTACCTGTGCCATATTCACGCAAGCAGTTGCACCAGTTTTGATTACATTACCAACCCAGGTAATAAATTCAGGTACTTCTAACAACTGCCACTTTAAGAATCACTTGCTATGGCAGCAACAGATTTTTCAATAATTACTGCTAGTTTGCAGATTAGGAAACTGGCAGTAATATAGACATGGGCTGGTGTACAGAGGTTTGCCAGCATGTATGTACTGGGAAGATGTCATGAACGTTAAAGGCTTCCCCCACAGTGTGTTATCCTCCATTCAGCTGTCAGACAGGCAGCCGAAAGCTAAATGTAAATAAAGGGGTCAAAGATAATAGTGATGTCATTACCTAAAAATGAAAATGTATGTCACTACTGGGTGGAGCCTCACGGGGAAACAAGGAACTAGTTCCCCATCAGGTCTGCTTTACTTTTGATTGACAGCGCATGGAAATGGGTGGATTCGAAAGTCACTATTGATCTGAATAATAGCTATAAATCCACCCACTGCTATGCACTGTTAATCAACAACAAGAGGGGTGTAGAAATTGCATAGATGAAGCAAACCCCTGACGACGTCAGTTATGTAGAACTAGTAGGGTGGGGTCCATGCCTAGTCACACCACGCTAATCTACCTTGTGATCTGCAGATTGCTTTTGATCCAGGATTTTTTACTCTATTGTTGGACTTGTTACATTGTATGATTTCAAATAAACCACTCAGTTTCTATACTATGTGGCAAATTTTCCTCTTTTACATTTTAATCACGAATAAAACAGAGATGCGGTTGATGTCATTATCACTCTGCACCTAGATCCTTCATGCTGCATTGAACCCATGCTTTGCTAGGCTCCTATAGCATGGAGTCTAGCCATCTGGTAAGGCTACAGTACACCATTCTCTTACCACGGTGGAAGGTGCACTTTGGATCATCAGCTTTTCATCTTTTTGAGACACTACTTACAAAGGATTGTTTTCTTCACATTATTCATTTAAATACTTTAATGGACTGATTACATTTATTTATTGTTGTTTTTAATCAACAGGAAGGCAGGCCTGATCAGGAACTAGTCTCTCAGTTCCCCATCATGCTCCATCATGCTCCACCCACCCCTACTAAAAACTTATTGGCCATGAACCTTGGCCATGAACCATGAAAATGGCAGACAAAAATCCCTGGAAACTACAGGCCAGTCAGCCTAACATCAATAGTAGGTAAATTGTTGGAGGGGATGATAAGGGACTATATCCAAAAATTTACTGAAAAAAAAAGAATCATTAGTAGTAATCAGTAGGGATGGGCCGAAAACATTCTTCAAGATGAAATGATTGAACACCCTCAAAGCTAGGCAGCCTCAAAGTCCTGCAGAGATTCCACATCCCAAAAGGACTTAATCAGTGACACCACCATCAGGGGCTTCATAAATGGTAATCCAGGACTGATTCATTATTATAAGTAAAACTGTCCACAGAGTCTGTGGACAGACGCGTTCCATGATCAGTAATGAAACCTCCTGCAGCACTAAATGCCCATTCTGAAAGCATGCTGGATGCAGGGCAGCCCAACAACTCAATAGCATACTGGGTAGTTCTGGCCAGTGGTCTATTCTCATGACCGAGTAAGTCAGTGGATAGTCAGCTGGAAAGCTCTCCATCTCTGTTTTGGCCCTAAGGTAATCGTCCACCATGTGAAGCAGATGCTGCTGATGGGATGTGGAAGCTGACAGCCCTGGGCGGCGAGGACTAAAAAAATTCCGAAATGCCTCACTTAGGCGGACACCTTCTCCAACGCTCCTCTCTTGACCAACAGAAGACTTAAAACTATGTTTTCCATGACACTGTAACCTACTGGAGTCAGGAAAAACGTTCAATAAAATCCTCTTTAACGTGTCCTCAAGAGATTTTATCTTCTGCACTCTCTGTGGGGACAGTATGAGTTCTGAGACTTTCCCCTTATAACGGTGGTCAAGGAGGGTTGCCAACCAGTAATCATCCTTCTCCTTTATGCCACATATTCTTGGGTCCTTTCGCAGGCTTTGAAGCATGAGGTTGCCCATGCGCCTCAAATTTGCCGAGGCTTGAGAAACAGACTCCTCTGGGTCACTCAGGATGACAGCATCTGGAACTTCCTCTCCCCATCCACGTACTAATCCCAAGGGTCCTGGGGTTAGAAAGCCATTGCTTACAGATTGATGCATGTTTTCCTCTTCTTCGAAGCCTATAAAAGTGCCAGAATCCTCCTCCTCATCCTCCTCCCCTCTCTCCCCCTGTGTGATCTGTGACATATGATGGTGTGATGGAATGATGGTGTCTGGATAAAGCAGCCTTGAGAGGAAAGGAAGTCCTCCTCTTCCTCCTGCTGCTTTGCCTCCTGTGCCCTGTCTAAAATGCCACAAAGAGTCTGCTCCAGCAGGAATACAACAGGGATTGTGTCACTAATGCATGCACTGTCACTTTTTACCATCCTTGTGGCCTTCTCAAATGGTAACAATACAGTGCATGCATCCTTAATGATCAGCTATTGGCGTGGGTAAAAAAAGACGAGGTGGCCTGAGCCTGTCGCCATGCCGTACTGGCACAGGTACTCGTTGATGACCCTCTGCTGCATGTATAGCCGCTGCAGCATTCCCAAAGTTGAGTTCCACCTAGTGGGCATGTGACAAATCAGGCAGTTTACGGGCAGGTGGAATTCTAGCTGAATTTCAGCCAACTGAGCACTGGCTGTGTATGACCACCTGAAATGGCTACAGACTCTTCTGGCCTGCTTTAGTACATCTTGCAACCCTGAGTACGTACTTAGAAAATGCTGCACCACCAAATTGAGGACATGTGCCAGGCATGGCACATGTGTCAACTTTCCCTGTCTAAGGGTGGACAGGAGGTTTGAGCCATTATCAGACACCACCATTCCTGGCTCCAGCTGGCATGGTGTGAACCAACTCTGGGTCTGTCCCTGCAGAGCTGCAAGAATCTCTGATCCAGTGTGGTTCCTGACCCCTAAACACACCAGCTGAAGCACTGCATGGCACCTTTTAGCCTGACTCTGGGAATAGCCCTTTAAATGCTTAGGGGGTACCTGATCTTCATAGGACAATTCAGCAGAGGAGGGCATGAAGGTGGTAGAGGAGGAGGAGGAGGGAGTAGAGCTCACAGGTCTGGCTTCATCACCACCAGCTGTATGGCACAACAAGCTGCAGCACCGAGCCCTGGCCTGCATCCTTCCAAGTTGCAAGCAACATTACCCAGTGTGCTGTGAACAAAATATATTATCCCTGCCTATGCTTGCTGGACCATGTGTCAGCAGTAAGGTGGATTTTACGGCTGACTGACTTGACCAACGATGCCAGAACATTCCCTTCCATGTGATAGAGAGATGGAATGGCCTTATGTGAAAAGTAATAGCGACTGGGAACCTGCCATTGTGCGAATTCACGGAAGGGGGCACAATCCACCAGGCTGAAAGGCAGAAGTTGGAGAGCAAACAGCTTTGACAAGCTTGCATTCAGATGCTGGGCATGTGGGTGGCAGGGACTGTATTTTTTTTCCACTGTAGCAGATGGGGCAGAGAAATTTGCTGGCTACAGTCTACAGCTGGTGGTGTGCTGCTGGCAGATGTGCTGCTAGGACCTGCGACACCCTGTGCTATACCATCATCCCTGTCAGTGGAGGCTGCTGAAAGGTAACGACTCGGTATTGCAGGGGCAGACTGAAGTGGGTAAGGAGGAGGAGGAGGGACAGATTTGTGCCACTTTTGTGTGACTTTTAGGTGCTCTTGCCAACGAGCTTAGTTGTTGAACGTTAAAAGCCTTGTTAAGCATGTGGTACCCAAATGGTTGGTGTTTTTGCCACGTTTGATGTGCCTGAGACACAGTTTTCAGATAGCAACAGTGCGATCTGCTGCAGATGTGCTGAAAAAGGCCCAGACAGCTGAACTTTGGGGAGTGGGTGGGGAGATAACAGCTGCAGAATGTGATGGAATAGGGTGGCTGCTCTCTACTCTTTCTTGATGTTGGCCTCATTGGGGTTGTGCTGCCTCACCTTCAATTCCCTCCTCTGCTCTATCTGGCATCCAAGTCACATCAGTGACCTTACCATCATCATCATCATCTCCATCTCCTCCATCTTCATCATTACCACTGTAGACAACTTGGCAATACGCTGCTGCTTGGGGAACAGGAATGCCAATTTTTCTACCAGTGTTCCTCCCTCTTTCTAGGCTCATGTTCATGTCATCCTCAACCTCAGAACCAACATCTTAATCCAGTGATGGCTGGGCATCATCAAGAGGCAAGTGGCTGACACTGTGGTCAAATAACTCAGCTGACTCCTCAAAGGCTGATGTTGGGGCTATGGCAGGAAAAGATGTGGGCAAGGAGGCAGGTTTATCCACTCTGGCAACTGCAGGGGACTGCACACTTGTCTCTGCTTGTGTGACAGAGGATTAGGAGGATGAGGAAGGTTTAATAAGCCAGTCCACCACCTCTTCTGCATGCTGTGGCTGGATAGCATGGGCAAACTCACT
Organism: Aquarana catesbeiana; assembly: GCF_042186555.1. Classification (NCBI taxonomy): domain Eukaryota; kingdom Metazoa; phylum Chordata; class Amphibia; order Anura; family Ranidae; genus Aquarana; species Aquarana catesbeiana. The sequence continues at coordinate 127,293,266 of NC_133334.1, read as the reverse complement.
AAACAGAGGAAATGATGCCCTGCCTGAGGACTGACCACCACGTTCACCTTTGCCTGTGGAAACATTTGTTGCTGGCCCCCTTACAGTGCCAAGGGAACGTTTGCCTCTCCTTGTTGTCCTCCCAGACATTATTGGAAGGGAGGGGGTGGTGCTTATAAGCAAGTGTAGAGAAAAAGTTGAAATCTGTACGCATATGCACTTTAATTAATGTAAAGAGGTGTTTGGTGCACTTTAATTTGAGTACTCACACTACACTGACACACTCCACGGATACACTATAATATACTGCAATATAATGTGCCAAACATGCAGTGATGCACAGAACTATATGACTTTAAACTGTCAGTAATGCACACAAAACTATATGGCGTTAAACTGGCAGTAACACACACAGAACGATATGGCGTTAAACTGGCAGTAACGCACACCATGCGATATGCGTTAAACTGGCAGTTAAGCACACAGAACTATATGGCATTAAACTGGCAGTAACGCATGCAAAACTATATGGCATTAAACTGGCAGTAACGCATGCAAAACTATATGGCGTTAAACTGACAGTAACGCACACAGAACTATATGGCATTAAACTGTCAGTAACGCACACAAAACTATATGGCGTTAAACTGGCAGTAATGCACACAAAACGATATGACATTAAACTGGCAGTAATGCTCACAGAACTATATGGAGCTAAACTAGCAGTAACACACGCAAAACTATATGGTGTTAAACTGGCAGTAATGCACACAAAACGATATGGTGCTAAACTGACAGTAACGCACACAGAAGTAAATGGCGTTAAACTGGCAGTAACGCATAAAAATATATGATGTTAAACTGGCAGTAACGCACACAGAAGTAAATTGCATTAAACTGACAGTAACATACGCAGAAGTACTGGCAGTAATGCACACAGAACTATATGGCATTAAACTGGCATTAACGCACACAGAACTATATGGCGTTAAACTGTCAGTAATGCATGCAAAACTATATGGCGTTAAACTGGCAGTAACGCACATAAAACGATATGGCGTTAAACTGGCAGTAACACACACAGAAGAAAATGGCGTTAAAATGGCAGTAACGCACACAGAAGTAAATGGTGTTAAACTGGCAGTAACACAATCAAATAGACGGTGTTCAACCGTCACTACACTGGCGCTATCTGTACTGTCCCTACTCTAGCTACCCTAATGTAAAGATTACTGACACGGTCTCACTACACTGAAACTTTATTCTTTATTCTATATGAGCTGTCCCCACTCTAGCTGCACACTATGCAAAGCTGAATGATGGTCCTCCTCACTACACTCACACTATCCCTAGACTGACACTAAACTAATATTCTACACTGACAAATGAAGCAAAAAAGCACACTATAGCACACTAACTAACTAATAGCACTGAACAGAGCCCTGTTCTATCTCTCTCCATGCCAAAATCACACTGAAGATGGCTGCCATTGAAAGAATACTTTCATGACTCTGACAGTGCTCTGTGCCCTGATTGGCTGAAGCTTTCACTGCTTCAGCCAATCAGGGCTTGCAATGCATTGTTCAGTGCCGCAATGCATTGTGGTTGGTTCGGGGGCCAAACAAATGGTCAAATGACCCGTTTGTTCAGCTGTTCGCCAAATGTCCGAACAGCGAAAGTTCGGCCTGAACTTATGCTCGGGCCAAACTGTTCGCCCATCCCTAGTAATAAGAATGGGTTTACGAAAGGTTGTTCCTGCCAGACCAATCTGCTAACATTCTACGAGGTAGTGAGCTGCCATCAGACAGGGGAAGGCCTGTGGATTTAGTGTATCTGGATTTTGCAAAAGCATTTGATACAGTTCCCCATAAAATTTACAAGTTAATGTCTGCAGGCATGGACCATAAGGTTTGTTCTTGGGTAAAAAAAAATTGTTAAAGGGGCATGTCCAAAGGGTGGTGATAAATAACGTGTACTCAGACTGGTCTGGGGTGGTAAGTAGGGTACCCCAAGGTTCTGTCTTGGGACCCATTCTGTAAAATTTATTCATAAATGATCAATGAGAATGGGATAAAGAGCTCAATCTCAGTTTTTGCGGACAACACAAAAATAAGCAGGGCAACAACTTCACATCAGGATATAGAAATTTTACAGAAAGACCTGAACATAATAATGGAATGGGCAACTACATGGCAAATGAGGTTTAATGTGGAGAAATGTAAAGTAATGTACTTGGGGGCAAAAAACATAAATACAAGCTACTCACTAGTAGATGACTGACTGAGCAATAGCCTGCAATGTCAAGATGCAGCTACCAAAGCCTGCAGAATTTTAGCATGCATAAAAAAGGATATATTCCAGGGATAAAACGATAATCCTGCCACTTTATAAAACTCTGGTTAGGCCACATCTGGAGTACTCCATCCAGTTCTGGTCACCAGTGCTCAGAAGAATGTGCTGGAACTGGAAAGCGTCCAAGGAAGGGCAACAAAATTAATAAGGGGACTGGACGAGCTAAATTATGAGGAACGGCTACAAACACTACATTTATTCTCACTGGAGAATCGGCGCTTGAGAGGGGACATGATAGCAATTTACAAATACCTCAATGGTCATCCCAGCATAGGAAAAAACGATTCAGTCTCGGGGAGTAGGGATGGACTGTCTGTTCGAGTTGAACATGAGTTCAACTCGAACATTGGCTGTTCGCCCGTTCGCTGAATAGCGAACAATTTGGGGTGTTCATGGCAAATTCGAAAGCCGCGGAACACCCTTTAAAAGTCTATGGGAGAAATCAAAAGTGCTAATTTTAAAGGCTAATATGCAAGTTATTGTCACAAAAAGTGTTTGGGGACCTGGGTCCTGCCCCAGGGGTGATGTATCAATGCAAAAAAAAGTTTTAAAAACGGCCGTTTTTTTGAGCAGTGATTTTAATAATGCTTAAAGTGAAACAATAAAAGTGAACTATTCCTTTAAATTTCATACTTGGAGGGTGTCTATAGTATGCCTGTAAAGTAGCAAATGTTTCCCGTGTTTATAACAGTCCGAGAGCAAAATGACATTTCTAAAGGAAAAAAAAGTCATTCAAAAGTGCTAGCGCTAGTGCCGGCTATTAATGAATTGTCGGTCCAGACAATACACATAAAAGTCATTGAAAGTCATTGAAAAAGAAATGCGTGGGGGTCCCCCAAAATTCAATTACCAGGCCCTTCAGGTCTGGTATGGATATTAAGGGGAACTCCGCACCAAAATGAAAAAAAAAGGCGTGGGGTTCCCCCCAAAAATTCATACCAGACCCTTCAGGTCTGGTATGCATTTTAAGGGGAACTCCATGCCAAAATTTTTTTAAAAATGGAGTGGGGTTCCCCCAAAAATCCACACCAGACCCTTATTCGAGCACGCAACCTGGCAGGCCGCAGGAAAAGAGGGGGGAGGAGAGAGCACCCCCCTGAACCATACCAGGCCACATGCTCTCAACATTGGGAGAGTGCTTTGGGGTAGCCCCCCCAAAGCACCTTGTCCCCATGTTGATGAGGAAAAGGGCCTCATCCCCACAACCCTTGCCCGGTGGTTGTGGGGGTCTGCGGGCGGGGGGCTTATCGGAATCTGGAAGCCCCCTTTAACAAAGGGGACTCCCAGATCCCGGCTCCCCCCTGTGTGAAATGGTAATGGGGTACATTGTACTCCTACCATTTAACCCAAAAAAGTGACAAAATAGGTAAAAAAAACACACACAGCTTGGCACAAGTCCTTTAATTAAAAAAAAAATTCCAGTGATGTAATCCTTCTACGATCCACGAACGATACAGCCTCCCCCATAGGAGGCGCCCAGCAGAATGATGTGCGACTCAGATGACAGTTCTTAAATAACTGAGGGCAGGGCCACCTGTGACGTGGACGGGTGACCCCACCCCCTCTGATGCAAGGGGAAATGCCGGGGTTACCCAGTGACATATACGGGTGACCCCGCCCCCTCTGATGCATCATGAGAAACCCCCATTGCGTCAGAGGGGGAGGGGTCACCCGTACATGTCACAGGGTAACCCTGGCATTTCCCCTTGCATCAGAGGGGGGCAGGGTCACCCATACATGTCACTGGGTAACCCCGGCATTTCCCCTTGCGTCAGAGGGGGCGGAGTCACCCATCTAAGTCACGGGTAGCCCAGCCCTCGGTTATTTAAGAACTGTCCTCCGAGTCACACGTCATTCTGCTGGGTGCCTCCTATGGAGGAGGCTGTATCATTTGTGGATCATAGAAGGATTACATCGCTGGAATTTTTTTTTTTTATTAAAGGACTTGTGCCAAGCTGTGTGTGTGTTTTTTTACCTTTTTTGTCACTTTTTTGGGTGAAATGGTAGGAGTACAATGTACCCCATTACCATTTCACACAGGAGGGGGCCGGGATCTGGGAGTCCCCTTTGTTAAAGGGGGCTTCCAGATTCTGATAAGCCCCCCGCTTGCAGACCCCCACAACCACCGGGCAAGGGTTGTGGGGATGAGGCCCTTCTCCCATCAACATGGAGACAAGGTGCTTTGGGGGCTACCCCAAAGCACTCTCCAAATGTTAAGGGCATGTGGCCTGGTACGGTTCATGAGGGGGGGCACTCTCTCGTCCCCCCTTCTTTTCCTGCGGCCTGCCAGGTTGTGTGCTTGAATAAGGGTCTGGTGTGGATTTTTGGGGGAACCCCACGCCATTTTTTTTAAAAATTTTGCTGTGGAGTTCCCCTTAAAACACATACCAGACCTGAAGGGTCTGGTATGGATTTTTGGGGGGAACCCCACGCCATTTTTTTTTTCATTTTGGTGCAGAGTTCCCCTTAATATCCATATCAGACCTGAAGAGTCTGATATTGGAATTTTGGGGGACCCCCACTCATTAATTTTTCAATGACATATTAGCCTTTAAAATGAGCACTTTTGATTTTTCAGGTTTGAGTCCCATAGACTTTAACGGTGTTTCGCGTGTTTGAACAAATTTTTTGCCTGTTCGCATGTTCTGGATGCGAATCGAACTGGGGGTGTTCAGTCCATCCCTATCAGGGAGTGTAAGATGACACAGGGCCACGCAATGAGATTGGAGGATATCATATATTATGTATTATTGCAGTGTCCCAAAATATATAGTTTTTGAAACCTTATCTCAAGATTTCTAGTATCAATAATGGGTCTATCGAGCCCACTTATACCTGCTCTAGCTCTGCTGAGCATGGGGTTGGAGGTTTAACGTCCCCCTCTGAAAAGGTGTAGTCCACACTCTATACACCTCATGCATAACTCTCACTCATAATTGGAATGCAATCACTCCCCTAGTCTATCATCAGTAATATCTAGACTTAATATGCAATGCCAGTATGAAAAGATATTAGCCTATAAAGAGCAGAGGGCCTCTACGTTTCTTAAAAACTTGGCATCCTGATTGGGTCACCATCAGGTAATACTTTTTGATTAATGTCTTACTTTATGTCTGATGCAATTCTATGTAATGGGTAGTTTAATGTTTTTGTAATGTTTCAGGATAGGATTAATGTATATATAAAATTTAAATCATCCTTCTGTATCCACTGATATTGTTCTTTGGGGCGGAACTTCAGCTTCTGGACTAAGTTCACTCCTAACTCCTAACCTGGCTGTAATTCCTAGGTTTAGGGATTTAGAGTCCTGGTTGTTGGAGTACTTTCGGTGGGGTCAACTTGTCCACGGTCAGATCCCTTTGGGGTGGTGGGTTTGAACTCCATAAATTGCCCTGATGTTATTTCTTTTGTTTGTTCTTGTACTACCTGACTTGTGACATTTTTGTAATTAATATAATCTATATTGCTATACTCATCTTCTTCAATAAAAATTGAAAGATGAAAAAAAAAAAGGTATAAATCAGCTTTTTGGGGTCAGTGCTCTAGACAACCTCTAGGAGTGAGATGGATGTTAGCACTAGTGGAACTGGGTACGTAAAGGGTAGAGGTGGTAAAGGTATCAAAACAACATAAAGTGGAGTCAAAACTCTGCTTTCAACACTTGAAAGGTTTTGGGTCCGACATTAGTTAATACATAGTGTAGGTAGTAGAGATGGGCCGAACACCCCCCTATTCGGTTTGCACCAGAACTCCCGAACAAAAAAGTTCTGACCTGAATGGCAAACCCCAGTTGAAGTCTATGGGAGTCGAACTTGAAAAATCAAAAGTTCCCATTTTAAAGGCTTATATGTAAGTATCTGGCCAAAAAAAGTGTATGGAAGTCTGTGTACTGTCCTGGGGGACATGTATCAATGCAAAAAAGTTTTAAAAATATACTGTTTTTTCAGGAGCAGTGATTTTAATGATACTTAAAGTGCAACAATAAAAATGACAAATTCCTTAAAATATAGTGCCTGTGGGGATCCCCTTATTCAGCCTGTAAAGTGGCATGTGTATGCTGCAGCAAAAATAAAATTGCTAAAGAAAAAAAATGCATGAAATGACAATTAAATTTCCGGCAACCATTTCCGGCAATAGAAATAATGAAAAAACACCAAGAATCTTTTAAAAAATGTTGTGGGGTCCCCTCAAAATCCATACCAGACCCTTATCCAAGCACACAGCCTGGCAGGCCAGGAAAGGGGGGGGTGAGAGATAGCCCCCTCCTGACCCATACCAGGCCACATGCCCTCAACATGGGGGGCTCTTTCCCACAACTCTGGCCTGTGGTTGTGGGGGTCTGCGGGCAGAGGGCTTATCAGAATCTGGAAGCCCCCTTTAAGAAGGGGGACCCCAGATCCCCTCCCACCTATGCGATTGAGTATGGGGTACATTGTATCCCTACCTATTCACCAAAAAAGTGTCAAAAATGTATTAAAAACAAGAAGACAGTTTTTGACAATTCCTTTACTAAAAAATAAAAAAACAGTGTCCCCAGATGTAGATCCATCATTAATCATGACGATGCCGCACTGCCAGAACTGAAAATGAGGGAAAAAATCTCTCCTCCTAGCGTGAAGGCAAACTGCCGAATAGCTGACTTGCCATTTGATAGTTCTTATATAGGTAAGGGCAGGGCTACCAGTCGATGTCACCTGGTGGCACCGGCCCCTTGTGAAGTCGGCGACCCAGCATGCACTGGTCTGTAATGTCACAAGGGGGAGGTGCCACCAGGTGATGTTGCCAGGTGGCCCCATCCTTATCTAAATAGAAACTGTCACATGGCAAGTCAGCCATTTGGGGTTTGCCTTCACGGTGGGCAGAGCAATTTTTTGGGGGGTTTTGGTTCCAGGGGTGCCACGGCATCGTGATTGACAATGGATCTATATCAGGAGACATTTATTTATTTTTAATAAAGGAATTGTCAAAACCTGTCTGTTTATTTATTTTGACACTTTTTTGGTGAATAGGTAGGGGTACAATGTACCCACCCCATACTCATTCACATAGGGGGATGTCAGATAAGGGTCTGGTATGGATCGTAGGGGGACCCCATGCCGTTTTTATTATTTTGGCATGCGGTTCCCCTTAAAATCCATACTAGACCCGAATAGATACAGTGCATTGCAAAAGTATTCACCCCCTTGGAATTTTTCGGGTTTTGTTGTCTCACAACCTGGAATTAACATGGATTGTTTGAGGATTTGCATCATTTAATTTACAGAACGTGCCCACAACAAATAGGACAAAATAACAGAAAATGTCAATGTGCATAACTATTCACCCCCCTAAAGTCAATACTTTGTAGAGCCACCTTTTCCGGCTAACACAGCTCCAAGTCGCTTTGAATAAGTCTCTATGAGCTTGACACATCTTACCACTGGGATTTTTGCCCATTCCTCCTTGCAAAACTGCTCCAGCTCCTTCAAGTTGGATGGTTTGCTCTTGTGAAAAGCAATCTTTAAGTCTGATCACAGATTTTCTATTGGATTGAGGTCTGGGCTTTGACTAGGCTATTCCAACACATTTACATGTTTCCCCTTAAACCACTCAAGTGTTGCTTTAGCAGTGTGTTTGGGGTCATTGTCCTGCTGGAAGGTAAACCTCCTTCCTAGCCTCAAATCACACACAGAGTGGTACAGGTTTTGCTCAAGAATATCCCTGTATTTAGCACCATCCATCTTTCCCTCAACTCTGACCAGTTTCCCAGTCCAGACTGCTAAAAAACATCCCCACAGCATGATGCTGCCACCCCCATGTTTTACTGTGGGGTGGTGTTCTTTGGGTGATGTGATGTGTTGGGTTTGCGCCAGACATAACGTTTTCTTTGATGGCCAAAAAGTAAAATTTTAGTCTCATCAGACCAGAGCACCTTCCTCCATACATTTTGGGAGTCTCCCACATGCCTTTTGGCAAACTCAAAACATTCCATTTTGTTTTTTGCTGAAAGTAATGGCTTTCTTCTGGCCATTCTGCCATAAAGCCCAACTCTATGGAGCGTACGGCTTATTGTCGTCCTATGCACAGATACTCCAGTCTCTGCTGTGGAACTCTTCAGCTCCTCCAGGGTTACCTTAGGTCTCTGTGCTGCCTCTCTGAATTATGCCCTCCTTGTCCGGTCCATGAGTTTTGGTGTGCGGCCGCCTCTTGGCAGGTTTGCTGTTGTGCCATGTGTCTTTCCATTTGGTTATGATAGATTTGATGGTGCTCCTAGGGATCATCAAAGATTTGGATATTTTTTTATAACCTAGCCCTGACTTTTTACTTCTCAACAACGTTGTCCCTTACTTGTTTGGAGAGTTCCTTGGTCTTCATGGCAGTGTTTGGTTAGTGGTGCCTCTTTCTTAGGTGTTGCAGCCTCTGGGGCCTTTCAAAAAGGTGTGTATTTGTAATGACAGCTCATGTGACACTTAGATTGCACACAGGTGGACATCATTTCACTAATTATGTGACTTCTAAAGGTAATTGATTGCACCGGAGCTTTTTATGGGCTTCATAACAAAAGGGGTGAATATATACACACATGCCAATTATCAGTTTTTTATTTCTGAAAAATAGTTTTATGTATATATTTTTCTAATTTTACTTCCCCAACTTCAACTATTGTGTTCTGATCCATCACATATAATTCAGATAAAAAAAAATTGAACTTAAGGCTGTCATGTAACAAAATAGGTAAAAAGCCAAGGGGGTGAATATTTTTGCAAGGCACCGTACCTATTTTTACTATCAAATGTTTTTTTCTTTTTTATTCAGCTGTCAGCGGGGAATGAAGGATGAAGATCAAGGTGGGTGGTAGGGGTGCAAACTAAGATCTGACCACTTTGCCTAGATGATAGAGATGGGAGAGTTAGGCCACTAGGTAGCAAATATAAATATCAGACAGGGCAAGATATGCCTGTGATTTTAAGCTTTTGTGAGTATTTTATTTAAAATACTTTTTTAACAATTTAATGGTGTTAGACCGTGTAGCACTAGGATGGTGCACTTTTTCTTTTCTCTGTACTTTTAGTATTGAAGATTGCCCCAGTCAGAAAAGAGCTGTGAGGGCTCGATACATTCCTATACACCATAGGTATTGACAGATACTATAGGAGAAAAAACTCTTAAGCTCAGTGTCTCATGTTTGTTTTCACCAATACGTAAGCTCTAGTTAATAAAGGGGGGGGGGGTAGGTGGGACTTTAAATGAGACAGTGACTGGGTAGTGTCATATGCCTCCTTCCCTGGTACAATGCAAAAAAAAAAAGAGGAAATTTTGGACTTTGAATGAAGCAGATGGCTATACGGTGATGAAAAAGAAAATTGATATATAATATTTTTTTGATATTTTATATTTAATTTTTATTTTTTAATACAAAACACACCAACAATTTTCCAAATGTATGAAATCTGATTTAAGAGCAATTAGAGATGGTTTACATTGGTAAATGTGCTCTACATCTGTGGGGAAAAATACCCCCTGTCCAAATATTTCCCACACCATTCACTACTAGCCATTCAGTAGTTTTTTGAAGAAAGGAACATCTAAGACCCACATTTACTTACCTGAACCCACTGTCATATGATGATCCAGAGTCCCTATTCTGGTACTAAAGAGTGGTGAATGAAAGTTGGACTTAAGTCCTGCACACACGTGCTGAATATAGAGCGGATTCAACCGGTTTGCTGAATGTCTATGTCTGAGAGTGCTGACCAATAGCTCAGTGGGGGGAGATTGTTGTACTAACATTGGATAGTACAAGAGCTCCTCCTAAACTCATTTTTTTTCATTCAGCCCACGTTGTGACATAATGGCATCACTGCTAGAAAACATGAGGACTCTTTGATTGAGGCTTCTGATAGCCAATGAGACACCATGGGAGGTAATATGGGCACTGCAAGAAGGAGCATCTCACACTAGACTGTAATCAATGTCTCCATGCACTGGATCTTCTCACAGCCAGTCAGTTCACATCACTTCTTTGAACATTTTACCAAATAATACCTAAATCAGCCAGCACTGAATAACCCCTGCACATAAAATCACTTAAAACATAGGGACACAACTTATCCCTCAAATGTCCAGAAATGTTTCATTTAAATTAGATCTGCCTGAGTGTGAACTTGTTAAACTTTTCAGCAGACTGCTAATACCAGCATTATCCACATTTTCCACATGCCCTATTTCATTTATTTTTATTTAAAAATTCTAAATATTTTAGGAATAACTTGTGTCCTCATGTTTTAAGTGTTTTTATGCGGAGGAGTTATAAAGCGCCGGCTTATTCAGGTATTATTTGGTAAAATCACACTACACACCAAGACATAAAAATACTAAGGAAATGGCCTTTCAAATGACTGTGAGGTGGGTTATTGGGGCTTTTGGTTGAATTTTTTTCCAAAGAAAGTACAAATTAACTTGAGGTGGGTGAAGTTAGAAGAGAACATTTTATTTTTTTAAGGTTAGCTGAAGTTAAAGCATATCTAAAATTCCCCCAAAAAACAAATGTATTATTTTGCAACATACCAGTCCTCAGATGTGGTGGCTTCATTTATTCAAGGATTTATTTCTCTTTATTTTTACATGATGATAAGCAAGTACAGAAAATACTTGTTGAATGTGCATAGAAAGAAGTGTCCTTCTCTCTTCCCGTAAGCTGAAAGTAAAGCACAAACATCTTTACCCTTCTACTAGTTCCATCAATCCACCATGTAATTGAGATGGAAATGAGCCAACCAATGTTTAAACCCCAGCATGGGTGACAACCATGGATTATTTTTAGGTACAATAGATAAATTAGTATACAGTAGTCATCAAGAATATGATTATTAGATGAAAATAAAGTGAAAAAAAACCTAAAACAAAATGCACTGCAGCCATTACATATACACTACCTAAATATAGACTGGTAAACTGCAATACATTGTTTTTTTGGTTTGAATCTTTTTTAAGCTTTAAACATGGGAATGCAGGCCACACCTACCTTCCCCGAATACTGAAACATATATATTTAAATAATAACTCAACATACTTATTGGCAAAGAATTGGCCGCAGCACTTTATTGGTGTATTCAGATCAATAAATAAATAATAACCATATTCTGATCATTTTATTGCATCATAAAATTCTTATATTTCAAACAATCAACTTCAAAACAGCTCAGTCTTAAAGGACTCGAGCATAAATCAATTTTTTAACCAAAGTCCCCACATGCCAGGTTTGAGAATTTCAAGCCCGGCCTACCCCACAACCACGACCAATTCAATGCAGTTTTGCAATCCTACATTAAATATGTCTAATCCTATGTCAGACAGATGAACTCCATCTGTTCCATATAATCCAGGGAAACCACCCTCTATATCGATGTGTCTATACGATTAACCTCCAATGCATGGCATACTTTTTTCCATAACCTTGTTCAATCTTTTCCTAATTTTCTCAAATGTTTTTAACTGAGCTTCTTGGAGCCATATTAGCCGAGGGACTATCTCCAAAATGAGAATTCTGGTATTCGGAAAAGATAACTTAACCCTATATTGGTCACGTCTAAACAAAGACATGAGGTCCAGAGTTCTAATTATTCCTACATCGTTTCCCCCTAGGTGCACTATTAAGACATCCAGAGCTGGCCATGACTCAATCAACCTAGAGACATAAAAAACAAATTAGCCCATTGAAGACCTCTAATTCCTTTCCAGAAAATTTGAATTTCTCCAGGATCCATAGACAAATTGGATGTATAGCAGCGCTTCTCGGCTCTTTTATTATCCCAGTATACAAAAGAGTGGCCCAGGATCCAAACATATCTTCTATTGCCTAGAATTAAAGAAAAAGATCAGGTTTGACATAAATCTGAAATCGTTGAGATTCCCATCTACCCAACCGTTTGATTACTGTATCATCCAATCCCATCCTAGCAGCTTCTGTAGCTGCCCTGATCCTGAAAGAATGAGAAGTAAACTTAAATTGATGTAAATTCAAAGCAAGCCTTTAATGTGTAATTGAACTGACACTGAGTAAGAGGGGACCCATCAGCGTGAATCAAAAAATTCCCTTCTCCTATTGGCTTAACTGCTAGGTAACCATTTGTGACTCTATTTAACTGCCTTTTCCTAACCTATCCTTCTTTGACACCGGGATGAACAATCTGATCCCTGTCTCAGAGACAATCACATTCTGTTTTAGTAAACCCACTACTGCCTTTTGTTTTTTGGCAGCAACTCAGATATTCTGAGAGCCCCAAAAAAGGCTAGTACAAAAGAGGCATTTAAATAGCAAAGCCTCAAAACTGTATGAACACACTGAATGTGTAGTAACACACAGCTGTTTTAATAAGTCTTCTATTATCTGGAAAGGAATGGCTCTTCCTGTAGCCTTTCAATGCCTGCCAAATAGAAAAGAATGCTGCGCATGGAGGTAAGTTTCTTAATTTGAAGAAAAAAGATAAACCAGCCATGATTTTGGAAATGTGACCATTGTAACTGCATTAAACTACATAGAAACATCTGAATGTCTATTTCAGAAGGAGAATCAAATTGTATATCCATTTCCATAGCAAAGTTACACCACCTATTCCATGCGGTTGTGTACTCAACCCGTGTACTTTCTGCCACAGAGTGTCTTTTTGCATTGGTAAAAACTTTTAAATTAGGCTTCACAGATGTTCTGGACACGCATAACCTTCCTTGTCAGCATTTGGCAGGAGTTGGCGAAATCGGTATACCTGAAATCAGGATAAGGCATCTGCAATTTGATTCTCCTTCCCTGGGACGTGCCTGGCTTTTAGCCAAATATTAAATTTAAGACAAAGAAACACTAAGTATCTTAGTAATTTGACCACTTGTATAGATTTAGCTGACAAGCAATTCACAGCATATATGACTCCTTTATTATCTGAATTAATCAGGATTCTTTTATTTGCAAATTGCTCACCCCATATTTCTATCGCAACCACTAAAGGGAAAAGCTCCAACACTGCTATGCTTTTGGTGGATTATTTCGTCTCCAACCTCTCAAACCACTTACCACAGCACCAGTGAGTCTTCCAAATAGCCGCAAATCCATATGAGCTCGCAGCATCTGTATATAACTCAAGGTCGGATGAGGACACAAATTGCTCCTGAAAAAATGATCTACCATTATATATATATCAAAGAGTTTAAACCAAACCGACAGGTCCTCCTTGAGGTCAACTGTCAATCTGATGTGAGAAAATGGAGATTTCATTCCTGACATGGCCAAGTACAAGCGCCGCAAGAAGATTCTGCCAACTGGCATAATCCTTGTTGCGAATGTTAGAAGGCTTACGAAAGATTGGAGTTCTTTTAATAACACTTTTTTCCACCTAATCAACACTGAAATGAAAGCTTTAATCTTGAAGATTTTAGATTCAGGTAACTGAAATTCCAGCTTAACAGTGTCTATCTTGACACCTAGGAATTATATCATCGAGGAAGGAAACACAGTTTTCTCGCTAGCTAGTGGGATACCGAAATGTTGAGCTACCGCACTAAACAGATGTAACATAAAATAACAGATAGGAGATTGCGCTGGACAAATGAATAAGAAGTCGTCCACGTAATGTAATATACCTTGGTAACCAGATTAAAAAGCCACAACCCATTGGAGAAAGGTTGCAAATTTTTCAAAATATGCACAAGATATGAAACATCCCATAGGGAGGCACATATCAAAGTAGTATTTACCCTCAAAATACATAACCAGAGTTGAAAGCTACTGGGTCAATCTGTAGCAGCCTGAAGGCCGCCGTTATGTCTGCTTTCTTAAGCAACTCGCTATTTCCAAATCTCCTAATTTGCTGAATAGCATCTTCAAACGTGCAATATGATACTGATGACATACAAGCATCTATTTCATTGTTTAAAGAGCTACCCTTTGGGAATGACAAATGGTGAATTAGGCGAAAGGTATTTGGCTCCTTCTTAGGTATGATGCCTAACGGCGATACCCTAAAAGGTGAGAAAGGAGGGGAATCAAATGGACCTGCTATCCTACCTTCCTTAATCTCCTTAATTAACTTCTCCTTAACAATATGTGCATAAGTATCCACTGACTTTAAATTTTGGACTGGCTCACACCCTTCACCCTGAATTTTTTTTTGCCACATCAGCGAGGTGTTTATCCAGGAGATGTATTTCATTTATTAAAAATTCAAACTCGTCCCTTCATTTCATCACATCATAGTGGCAGTTTTTAATCTGCATTTTTACAAAACAAGTATGTCACTGGGATATATATATTACACTATAATACCCTCTTTTAAACCAATCTGGAACACTCCCCCCTCCCCCCACCCGCCACCTCCCTACCCACAGACCACCCCTCCCTTATTTCACCCCCCTCTCCCACTCCCGCTCCATTCTCCTCTTGTCTTCCCCGGTGTCTGCACATCACCCCTAACCTATTTGTCACTGTCAGTTGAAGTCCTATTCCCTACGCTAGATAGCCCATACCTCCGCGGCTCTTAGTGAGTCCTTAAACTCCACCCATGCCTTCCACTTGGTCTCAAATACCGCCATTTTAGTCCCTTCACTAAACCTAAGGTATTCTAGGCTTTGGATTTAGTTGATTTTATTGAACCATTCACTCATCACGGGTCTTCCTTACTTTTGCCAATCCCTGGGTATGAGACTTTTGGCCACGTCAGTGAGCTGTGGTAATAGCGTTTTCAGGTAAGTTTTTGTGGGCATTTCCCTCTTATGAAATAGGCATTCCCAGGGGTCGTCAGCGATGTCTATACTAGTGATTTCTTTAATAATTCCCCTTACCTCCACCCAGAACTTTTTGATTTCCGGGCAAGACCACCAAATATGGGCCATTAACCCTATTTCTTTGCAACCCCTCCAGCAAAGTTGTGAAGTTTCCTTCTGGCATTTATGCACATGATCGGGGGTCATGTACATCCTCGCTAAACATTTATAGTTCAGCTCAAAAATTTTGCAGTTAACCGAAGTGGCGGTCGCTCTCCTCAGTATCTGCCACACTTCTGGGTCTGTAAGCTTACTTTCCAATTCCTTCTCCCACCTCCTTATGTATGCTGGGACGTCCGTGTTCCCCAACTCTATTAGAACTTTATAGGTCTTAGAGAACCCCCCCTCTTGCTGATTTCTGTACATATTTTCTCTAATGAGAGTAGGTTGTCTGCCGATCTAATTGGCTGTGGGAGAGAGTCGATGAAATGGCTCAGTTGGTTGTACCGCCATGGGTCAATGACTAACAAATTTTCCCTGACTTTAAGTTCCCGAAATGAACAAATTTTATCCTGACGCATTACGTCTTTTAATTGAGCATTTTCCTCCAAAATCCACCTTCCAAACCACTCCTCCTTCCCCGGTGCAAAGTAATCTGAGTCCTTAAGTGGAATTAGGGAAGAGTTATACCCCCAGTGCTCCCTTTTGTGTAATGTGTCCCAGATTTTAAGTGCGTGTCTTGTAATGTCTTGTGTTTCAGCACTGAATTTTCTAAAGTGAGGTGGTATCCATACGATTTTTTTCAATTTAGTTTCACTAATTATATTTTCCATTTTTACCCAGTGTTTTTCTACATTATTTTTAACCCAATCTATTACCCGTGCCAAGGCTATGGCCTCATAATACTTACGAATGTCTGGTACTCCCCAACCCTTCTCTTTAATCAATTGTATGAATTTTAAACGTGGTTTTTTTCCTCTCCAAATGAATTTTAGAAACATAGGGGGTCATTTTCTATAACTCCAGGAAGTACTGGGCACTATGTCAAATAATAGAGCCCATTTTAGCCAAATGGAAACAAAACGGCGAATTTGCGCGTGAAAATTAGCGATATAAGCAGGGAACAAACGTTTGTAAATTCTAAAATTGCCGCTAATTAGCGCTTCCGCGTATATACAAATGCCAATTCTTATCAAGTTGTTATATAGCACTGTACTGTAACCATGATCCATGTATGTGAAAGAAACATTTTTATCAGAGATGTGCTCTAGTTCCCGTGCAACTATTGATTTATATTGCAATTAGTATTCCTAGTTTTTTTTCCTTCTTTTGCTAAGAAATGCAGTTCTGAATGATTATTACATAGTAATGTCTGCTATTCTGTAAAGTTACATGTATTAATCATTTAGGTTACCTATTTGTTGTATGTTGTTTTTTCATGTTTTTGATTTATTATTTATTAATTTAGTTGACTATAAAGCAGTAATTATTTATGTTCATTCTTTAATAATACTACACTATTATGCAGGTCTTGTACTTAGCACAATGGCTTAGTGGTCTGCTTGGGTATCTTCACACCACTCATGGTATGAGTTCAAACAACAGCCAACCTACCATCCACCAGCTGTGTTTATTTTTTCAGTGCACAAGTGAATTAAAATAAACAAACAAATAAATGTAAACTGCCCTTTAGCTAGTGTGTGGTGTTTGGAATGTCACATCATATTATAATTGAATACTTACATACCATTGCATGCATTTAAAGAGTTAATACAATAAAAACTTTCACATTAAAGTGCATTGGCTACTTGGCAATCACCTATTTTCAGTATATATACATATATTTGTGTTGCTTTGGCTAATTGGCATTCTCCTTTTCCCACCAATGCAATCTTTTAGGATTTTTCTGTGGTATTTGAACCCATGAGTCTTTCGATACCTGAATGTTTGAAGGTAGAGGTGCTAACCGCTAGCCTATTGGGCTGAGCACAATTGTACATACAAAATACTTTTACTAGTGTTTGATGTGTTATATACTATACAATAAAGTTTATCAAATGTAAACTGCTTGTTAGCTAGTGTGTGGTGTTTGGAGATTCACACCATAATATTAGTGAATACTTACATACCATTGCAAGCATTTGAGGAGTTAATACAATAATATCAACCACATTAAAGTGTATTGGCTACTTGGCATTCACTGTATGCTGCTTTGGCTAATTGGCTAACAGTAATTCTCCTTTTCTCCACCAATAGTAATCTTTTAGGATTCTTCTGTGGGATTTGAACCCATGAGTCTTTCAATACCTGAATTTTTGAAGGTAGAGGTGCTAACTGCTAGCCTATTGGGCTGAGCACAATTATATATACAAAAAAGTTTTACTAGTTTATATACCATACAATAAAGTTTATCAAATGTAAACTGCTTGTTAGCTAGTGTATGGTGTTTTGGAGATTCACACCATAATATAAGTGAAGACTTATTTATTTTTATTTAAGGTACTTCTATAGTGCCATCAATTTACTCAGTGCTTTACATATACATTATACACTCACATGGGCCCCTACCCTCAAGGAGCTTACAATCTAAGGTCCCTAACTCACATTCATATACTAGGGCCAATTTAGACAGAAGCCAATTAACCTACCAGCATGTCTTTGGAGTGTGGGAGGAAACCGGAGTACCCGGAGGAAACCCACGCAGGCACAGGGAGAACATGCAAACTCCAGGCAGGTAGTCTTGTGGTGTGGTTGGGAATACGAACCAGCGACCCTTTTTACTGCTAGGTAGGGATGAGCTGCCCCCCCCCTTTTGGTTCGCACCAGAACATGTGAACAGGAAAAAAGTTTGTTCGAGCACGCGAACACCGTTAAAATCTATGGGGGTCATTTACTATAGCGCCAGGAAGTACTGGGCACTATGGCAAATAATAGCTTCCATTTTAGCCAAATAAAATTTCAACAGGCGAATGAAAAATTAGCACTTTTAGTGAGAAACACATGTTAGTAAATTCTAAGCTGACGCTAATTAGCGCTTCCGTGTATATGCAAATGCCAATTCCTACCAAGTTGTTATATAGTACTGCACTGTAACCATGATCCATGTATGTGAAAGAAACATTTTTATGTGAGATGTGCTCTACCTCGTGTGCATCTATTGATGTATTTTGCAATTAGTATTCCTAGTTTTTTCCTTCTTTTGCTAACTAATGCAGTTATGAATGATTATTACATAGTAATGTCTGCTATTCTGTAAAGTTACATGTATTAAACATTTAGGTTACCTATTTGTTGTATGTTGTTTTTTATTTTTTTATTTAGGTGACTATAAAGTGGTAATTATTTATATTCATTCTTTAATCATACTACACTATTATGCAGGCATCATACTTAGCACAATGGCTTAGTAGTCTGCTCAGATGTCTCCACAGCACTCATGGTACAAGTTCAAATACCAGCCAACCTACCATCCACCAGCTGTGTTTATTTTTTCAGTGCACAAGCGAATTAAAATGAACAAACAAAAAAATGTAATCTGCCCATTAGTTAGTGCGTGGTGTTTGGAATTTCACACCATAATAGTATTGAATACTTACATATCATTGCATGCATTTGAAGAGTTAATATAATAGAATCAGCCAAATTTAAAGTGCATTGGCTAATTGGCATTCAGCTATTTTCAGCATATGCTGCTTTGGCTAATTGGCTAATAGTCATTTGCTTTTTTTCACCAATTCAATCTTTTAGTATTTCTCTGTGGGATTTGAACCCATGAGTTCTTCAAGGTAGAAGTGCTGACCGCTAGCCTATTGGGTGTAGCACAGTCATACATAGAAAATACATAGAAAATACATAGAAAATACATTCACTAGTGTTTGATGTTTCTTCTCCCCGAGCTGTCTCTCCTGCTGCCACCATCTTCTCCCGCTGATGTGTTCTTCAGCGCAGCCAGTTACCCACTAATAAAAAAAAAAAGCCGCTCTTCTTGTGACGGTCTTCTGTGGCCATCCGATAATGTCACCCGGAGAGTCCGCTCCATGGCGTCATGTAAGAGACACCACACAGTGGGTGACAACACAGCGGAGGAAGACCACCATGGAAGAAGAGCAGCTTTTTTTATTAGCGGGTAACCAGCGGTGCGGAAGAACACAGCAGATGGAGAAGATGGCGGCGGCAGGAGAGACGGCTCGGGGAGAATACAGCTCGGGGAGAAGATGGAGGAGGGAGAGACAGCGTCTGGAGAAGATGGCTCAGGGAAGAAGACAGCTTGGAGCTATTTTACAATAAAGGACTTGTCAAAAACCGGCTATTGATTTTTTTTACATTTCATTGTTTTTTTTGGTGAATGGGTAGGGGTAAAATGTACCCCATACCTATTCACATAGGGGACAGGATCTGGGAGCCCCCTTTTTAAAGGGGGCTTCCAGATTCTGATAAAACCCCTGCCTGCAGACAGACAACCACCGACCAGGGTTGTCGGGAAGAGGCCCTTGTCCCAATCAACATGGGGAAAAGGTGCTTTGGGGCATGTGGCCTGGTAAGGTTCAGAAGGGGAGGGTGCTCACTCGTCCCCCCCTATCCTGACCTCCAGGCTGCATGCTCGGATAAGGGTCTGGTATGGATTTTGGGGGGCCCCACATCAAATTTATTTTACATTTTGGTGTGGGGTTCCCCTTAAAGTCCATACCGAAGGGCCTTGTATGTACTGGGGGGACCCTACAACATTTTTTTCCTTGAATTTTGGAATTCCATACCATAATGATATTGAATAAGTACATACCATTGCATGCATTTGAAGAGTTAAAATATGGAATAAAGCAAGCTGATGTGCTTTGGCTAATTATGCTTCTGAGTATAATGCACACTTCCAGGAGGTGATGCTGTCAGTGGGATTTGAATTCATGGCTTGAACTTTTGGGGGCAGCAGGGTATACCGCTATGCTACAGAGCTGAGCACTTACCTACAGAGAAAATACATTTACTAATGTTTGATTCAATACAATAATGTTTTGCATTTCAGACATTAATATTATAGTAACAACCATGCTCATGCCGATGTGGAATTGGCTAATAGGCATTTGCCTCTTTTCAGCATATGCTGCTGAGTACAATGCAAGCTTTCAGTAGGTGATACCATCTGTGTGATTTTCAGCCATTTGAGCACAATTATATTGAGAACATATGTTTACTAGTGTTTGATGGTGGGACTACTTTATATTCTAGGTATAAAATAGTACTCAGCACAGTGACTTAGGCACCTTTCACACTTGTGCGACTGTGAAAGTTGCGAGATTTTAATACGACTTTAAGCAATGCCTGTGTAATCTTGAGGTCTATGGACGCAGGAGTCGCAGGGAAAGACACGCAACTTTCCCACGATTTTGCATCAGCAATTTTGCCGCAATTCCAGGGAATGCCTGTGTAAACTTGAGGTCTATGGACCTCAACTCGCATCAAAGTCAGACCAAAGTAGTACAGGGACTACGTTGAAGTCAGTGTTACTTGAAGTCGCACAGATATGAATGGTACACATTGAAAATCATGGGGTATGACTTGTCATACGACTCTGATGTCCAAAGTTGCACAAGTGTGACTCAGCCCGACTTTGTCAGCGATTTCAGAGACATCAGTGCACTTTCCTGCACAGATGTCTAGTGAAATCACATAGGTCCCAACTGTTCTCCTTTAAGAAGGTGTCCTATGCCTACCTACGTTTGCTAATAGGTGTCCCTTATACCCATCTCAAAAAGT
Source organism: Aquarana catesbeiana (assembly GCF_042186555.1). Lineage (NCBI taxonomy): Eukaryota > Metazoa > Chordata > Amphibia > Anura > Ranidae > Aquarana > Aquarana catesbeiana. The sequence continues at coordinate 127,272,452 of NC_133334.1, read as the reverse complement.
TGGGAGGTAAGAAATCGCCCCCTGAAGTCGCCCAAAGTATTGCAGGAACTACTTTTGAGAATCGTTGTGGCGTCGCACCAATTTGGACAGTTCCATTGCCATCAATAGGCGCCGATTTGGCCTACAATTTGACATGTCAATTCAGACCTATGTGAACATGGGTGAAGTTGCATAGATATTAGAGCTGCACAGTTCTGGCCAAAATGAGAATCACAATTTTTTTGCTTAGAATAAAAAGATCACGATTCTCGAGACGTAAAATCTTTCACATTATCCCACAAGAAATTGGGCTAACTTCTTTTTTTTTTTTAAATTCATTAAAGTAATTTTTTCCAAAAAAAATTGCATTTGAAAGGCGCAAATACAGTGTGACATAAAATATTGTAACAACCACCATTTTATTCTCTAGGGTCTCTACTAAAAAAATATATATAATGCTGGGGGGGTTTAAGTAATTTTCTAGCAAAAAAAAATGATTTTAACCTGAAACCAACAAATGTCAGAAAAATGTTTAGTGTTTAAGTGGTTAAACTTTCCTCACTTACACAAAATTCTATTTAATTGACAAATTGTTACAAGGTTTCTAGTTAAGTTCACTGATAAAGAATGTTCTAATTCTTGGCAGACTTCCTGGTTTTTCGGCTGTGGCTTCAGAAGAGCAGAGAGAGTTCTTTACATAGCAAGAATCGTGAAACGCTTTTTTCAAGATCGTAAAGGGGAAAAAAATCACGATGATGATTATCAAATAGTTTTTTATTAAAGATTTTCCAAAAAAAGAAAAATACTTCACAAAATTATACCATACAAAGTATTTCCAGAAATGGCATAACAATTTTACAAAATCATTGATACATCTCCAATCATTTTTACATTCAAATCGCATCTTCTTTGTAAACCATCTGGGATTGATTATAATTAAACATCTATGTTGTCAATCAGAATATTGAAATGGAGAGTATATATCCTAAACTTAAAGAATAAAAAAAAAAAAAGAAAGAAAACTTTATTAATAAAAGAATTATGGACTCTGGCTCCCCATAGCATCTCCAAGAAAGGAAAAAAGCAGGAAAAGTATACAAGTGTATTTTTATGCAATTTTTCTGAAACTAATCCAAGGATCCCATTGTTTATATAAACGATGTGTGTTACCATGTATATTTGCCAACATCTGTTCGTATTTAAAAGCCTCATCAACTTTTCTGATGACTTCACTAATATTTGGTGAGCTGCTAGATTTCCACTTTCCAGTGATTGTCAATCTGGCTGCCAATAGAATTTGTATCACTATTGGTCTTAGAGCGTGAGGGTATTGGTCTATGTTTATGCTTAAAATGGCTAATTCTGCTTCACCTTTTCTAATGAAACCTGTAATTTTTGAAATTAGTTTGAATATTGCTCTCCAGAAGCTCCATAGGTTAGGGCAATCCCATATCATGTGGAGAAGAGTACCTACTTTTCCGCAGCCTCGCCAGCATTCATTGGAGCTGCTGCTGGAAAATTTTGCAGTTAGGTAGGGGGTGTAGTACCATCGAAGCAGTAGTTTTTGGGCTGTTTCCCAATGAACTGTAGATCTCGTGTAGCATTGGTTTGATTTAATAGCTTCCTGCCATTGTTTATCTGAAAAGGACGTGGAGAGTTCTAACTCCCATTTTTGGTGTGCTGGCAGTTTATTGTATGAATCTTTTTGTTGTATTAAGGTGTAAAATAAGGAAATCCCTTTTTTTGAGGAAGAGTTGTCAGTCCAGTAAGTCCATGCTTTTTGTGGAATTTTAGTAGGTTGCAGCTGGTGAGATTTTAAGAATGATGAGATTCTTATGTACATATAGTAATCAGAGGTAGGAAGAGAATATTTATGGGCTAGTATGTTGAAGGGAATGATTTTCCCTTGGTCAAACAAATCTGAGATTAGGGTTATTCCTTTATGTTCCCACTGAGTTGTTTGTAGATCTTTAATATGTGTGCAAATTGTATTAATTGGAGTGGGAATTTCCTTAAGGTCTGAATTTTTCCTTATATCGGCACGGAATTTCTTCCATGTGTCTAGAACTAGTTGTATGATGGGGTGCTTAGATTTGAAGTGAGTATTTGAGAAGGAATTTGCTAGCAATATGGATTTCAGGGATATGGGGTTCGACCAGGCTTGTTCTATAGTGGCCCAATGTTTAGAGGAATGGTTTTGGAACCAGTATTTTGTTTGATCCAGTAAGCAGGCAGCAAAGTAGTCTTTTAAAATTGGGAGTCCCATTCCCCCTGCTTTCCTATGTCTCGAAAGGGAAGACTGAGAGCATCTCGGTTTTTTATCTGCCCATACAAATTTATGAAGCTACGATTGCGCTGTTGTAAAAAATTTTGCTGGAATAGAGATCGGAAGAGCTCTAAAGTAGTACAGTATTTTTGGTAATATAAGCATTTTGTATGCCGCCAGCCTTCCCATCCAAGAAAACAGAAGGATTTTAGTCTAGTGAGTTCTGATTGGATAGAGGAAATAAATGGGACTAAATTCACTTTGAATAAATTGCTGCTGGGTGTCGTTAATTTTATCCCTAAGTATTGGATAGGTTTGTCAGCCCATGGATATGGAAAACGTGAGTTTAGGGATTTACGGGTAGTTTCTTCAATGTTTATGGCAAGTAGATTGGATTTTGATGCATTAATTTTGTAGTATGAAATTTGGTTAAAATGGTTCAAGATATTATGTACCGTTTGCAAGGAGGTGTTGGGATTGGAAAGCGATAGAATCACATCATCTGCGAAAAGGGAGATAGTGTGTGCTTGTTTGGAGATTATGATACCAGAAATTTCTGGGTGTGATCTAATTTTTTCAGCCAGGGGTTCCATTAGCAAAGCGAAAATGAGCGGGGATAGGGGGCAGCCCTGCCTTGTCCCGTTAGTGATATTGAAGCTGTCTGAGAACATTCTCTCTGTGTATACCATAGCAGAGGGGTTAGTATATAGTGATAAAATGGCTGAGTTTATATTTCCCAGGATGCCAAATTTGTTCAAGACTAGTTTCAGATATCCCCAGTGGATCCTATCAAAGGCCTTCTCCGCGTCTAATGATAGAAGCAGAGAAGGAGTGCCCGAGGATTCCGCTGCATGAATTAAGTTGATAATTCTTCGTGTTGCATCTGGAGCCTGACAGACTGGGATAAACCCAACTTGGTCCTGTTTGATCAAAGTGGGTAGAAATTGTGCCAGTCTGTTGGCTAGAATCTTTGCGTAAATCTTCAGGTCTACATTCAGTAATGATATAGGCCTGAAGTTTTGTGGAGTGTCGGAGGATTTCCCGGGTTTGGGTAAGGTCACAATTGTGGCTGTTAACATTTCTGAGGGGAATGAAGATGTTGATATGGCTGATGTAAATACATTTAATAAGTGTGGGCCTAATATGGATTGAAATGTCCGATAGTATTCAGACGAAAAACCGTCTGGACCTGGGGATTTGTTATTAGGGAGAGATAGTATTGTTTTGTTTAGTTCAGACAGAGAGATTGGTGCGTTGATAGATTGTAGTTGGTCTACGTTTAGTTTGGGCAGTGAGATAGAGTCTAGAAATGGTTGAATTAATTCCGGTGTTGGTTGGTGGGTTGTATTGTCATCTTTAAGATTATAGAGATTATTATAGTAGTCCCTAAAAGCATTAGCAATATCTTTGGGATTAGATAGTCTAATGCCTGTGGTCGGGTGGGAAATAAATGGAATCTTTTGTTTGATAGTTTTTTCCTTCACTTGATTTGCTAGTAATTTGCCTGCTTTATTGCCATGGCTATAATAGTTTGCTTTCCATTTTTGAACCGTGTGTTTGTGTTGAGATATAAGTAGCAATCTAAGATCATGTCTGAGTTTATCTAGTTGAAAGCTAGTGGCGGAGTCTGGAGCTTTTTTATTTGCTGATTCTAAGTTTTTTATCTGCTGGAGTAGATCAGTCAGTTGTTTGTTCCTTTGCTTTTTGGCTACGCTGCTCATTTTCATGAGGATCCCTCGTATGTAAGCTTTATGACAATTCCAGATTGTGAAGGGATCCCGCACCGAGCCGACATTAGTATCAAAGAATTCTTGCAATTCTTTAGTAATTTTATGCTTTTGGTCTGGATGTGTGTAAAGAAAGGTATCGTTTTTCCATCTGTTTGCCCTTGTCTCGGTGCGAGATCCCTCCACCACAATAGAGACCGGAGCGTGGTCCGACCACGTAATATTGTGTACTGTGGACATACTAACGTTCTGTAACAAAAACTTGTCTACCAAGAAGAAATCAATTCTTGAATATGTGCGATATACACTCGAGAAGTAGGAATAGTCCCGCTCTGTCGAGTGTTGACATCGCCACACGTCGTGTAGATTTTCTGAGGCCATGAAGCGCGAAAGGGCTACTCTTTCCCGACTTTTCGGGGTCTCGGCCGAGACATCTAGAGTTTTGTTTGGTATAGCGTTGAAATCTCCACAGATTATAGTGTACCCCTTTTGCACTGCACGTACTCGTTTCCAAATTTTGTTCAAAAAAGAGATTTGTTTCACATTAGGCAAATATACATTTACTATAGTGTATATTGTGTTGTTTATCTCACCAATCAGTATAATAAATCTACCCATGTCATCTACATCCTTGTAGATTTGACGAAAAGATATGGTGTCCTTGATGAGGATAGCTACCCCCCTCTTCTTCTTTGGAGCATTGGAGCAAATAATTGTTGGAAAGTTCTGATGGGAGAATTTCGGAGGTTTGGATATAGAGAAGTGAGTCTCTTGAAGACAAAGGATGTCACTTTGCAGTAGTCGGGCTTCTTTCCAAAGCATTGACCTTTTTTGTGGGCTGTTCAGTCCGCGGACATTAAACAATGAGATTTTGAACCCCATGTTGTTGATCTTGAAGGGTGATTAAAGTGAAGTTCCCAGGATTAGTAACCTTATTAAACTGAAGATTGAAGTACAGTTCCTCTGTTGAAGAAGTGTTTTAATAGTGAACCAGAGTCCAGATGTTGAAAAGCTGTTTAGGTAATGTCTCAGAGGTTAGTACAGCAGAAACGAAAAGTCTCTAAGTAAAAATATAGAAAAAGGAAGATAATAAAAACAAAATTATTCGATTCAACTGAATCTGTTGGGATAGTATCCCGTAACTTCGGAGGAGCGAAAAAGAGAAACCAATAAAGTTCCACGGGTGCACCGGAGCACAACTTTGTGTAATAGTGGTTGTAGATATCCTGAGCCTCATTCAATTGTATCTTGTGGCCAGGTGGGAGAACGTGGGCGAGGTGATGAGGCACTTGAAGGCGGATCTTCCATCTTGTCTAAGATATCCCACTCTTTCAGTAACCATAAACCGTCTTCCACTGACTGGATAGGGAACGTTTTCCCATCTTTGGTAATGAGCAATTTTGCAGGGTAGGCCCATCTATAGGTAATATGGTGGTTAGAGGTTTGGTTACGGTGGCCAGATTCTTCCGTCTTTGCATTGTATATGCAGACAAATCAGTAAAGAATGAAAGGCCTTGGATGCATGGTAATGCGTTGTCAGGATTCCGCATGCATTGAAGAAATTTCTCTTTAGTTTGATAGAAGTGAATCCTTGCAATTGTATCTCTGGGCAAATGGTCAGGAATGTGCTTGGGTTTCGGCAGTCTGTGGATCCTGTCGATAGAGAGATCCGTCACCGAAGCATCAGGAAGCATTTCTTGCAGGATGTTTTGGAAGTAAGTTTTTCCCTGTGGCATTCCCCGTGACGTCACAGGGAAGTCCCGTCAAGTCACCGTGCGTCAGAGGGGGGCGGGGTCACTGGGTGGCCCCGCCCCCCCGTTATTTAAGAACTGTCAGACGAGGAGCGCCGTCACACAGCGGGAGCCTCCCTCCATGCCAGCATGGATTGCGGAGCGGCCCGGAGAAGAAAAGAAGAAAAGAAGGAGAGAAGGAGAGAAGAAAAGAAGAAGAGAAGAGCGGGAGCCTCCCCCCATGCCATGGGTGCGGAGCGGCCCGAGGAGAAGAAGATAGAAGACGCCGCGGAGGAGATGCTGGACGAGAACGCCGGAGGAAGAACCAGAAGAGCCAGAAGAACCAGAAGAACCAGAAGATGAAGGAAGATAGAAGAAAGAAGAAGCATTTAAATAAAGGAATTGTCAAAAACTGTCTCTTGTCATTTTTAACATTTTTGACACTTTTTTCATGAAATGGTAGGGGTACTTATGTACCCCCTTACCATTTCACACGGGGGGGGCCGGGATCTGGGGGTCACCTTGTTAAAGGGGGCTTCCAGATTCCGATAAGCCCTCCGCCCGCAGACCCCCACAACCACCGGCCAGGGTTGTGGAGATGAGGCCCTTGTCCTCATCAACATGGGGACAAGGTGTTTTGGGGGGCTACCCCAAAGCACCCTCCCAATGTTGAGGGCATGTGGCCTGGTATGGTTCAGGAGGGAGGGGGGGCCGCACTCTCGTCCCCCCCTCTTTTCCTGCGGCCTGCCAGGTTGCGTGCTCGGATAAGGGTCTGGTATGGATTTTTGGAGGGACCCTACGCCGTTTTTTTTTTTTTTTTGGCGCGGGGTTCCCCTTAAAATCCATACCAGACCTGAAGGGTCTGGTATGGAATTTAGGGGGAACCCCACGTCATTTTTTTTTTTAAATTTTGGCCGGGGTTCCCCTTAATATCCATACCAGACCTGAAGGGCCTGGTATGGAATTTAGGGGGACTCCCACGTATTTTTTTTTTTTTAATTTTGGTTCGGGGTTCCCCTTTGGGGAATTCCCATGCCGTTTTTATCAATGAACTTCTATGTGTATTGTCGGCAATGCAATAGCCGCGAGTAGTTTTAAATGAGTTTTTTCCTTCAAAATGTCATTTTGCTGTCAGACTGTTCTAAACACAGGAAACATGCGCCCCTTTACAGGCACACTATAGACACCCCCCAGGTACAAAATTTAAAGGGATATTACACTTTTATTGATTGACTTTAAGCATTATTAAAATCACTGCTCCTGAAAAAACGGCCGTTTTTAAAACTTTTTTTTGCATTGATCCATGTCCCCTGGGGCAGGACCCAGGTCCCCAAACACTTTTTATGACAATAACTTGCATATTAGCCTTTAAAATTAGCACTTTTGATTTCTCCCATAGACTTTTAAAGGGTGTTCCGCGGCATTCGAATTTGCCGCGAACACCCCAAATTGTTCGCTGTTCGGTGAACTTGCGAACAGCCAATGTTCGAGTCGAACATGAGTTCGACTCGAACTCGAAGCTCATCCCTAGAGATAATATGTCCGCATGCAGGGTACTACGAAGGGACACTAGCATGTCCTTCAGTGTTGTGTCAATAACCGGCTGGTTTTTAGTAGGAAATTCCAAGATGGAGTCCTGGAGCTCCCTGGTGTCATTAAGGGATGTGTCTGTTTCCTCCTCATCCACGTTCTTTCCCTGCATGTGTTGCTGTTTCGCCTTAACTGGGCTAGATGATGCTGAGGATGACTGGGAATTAGTATATTTTCCCTTGTGCCCCTTGTGAGGATGAGGTGCAGAGCGTTGTGTGTTGTTATTGTAGCTAGAGAGCCTGCCACGCTCTCCGCCGTTATGCTTACCGGCGCCATCTTGGGCCTGTGTGCTGCGGGGAAGCATGTAGAAGTCCGTCATTCTGCTGATCTTCCCAGTTTCTTTTCTCTTCCTGGACATGTTCCCAGGGTGTGCCCGACCTGATGTGGGTGAAAATCGCCGCTTTTTGAGGCTCAGGAGTCGCTCTATGAGCTCCAGTATGCCCGTGGATGTCAGAGCTCTCTCACACTGCGGCCATTCACCTCGGCTGCTGGCCACGCCCCCCACGATGATGATTAATCGTGCAGCTCTAATAAATATGCATGGAAATCAAGGGGGACAACTTTTCATGTGACTCTGAGGTCCAAAGCTCCATGAAAAGTCACCCAAGTGTGAAAGTAACCTAATGTCATTAATTGATAACACCTTTGAATAAGGCCCCATTTGCACTTGTGCGACCTTAAAATTGCACAGCTTTGTCATGACTTGAAGCAATGTCTGTGTAATCTTGTGGTGTATGGACCTCAAATTGCATCAAAGTTAAACCAAGGTAGTGCAGGGACGAATTTGCTACACCTTCAGGATGCACAAATGACAATAGGGCCAAATTCAAAGGTGTTATCCTTGAATCTCATTCACACTGCTGCAACCTGAAAGTCACACTATTTTGGTGCCACTCTGCCGCTGCAACTTGGCCCCAACTTCTGGGAATGCCACTGTAATATTGTACCTGATATACCTCAAGTCACACCAAAGTAGTACAAAGACTACTTTGAAGTTGGTGCGACTTAAAGTAGCACAGATATGAATGGTTATCATTGAGAATCATGGGGTACAACTTGTCATGCAACTCAGAGGTCCAAATTTGCTGGAAAATTCGCCCAGCTGTGAAACAAGTCATATATATTTTAATAAAAGGAGCTCTCATTTATACTTGCATAGTCCTTACTGATTTACATCAGCAGAACAAATGCAGGAAGTGATGTGTGCACATTGAACGGAAGCAAATGTGTGGTGATGCCAAACAAATCAATGAACCCCACCCACACCAAACCTAACTATGACATCAACCTCCGCATTGATTAAGTACAAGTACATATCCTACACTTACCCGGCCAATGAGCAGCACCTCCTCTCTGCTAAAGAGACCTCGCCATGTCCACCTAGATTGAGATCCTGACCAGCACAGGAACTTCTGGGTGCATACAATGACTAATTTCCGGGTCAGAAGGTGAAACCACGCTTTTGATTGCAGCTGCGAATATTTGATCTCAACCATGATTAGTATTTTTTATTTTCAGATATGCAAATCTGTATTTCTACATATATTTGAAGGTAAACTTAAAAAGAGTTTGATAAGAAATGGTGTCCCTGGGTTAGCAGCAGGTGAATCACAAAGGCAAAAGGCCCAGTTTGAGCCCTGGTTCACACTGACAGCAGGAGGAAAGCGTTCAGCTGAACTCCCACAATATCATTCCTGCATGTCAGTCCCGACTGTGGGGGCAACATCAGAGACATCAGTGCAGGTTTCTGCACCAATATCAATACAAATCGCACCAATTAGAACAGTGCAATTGCCACAGATTTGACATGTCAAATCACACCAAGGTGAACCAGAGCTGACACATTCAAACACTGCCTATCCACCAGCTGAATTCATTACCTGCAATTCTCCACAGCTGTTAATGATAAAAGGTGGAACCTTATATATAACTTGCAGTTGTGCAGAAGCCTAGGTTTACATTGGAGCGATTGGTCATGCGATTTGAGAGATCAAATCGCATGACTATTGGCAATGGCACCAATGGTTCCAATCGATGCTACATTTTTTTGTGGCACCGCATCAATTTGCTAAAGTAGTTCCTGCACTACTTTTGCCGATTTCAGGTGCGACTTCAATAGACATTTGTGTATGAAGCCACCTGAAATCACGCTGACCTTGCTACTTTGAAATCGTGCTACTTCAAGTGAAGAAGCGCAATTTCAAAGCAGCATGTGAACCAGGGCAAAGAGATTAGTTTTTTGGTGCACAAATACATATTTAAATAAAATATAAGAGATCTTGCACTTTCCCAAAACCACCACCCACAAAAACTAAAGAGAAAGAAAAGTAGAAGGAAAAAAAACACACACACACACACACCTCAATAATGTACTTTTATTTTACCAGCAGAAAAAAAAAAAATTACATTTACTAGCTACAAAAAAATTTGGACAGGATATATGGTGCTACATTTAGCAACAGAATTTTAAGGGCCCTGCTCATAGGAGCTTACAATCTAAAATTAGACAAAACCTTAGAGTGGACACAGCTTTAATTTCAGTGTATAGCAGGCAACACATCACATTATTATCTGCAAGATTATAGAAACATACTTAAGTCATTCTTACAAAGCATTCCAACATAATATTACAAAAGACTTATTCAAAACACCCACCACCAGCCTACAATCCACACATACATACATTGGTGACCATGTTCTGCTGGAAGCTGCATTTCGGTGTACACGATTAAACGAGATCAAAAAGAGTAGGTCGGCAGATGCTTCCAAACGATGTTTGCATGATCAGACAGGAACAATACACACACAACATTGACAGCATGGCCATATAAACCCACTTTTGATTGAAAAAATGCACAAGAATTTCATCAAATCTCCCAATATCATTCCTTCTCCCTCACAACAAAAAACCTGACCTTCTCAGGCCAAACAAACCCCCCTACTGCAGGCCTTTATATAAGAGAGGTTGTATTGTTAGCACACTGACACACCCAATAGAAGTACATGCCCACCAGTATCTTTCAATCTGTCTCTTCATGTATGTCTAAAGTGATTGCACCTGATGAGCAGGAACACATAATAGTATTTGCAACTGTGTTAGCCTTGGCTATGTGCATCAAATCTCCAACTACAGGCCAAAGATCAAAGTCCATTTGCATCCACATAAAGAAAGCAACAGTTTTCTAATCATATGTACCTGTGCAGTGTAAACCCTAAAATTTGAAATGTCCAAGTCCCTGGGCATGATTAGTGCTAATAAACATTAACATCAGTCCCTGGCTGCAATGAGCTTCCAATATAAAGTCCAAAATTAACTTTCTTACATTAGAACCTATTTCGACAGGAGACAAATAAAATGCCAGCATGTCTTTGGATTGTGGTGAGAAACCCACACAGGGAGAACATATAAGCTTCAACACAAGGATTAACATGTTGGGGAATTGAACCAACATCCCAGGTGCTGCTAGACAGAACTGCTACACACTTAGCCACCAGGCAGCCCCACACATGTTCTCTGCATTTCTGTGGTGTGAACCAGCCCTAAGTCCATAGCCATGCTCAGTGTCACAAGCAATATACAGTATATTGGCCTAAGTATTGGGATGCCTGCCTTTCAACACACATGAACTGTAATGGCATCCCAGTATTAGTATTGGGTTCAAAACTCATTTGGCCCACCCTTTGCAGCTATAACAGCTTCAACTCTTCTTGTCCACAAGGTTTAGGAGTGTGTCTATGGGAATGTTTGACCATTCTTCCAAGTGCATTTGTGAGGTCAGGCACTGATGTTGGACGAGAAGGCCTGACCTACAGTCTCCTATCTAATTCATCCCCAAGGTGTTCTGTTGTGTTGAGGTCAGGACTCTGTGCAGGCCAGTCAAGTTCCTCCACCCCAAATTCACTCATCCATGTCTTTATGGACCTTGCTTTGTGCACTGGTCCAAATCATTTGGTGGAGGGGGAATTATGGTGTGGGGTTGTTTTTCAGGGGTTGGGATTGGCCTCTTAGTTTCAGATAAGGGAACTCTTAAGGCGTCAGCATACCAAGACAACTTCCCCAAACTGTTCCCAATTTTGTGGGAACAGTTTGGGGAAAACCCCTTCCTGTTCCAACATGACTGCACACCAGTACACAAAGCAAGGTCCATAAAGACATGGATGAGCAAGTTTGGGGTGGACGAAACTTGACTGGCCTGCACAGAGTCCTGGCCTCAACCCGATAGAACACCCTTTGGCTGAATTAGAGTAGAGACTGCGAGCCAGGCCTTCTCATCCAACATCAGTGCCTGGCCTCACAAATGCACTTCTGGAAGAATGATCAAACATTCCCATAGGCACACTAAACCTTGTGGACAGCCTTCCCAGAAGCTGTTCTAGCTGCAAAGGGTGGGACAAATCAAATTTTAACCCTATGGACTAAGACTGGGCTGCCATTAAAGTTCATGTGTGTGTAAAGGCAGGCGTCCCAATACTTTTGGCTATATAGTGTATCTGGAAAAGACTTACAATGGTGGTGGAACCCTCCTACACATAACTACTACATTTAGACATAGTTATAGGACCTGGGAGATGAGACAACTTCTCTACATGAAGTAATATGGTTGGGATTTGAACCCAGACCCTCAGAGATACTAAGCAGAAGTTCTATCCTCTAAGCCATGGAGCTGCCACATGTGAAATCCTCCTACACATAAATACACATAAAAACACATAAAAACACATAAATACTGCATTTCTATGGACATACAGGTGATGGAATTACATTACTCAAGAGTTATTCTTCTTGATTTATTCTGTGATATTTGGTGTTTTTTTGTGGGTGAGAGTAGAATATTACCCTCAAATTTTTGGGAATTACATTTTGATTTCTGATGTTGGTACACATATCACATTTTTTGGGCTCAAATTATGAATATTTGGAAATAATAAAAAGCACAAAAAATTGTGATTCATTTTAAATTTGTATCAGCAATGGTATTGTTTGTGGATTGTAAAGACACCTGTGTGAGTTTGGGGTAAAGATTGTTGTGAGATGAAGAGTAACAAGTGAAAGTGACAGAGAAAAATATATTTTACCAAAACATCAAAACATTCCACATTGTAGCATTCTTAAAATCAAAATATTTTAAGTAGAAGCAACAATGTTGCAAAGGAAAATTTATTTCACAGAAAGATACATTTCATCTCAACATTAAAAGGTTTTTTGTGAAAGTTAGAATTGTTCCAATAGAATCAATGACTGAAACTTCATTTGGACTAAATTAGAGCAGATTTTAACTCCCAAAAAATGCTCTCTAATTAGCTCTCATTTTGGTATTTACTATAGCTCCGGGTAAAAAAGACACTTGATGAGAGTTATATGAGAGTTATATTCAGGTCTGAGCATGCTCAGTTGTGTTGGCACCTAGTTGATCAAAACGGGGAATTTTTCACTTTTCAGACTTTTAAAGATATTTCAGTGTAGAAATCACTTTTTCACACAGTTTAAAAGCAGATCATCTTTAACCACTTCCCGCCCGCCCTATAGCGGATTGACGTCCGGGAAGTGGTTGTGTTATCCTGACTGGACGTCATATGACGTCCAGCAGGATAACATGCCGCAGCGCGCCCCCGGGGGCGCGCATCGCGGCGATCGGTGGAGCGGTGTGTCAGTCTGACACACCGCTACACTGATCTTGGTAAAAAGCCTCCGGCGGAGGCTCTTTACCACGTGATCAGCCGTGTCCAATCACGGCTGATCACGCTGTCAATAGGAAGAGCCGTTGATCGGCTCTTCCTCACTCGCGTCTGACAGACGCAAGTAGAGGAGAGCCGATCGGCGGCTCTCCTGGCAGGGGGGGTCTGCGCTGATTGTTTATCAGCGCAGCCCCCCCTCAGATCACCACACTGGACTACCAGGGATGCCACTAGGACCACCAGGGAAGGGGCAACATGGATGGCCAGGTATGTACCCCATGGCCATCCACATGTGCCCAATCTGTGCCAATCAGTGCCCACAAATGGGCACTGATTGGCACTATTATGTCCATGATATGCCCAGATCTGCCCAGCAATGCTCTATCAGTGCCACCTGTCATTGCCCATCTGTGCCACCTGTCATTGCCCATCAGTGCCACCTGTCAGTGCCCATCAGTGCCCATCTGTGCCCATCAGTGCCACACATCAGTGCCACACATACGTACCCATCAGTACCACCCATATATACCAATCAATGCCACCTACGAGTGCCCATCAGTGCCGCCTATGTGTGCCCATCGGTGCCACCTATGAGTGCCCATCAGTGCCGCATACCAGTGCCACCTATCAGTGCCCATCAGTGCCACCTATCAGTGCCCATCAGTGCCGCCTATCAGTGCCCATCATCAGTGCCCGTTAGTGCCACCTCATCAGTGCCACCTCATTGGTGCCACCTCATCGGTGCCCATCAGTGCCGCCGTATCAGTGCCCATCTGTGCCGCCATATCAGTGCCCATTGAAGGAGAAAGCGTACTTATTTACAAAAAAATTTAACAGAAACAAAGAAAAACTTGTTTTTTTTCGAAATTTTCGGTCTTTTTTTATTTGTTGCGCAAAAAATAAAAACCGCAGAGGTGATCAAATACCACCAAAAGAAAGCTCTATTTGTGGGAACAAAATGATAAAAAATTTGTTTGGGTACAGTGTAGCATGACCGCGCAATTGTCATTCAAATTGCAACAGCGCTGAAAGGTGAAAATTGGGCTGGGCGGGAAGGTGTCTAAGTGCCTGGTATTGAAGTGGTTAAATAATATACCGCATATTTCAGTACCATTTAGGCAATGATATCATGCTCTAAACATTATTTCCATGTGCAATTCTCTAGGTTTTAGCAGAGTAAGGGTTTGGGAGCTATTTAGTTTCAGGTAGCTATAGTAAATTCGATTTTGGGAGTATTTTCTCACCAGCGCTATAGTGAATACCGTTTTAGCGCAAATTAGTGCTACTAGCGCTAATTCACGCTAAATTGCCACGAATTAGCGCTAATTTGCGGCAATTTGCACGAATTAGCGCCATAGCGCTATAGTAAATGACCCCCATAGTGTGTAAACTTCTGAGGTATGCTTGTGGAAGTGTTATTGGGAGCATCTGCATTTTGTATGTAATTTTAGACAGTATTACCATTTTATATATGTTGATTCTCCCTGCCCAGGATAATTGTCCACGTGAGATTCTATTTAGTTCTTGTTTTATCTCGTTGAGAAGGGGAATAAAATTTGCCTGAAATAGCGCCTCTTTTGATGTAGTAATTTTGACCCCTAAATAATTGAGTTCTTTTTTCCCCCAAATAAATGGGAAATGTTTTTGGTATGAAAAATCTCTAAGTTTGCTGTTATTGATACCTAGCGTTTCCGATTCGGTCGGATTAATCTTAAAATTAGAAAGTTTCCCGTATTCTATTAGTGTGGAGACAATATTCGGAAGGGTTATCCTTGGGCGCGTGACAAATAGCAGCATATCATCCGCAAAAGCAGCTTATTTATACTCATCTTTACCGATTTTAACCCCGCAGATATCCGGATTTGCCCTAATCCTGGAGAGCAGGGGTTCCAGAGTCAGCACGAATAACAGCGGAGAAAGTGGGCACCCCTGTCTCGTGGCATTGAACATTTTGAATGCCACCGAAAGAGAACCGTTAAACCTCACCCTCGCCGTAGGTCGGGAGTACAGTGCTTTTATTCATCTAAGCATTCTATCCTGAAATCCTATCTCCTCCAGTGTGCATATTATGAAGCCCCAGTCTACTCTGTCAAATGCTTTTTCAGCATCCACTGACAGTAGTAGACCTGGGGCTCCACTCTCTTTAATTTTCTGTACAACTAGTAGAGATTTAATACTATTATCCCGCCCCTCTCTTCCCGGGATAAACCCGACTTGGTCTGGATGTATGATCTTATTTATTATTTGTTTCAGTCTTTCCGCAAGCACTTTGGCAAATAATTTTGTATCAAAATTTAAAAGCGATATGGGTCTGTAACTGGAGCATAATGTGCTGTCTTTGTCCTCTTTGAGGATTAAGGCTATGTTGGCTTCCAAAGCTTCTCCCCTCATCTCCCCTTTTCCCCGATTTCGTTCATATATGAGCATATTTTGGGGATTAAGTGATCCTGGTATTTTTTGTAATATAGGACTGTAAGCCCAATGGGCCTGGACTTTTGCCAACTGCCGTGTCCTGAAGAGCCCTTCTTATTTCTTCTTCCGTTATGGGGGCCTCTAAGTTACTTTGGTCGATTTCTGTAATTTTAACCAATCCACTCTCTTTTAGGTAGCTTTTGATCTTTTCTTGTTTTTGTTACCTCCCCTCTTGGGTGTCGTTTTTATTGATGGCATACAACTCCCCAAAATATTCTTGAAAAATTGTTGCGATATCTTTGTCTGCGTATCTAAAGTCTCCTGTCCTTGTTTTAATTTTATCAATGTAATTGGTGTTTTTCTTTTTTCTCAGGGCCTTTGCCAAAAATCTACCTGGTCTATTGCCCCCTATATATCTTTCTTTTTTTAACAAGGTTATAGAGTTTTCGGGTTTCTTGTTCAATTAGCCAATACCATCTTATCCCCCATTTTCTTATGTGATTGTTCGAGATCATGGATTTCTTTCGTCAGGGCAATTTTGTCTTTCTCCTTCACCCTGAAATACTAGCAAAGGGAAGCCTCTGGAAAACCATTAATTAAGGACTTGGCTGATTCCTGGTCTGGATATATGGCCAACCATTGTTGCATGTTTGTTAGTTTCACTGGGGTGTGAGCTTTTTGCATAATTATCCCTCTGGGAGCTTTGAAAATTGGAATTCCTTTTGAAACACCTGAGCAAAGGGTGGGGTCCAGAACAATTTGAGCACTCATGCTTGTACTTGCACGACCCCCCCCCATTTACACTGGTTCTCATTGTAAGCAAAACAGTATCCCCTTTTGTAGGGGGACACTGTAGGCTGTGGCTGCTGCCTAATGAAACCCATTTTCTGTGACACCATCAGGTTAAGCCACAACCTGACGTCCTTATTGCCCCACTTCAATGATGGGTATATTGATAACTTTTATCTAAAAGCCTCATCATATTGGAACCATCCTAGACCTCTAAAACTTGTATATGCCTCTAGCACATGCTCCATATGTTGAAACAGCCTGCTGCAATACTCCAGGTGCTTCTCACCCAGAACACTGGAGTATATAGCAAATGACTGTAACCAATTATTAAAAGACCTGTCATCCTCATCTTTCTTGTCTGATTTTTTGTCAGTTCTGCTGACAAATTCTTTAGTGAATAAGCGACAGAATATCCACAAATTGACCTTTCCAATTTTTTTTTTAATCTGAGGAGAAAGATGGTAACTAGGGATGGGCTTTTTTAAAGGAAAAAGTAGGGGTAAGTGGCGCTCCCTGAAGAGGGGTATCCCTATATGAATGTATAAATGAAAAAACCTGAATGTGTGATATTGAAACCCATCTAAATCTTAGACTACATAAATATATGATTACATAAATATATGATTACATAAATATACGTGAAACAAGACTTGCATATATGTATATGTATCATATAAACTCAACAAGTAAACATTGCATCAATACGTGAAAATATGGAAATGTGAGCAAATGCCACTAAAGTGATATAATGAAGACTATATATATCCAATAGCCTATTAGCAGAAAGAAAAAAAGTGACCATCCAATTATTCCCCTGCTGACACACACCATATACGTTGTTCAACAGGGAATATAAAAAGCGTGTATATTAATAATAAGTAAAGTGGTAAGTGTCCACTCCAGTGTAGATATTGATGGAGTCCTCCACATCAATATAAATGTGAGCAACAACCATAAAAATAAATAAATAGTAAAAATAAAAATGAAAATAAGAAAAATGAGAAAAAATAAACTAAAAATAAAAATAAAGGTGAAGCTTCAGATTGGCAAAATGTTCATACAAAGTGCGTGACTCTTGTGCTTAATCAATATTCGGTGACTTGATGGGTATATTGATAACTTTTGTCTAAATGCCTCATCATATTGGAACCATCCTAGACCTCTAAAACTTGTATATGCCTCTAGCACATGCTCCATATGTTGAAACAGCCTGCTGCAATACTCTGGGTGTTTCTCACCCAGCACACTGGAGTATATAGCAAATGACTGTAACCAATTATTAAAAGACCTGTCATCCTCATCATTCTCGTCTGATTTTTTGTCAGTTCTGCTGACAAATTCTTTTGTGAATAAGTGACAGAATATCCACAAATTGACCTTTCCAAATTTTTTCTTTAGTCTGAGGAGAAAGGTGGTAACTAGGGATGGGCTTTATGTTCAGATCGAACATGAGTTTGACTCAAACATTGGCTGTTTGCCCGTTCGCCAAATAGTGAACAATTTGGGGTGTTTGCGGCAAATGCGAAAGCAGTGGAACACCCTTTAAAAGTCTATGGGAGAAATCAAAAGTGCTAATTTTAAAGGTTAATATGCAAGTTATTGAGCTGTGTGAAGTTGGCACCCCATGTTTGTAAAACCTGAATAAAAAAATACCATTCGTTTGTGCCGCGTTTGTGCTGATTTGTGCCGCAAAAATGAGCGTTTGTGCCGGTTCGGTTTCTGAGATATTAAACATTCAATTTAATGCAAGCCCCACCCACTTTGCACCCCATGTCCCTGAATTTTAAAAACAAACGTGCCATTCGTTTGTGCCGCGTTTGTGCTGGTTTGTGCCGCAAAAATAAACGTTTGTGCTGCTTTGGTTGCGGAGATATTGTGCGTTATAGTTGCTGTAACCCCGCCCATTTTGCACCCCATGTTCCTGAATTTTAAAAACAAACGCGCCATTCGTTTGTACCGCGTTTGTGCTGGTTTGTGCCGCGAAAATAAACGTTTGTGCCGCTTTGGTTGCTGAGATATTGTGCGTTATAGTTGCTGTAACCCCGCCCATTTTGCACCCCATGTTCCTGAATTTTAAAAACAAACGCGCCATTCGTTTGTGCCGCGTTTGTGCTGGTTTGTGCCGCAAAAATAAACATTTGTGCCGCTTTGGTTGCGGAGATATTGTGCGTTATAGTTGCTGTAACCCCGCCCATTTTGCACCCCATGTTCCTGAATTTTAAAAACAAACGCGCCATTCATTTGTGCCGCGTTTGTGCCGCAAAAATAAACGTTTGTGCCGCTTTGGTTGCGGAGATATTGTGCGTTATAGTTGCTGTAACCCCGCCCATTTTGCACCCCATGTTCCTGAATTTTAAAAACAAACGCGCCATTCGTTTGTGCCGCGTTTTTGCTGGTTTGTGCCGCAAAAATAAACGTTTGTGCCACTTTGGTTGCGGAGATATTGTACGTTATAGTTGCTGTAACCCCGCCCATTTTGCACCCCATGTTCCTGAATTTTAAAAACAAATGTGCCATTCGTTTGTGCCGCGTTTGTGCTGGTTTGTGCCGCAAAAAAAAAAGTTTGTGCCGCTTTGGTTGCGGAGATATTGTGCGTTATAGTTGCTGTAACCCCGCCCATTTTGCACCCCATGTTCCTGAATTTTAAAAACAAACGCGCCATTCGTTTGTGCCGCATTTGTGCTGGATTGTGCCGCAAAAATAAACGTTTGTGCCGCTTTGGTTGCGGAGATATTGTGCGTTATAGTTGCTGTAACCCCGCCCATTTTGCACCCCATGTTCCTGAATTTTAAAAACAAACGCGCCATTCGTTTGTGCCACATTTTTGCTGGTTTGTGCCGCAAAAATAAACGTTTGTGCCGCTTTGGTTGCGGAGATATTGTGCGTTATAGTTGCTGTAACCCCGCCCATTTTGCACCCCATGTTCCTGAATTTTAAAAACAAACGTGCCATTAGTTTGTGCCGCATTTGTGCTGGTTTGTGCCGCAAAAATAAAAGTTTGTGCCACTTTGGTTGCGGAAATATTGTGCGTTATAGTTGCTGTAACCCCGCCCATTTTGCACCCCATGTTCCTGAATTTTAAAAACAAACGTGCCATTCGTTTGTGCCACGTTTGTGCTGGTTTGTGCCGCAAAAATAAACGTTTGTGCCGCTTTGGTTGCGGAGATATTGTGCGTTATATGTTGTCAAACCACATTGACTTTACACCTTGTTATTAAAGCTTACATACAGAACCTAAACTCAGCTTGGGTTTCCTTAATGTAAAGCTCCTCCCACTGTACTGGCACTGCACTTCATATTGTACCCTGAAAAAGGCACCTCTGCCGGGTTAGCCCCCCCATATCAAAATTTTTGAAAAAATCTTATGCAGTTTGTTAGATCTTTGTTAGATCAGGTTAGATCAACCGTTGTTTGCGTTAGATCTCACACAGAAGAAGCGATATTAACAGTTATTTGCTGGGGGGGCTAACTCGTCATCAGCCCCCCTTATCAAAAAATTGACCAAACAGTTAGCTATTTTGGAAGCAATTTGTTAGATCCGGTATGATCAAGTGTTTTTAACGTTAGATCTCACATAATTAGAGACTGATTAAGTGATTAATGTGGGGGGGGGCTGGCCCCCCCTTATCAAATTTTTGGCCCAAACATCATTTAGGCTAATAGATATTCGTTAGATCCGGTAAGATCAAGTGGTTTTAACGTTAGATCTCACATCATTTCAGAGATATTCCACATCAAAATAGAGATATTAGGTGGTACATATGGACAGGTTAGCCCCCCCCTTATCAAATTTTCGGCCCAAAAATCATTCAGGCTAATAGATATTCGTTAGATCCGGTAAGATCAAGTGGTTTTAACGTTAGATCTCACATCATTTCAGAGATATTCCACATCAAAATAGAGATATTAGGTGGTACATATGGACGGGCTGGCCCCCCTTATCAAATTTTCTGGCCAAAAATCATTCAGGCTAATAGATATTCATTAGATCCGGTAAGATCAAGAGGTTTTAACGTAAGATCTCACATCATTTCAGAGATTTCATATTCTTTGCCAATAACAACATCCAAGTTAGTAGTTAATTGTTAGATGAAGTTATTATTGCATTAAACCTAGCATGCACATGGCAGAAATCAGTAATAATCGCAATGTAAGTAGGGATAAAAGCTTGTTGCTGTTTGATCAGTGAGATGTTTTATTTAATCTATGATAAATACATAACAATTCGTTATTTTATATGAGAAGTTAGGCCCCTGTGTCAGTAGCTTAAAATTAATAAATTTTGGCATCGCTGCTCTAAATTGTGGGCACAACTGGAACAGGCCCAGACTGACATTCTGCTGCCAGGGGCTCTGTGGTGCTATGACCAACTACCGCCTGTGCTGAAGTCACAACCCATAATGGGTACGACACTCCGCATATGCTCCCAGGTCAGCACACAGAACCGGCTTTCTTCCCTGATTCCCCATTGCTCCCTATCATAGAAAAACCGTGGTTCCTCCCTGGTCTGGAACCGCAAATGTTTAGGACCCTAAGCCAAACAGGTAGGGTCCAGGCATCCCACTTCCTAACGGGAGGCCAATGGCCTTCCACAGTAGTGCTAATGAGCCCTTCAAACTTTCCTTGTGGACAGCGCTACAATTACAACACTTTCTCAATACTTTGCCTAATCCACAGGGATTTAATCGTCCCCTGACGTCCTTTGAAGCATACTGTTCCAAAGAGGGTTCCCTTCCACAGGCTCTATCCAAAACATACGCCCTCTTGAACTGTCCGGCTGAACAACCACACTTACCGTTCTTGAACAAATGGGAAAGTAAGCTGGGGCGTACATTTACATCTGCTCAGATACAACATGTCCTCAGAAAATTAAAGAGACCAACTATAAACTGTTAACAAGGTGGTACCTCACCCTGCAACTACTGACCAATGTTGGAGATGCCAGGGGGATGGAGGAACACGACTTCACATATTTTGGTCGTGCCCTAAATTGATCCACTTCTGGGAGACAGATAAACCACGCAAAAATTTACGGAATACAAGGTTCCTGGTGATCCAGCTTTTTCCTGCTATATGTCTCCTCCATCTGAGCCAAACTCTATAAAAACTCCATTCCAAATGAGATGGAAGATCTAGTACTCACTGCACAACACCAACAGGAAAAATACTCTAACACTTGGGGACTATGGAACCAGTTTGTCGTTTCCGCAGAGGGTACTGCCCTTCTTGGGACTTAATGTCACAGATAAGTTCCGGAGCCCGTTCACCATAGTTATCCTGAACCAACGCCATTTCACCCCCCCAGCCTTACCTCCCCCCCCTTCTCTCCTCTTACCTTTTCCATCCTTTTTTCCTTACCTTCTTTGATTAATGAAAATGAGAAAATAGTTTTGGGAGACAGCGGGTCTTGCTCCACAGCCCATTTTCCATCTTTAATAAAAACTGATAGGCCAGGAGGTAAGCAGCCTTTTGAGCAGTGTGCCGAAAAATGTTTTCAAAGAAATTGAGCATGCCGATTTTATAACAAAAAAGTCAACTTCACAATCTCAATCACGAAAGGGATTTTTTATAAAGTAAATGCTGTAAACTACTTTAGTAGTGAGAAATTAACATCCTGCACTCTCAC
Organism: Aquarana catesbeiana; assembly: GCF_042186555.1. NCBI lineage: Eukaryota > Metazoa > Chordata > Amphibia > Anura > Ranidae > Aquarana > Aquarana catesbeiana. Next base: position 127,250,654 of record NC_133334.1, on the reverse strand, counting down.
GCCTCAGATCAACCCCAATTCATACACCTTCACACCTCATATCACTGTATCACCTGCAAATCTGCCCCACCACTGTATCCCCCTGCTCAACTGCCCCACCACTGTAACCCCCTGCAAATCTGCCCCACCACCGTACCCCCATGCTCTTCTGTCTCACTGCTGAACCATCTTCTCATCTGTCCTAACACTGAACTTATCTGCTCATCTGCCCCACCACTGTAACCCCCTTTCTCATCTGTCCCACCTCTCTAACCCCCTTTCTCATCTGCCCCACCACTGTAAACCCCTTTCTCATCTGCCCCACCACTGTACCTCCCGCACATCTGTCCCACCTCTGTTCCCCCTGCTCATCTTCCCCACCTCTGTAACCCCCTTTCTCATCTGCCCCACCACTGTAACCCCCTTTCTCATCTGCCCCACCTCTGTAACCCCCTTTCTCATCTGCCCCACCACTGTAACCCCCTTTCTCTTCTGCCCCATCACTGTACCTCCTGCACATCTGTCTCACCTCTGTTCCCCCCTGCTCTTCTGCCCCACCGCTGTAACCCCCTGCTCATCTGTACCACTAATGTACCTCCTTTCTCCTCTGCCCCGCCACTGTACCCCCTGTACATCTGCCCCACCTCTGTTCTCCCTGCTCTTCTGCCCAACCCCTGTAACCCCCTGCTCATCTGTCCACCAATGCACCTCCTTTCACATCTGCCCCACCGCTGTACCCCCCTGCTCTTCTGTCCCACCGCTAAACCCCCTTCTCATCTGCCCCAACACTGAACCCCTCCTGCTCATTTTCCCCCCACTGTAACCCCCTTCTCATTTGGCCCAACACTAAACCCCTCCCCGCTCATCTGCCCCATCACTGTACCCCCCCTGCTTTTCTGTCCCACTGCTGAACCCCCTTCGCATCCCTCCCACCACTGCACCTTCTGCACATCTGCACCACCACTGTACCCCTTTGCTCTTCTGCCCCACCACTGTAACCCCCCTGCTCATCTACCCCATCAATGTACCATTTTTCTCATCTGCCCCACCACTGTACCTCTCTGCACATTTGCTCCACCGCCATATTCCCATGCTCTTCTGTCTACTACTGAATCACATTCTCATCTGCCCTACCACTGTAACCCGCTTTTTCATCTGCCTTACTAATGTACCTCCTGCACATCTGTTTCACCTCTGTACCCCCTGCTCTTCTGCCCCACCTATGTTCCCCCTGTTCTCCTGCCCCACCACTGTAACCTCCTGCTCATCTGTCCCACCAATACACCTCCTTTCACATTTGCCCCACTGTTCTACCCCCCCTGCTTTTCTGTCCCACCACTGAACCTCCTTCTCATCTGCACCAAAACTGAACCCCCCCCCTGCACATCTGCCCCACGGCTGTACCCTCCTGTTCTTCTGTCCCACATCTAAACCCCTCCTGCTCATTTTTCCCACCAATGTACCCTCTTCTCATCTATGATATGTGTGATATGCAGAGTGGTAAAAGGAAGCAGAGATGAGACACATCTACTTGTCCTGGCACACTCATCCTGCTGATTCACCTCTCGCAACCAGCCCACGTGTTTGTATGTGATGTATGTGATGTATGGGATGTATGTGATGTCACATACGAGCATCTGGAATGGATGTGCAATGATGAGCTCAGGTCAGGGGCATTTTCTGAAAGCAGTGGGCTTGTGTGCAGGATCATAAGTTGGGCCCCCGCAGCTGAGGAAAAGTTTTTGCGCCGCAGCAAAAGTTGGGTGTGATTTTCATTGCGCTGAATATAAGGGGGGGCCAGCCCGTCCATATGTACCACCTAATATCTCTATTTTGATGTGGAATATCTCTGAAATTATGTGAGATCTAACGTTAAACCACTTGATCTTACCGGATCTAACGAATATCTATTAGCCTGAATGATTTTTGGGCCGAAAATTTGATAAGGGGGGGCCAGCCCCCCCACATTAATCACTTAATCAGTCTCTAATTATGTGAGATCTAACGTTAAAAACACTTGATCATACCGGATCCAACAAATTGCTTCCAAAATAGCTAACTGTTTGGTCAATTTTTTGATAAGGGGGGGCTGATGACGGGTTAGCCCCCCCAGCAAATAACTGTTAATATCGCTTCTTCTGTGTGAGATCTAACGCAAACAACGGTTGATCTAACCTGATCTAACAAAGATCTAACAAACTGCATAAGATTTTTTCAAAAATTTTGATATGGGGGGGCTAACCCGGCAGAGGTGCCTTTTTCAGGGTACAATATGAAGTGCAGTGCCAGTACAGTGGGAGGAGCTTTACATTAAGGAAACCCAAGCTGAGTTTAGGTTCTGTATGTAAGCTTTAATAACAAGGTGTAAAGTCAATGTGGTTTGACAACATATAACGCACAATATCTCAGCAACCAAAGCTGCACAAACGTTTATTTTTGCGGCACAAACCAGCACAAACGCGGCACAAACAAATGGCGCGTTTGTTTTTAAAATTCAGGAACATGGGGTGCAATGTGGGCGGGGTTGCAGCAACTATAACGCACAATATCTCCGCAACCAAAGCGGCACAAACGTTTATTTTTGCAGCACAAACCAGCACAAACGCGGCACAAACGAATGGCACGTTTGTTTTTAAAATTCAGGGACATGGGGTGCAAAGTGGGTGGGGTTGCAGCAACTATAACGCACAATATCTCCGCAACCAAAGCGGCACAAAGTTTTATTTTTGCGGCACAAACCAGCACAAACGCGGCACAAACGAATGGCACGTTTGTTTTTAAAATTCAGGAACATGGGGTGCAAAATGGGCGGGGTTACAGCAACTATAACGCACAATATCTCCGCAACCAAAGCCGCACAAACTTTTATTTTTGCGGCACAAACCAGCATAAACGCGGCACAAACGAATGGCGCGTTTGTTTTTAAAATTCAGGAACATGGGGTGCAAAATGGGCAGGGTTACAGCAACTATAACGCACAATATCTCCGCAACCAAAGCGGCACAAACTTTTATTTTTGCGGCACAAACCAGCACAAACGCGGCACAAACGAATGGCACGTTTGTTTTTAAAATTCAGGAACATGGGGTGCAAAATGGGCGGGGTTACAGCAACTATAACGCACAATATCACCGCAACCAAAGCGGCACAAACGTTTATTTTTGCGGCACAAACCAGCACAAACGCGGCACAAACGAATGGCGCGTTTGTTTTTAAAATTCAGGAACATGGGGTGCAAAATGGGCGGGGTTACAGCAACTATAACGCACAATATCTCCGCAACCAAAGCGGCACAAACGTTTATTTTTGCGGCACAAACCAGCACAAACGTGGCACAAACGAATGGCGCGTTTGTTTTTAAAATTCAGGAACATGGGGTGCAAAATGGGCGGGGTTACAGCAACTATAACACACAATATCTCCGCAACCAAAGCAGCACAAACGTTTATTTTTGCAGCACAAACCAGCACAAACGCGGCACAAACGAATGGCGCGTTTGTTTTTAAAATTCAGGGACATGGGGTGCAAAGTGGGCCGGGCTTGCATTAAATTGAATGTTTAATATCTCAGAAACCGAACCGGCACAAACGCTAATTTTTGCGGCACAAATCAGCACAAACGCGGCACAAACGAATGGTATATTTTTATTCAGGTTTTACAAACATGGGGTGCCAACTTCACACAGCTACTTCATTGTCATAAAAAGTGTTTGGGGACCTGGGTCCTGCCCCAGGGGACATGTATCAATGCAAAAAAGTTTTAAAAACGACCGTTTTTTTTGGGAGCAGTGATTTTATTAATGCTTAAAGTGAAACAATAAAAGTGTAATATTCCTTTAACTTTCGCACCTGGGGGGTGTCTATAGTATGCCTGTAAAGTGGTGCATGTTTCCCATGTTTAGAACAGTCTGACAGCAAAATGACATTTCTAAAGGAAAAAAAGTCATTTAAAACTACTCGCAGCTATATTGAATTGTTAGTCTGGCAATACACATAAAAGTTAATTGTTAAAAACGGCATGGGATTCCCCCACAGGGGAACCCCAAACCAAAATTTAAAAAAAATAATGCATGGGGTTCCCCCTAAATTCCATACCAGGCCCTTCAGGTCAGGTATGGATATTAAGGGGAACCCTGCACCAAAATTAAAAAAAAATAATGGTGTGGGGGTCCCCCTCAAAATCCATACCAGACCCTTCAGGTCTGGTATGGATTTTAAGGGAAACCCCGCGCCATAATTTTAAAAAAATGGCGTGGGGTCCCTCCAAAAATCCATACCAGACCCTTATTCTGAGCACGCAACCTGGCAGGCCGCAGGAAAAGAAGGGGGACAAGAGAGCACCCCCCCTGAACTGTACCAGGCCACATGCCCTCAACATTGGGAGGGTGCTTTGGGGTAGTTGTTGATGGGGAGAAGGGCCTCATCCCCACAACCCTTGCCCGGTGGTTGTGGAGGCATCAGGTCACCTTGAGGCTAGGTGACAGATGCACACCGTAGGGATCAGGAGTGCACCACAAGGTAGTGGACCCTACGGCTAACTGCTGCGGATGGGAGTCAGAGTGGTAAGGAAGGCAGGGCTGCTGGAACACCAGCACGGGTGCCACCGGGTTTACAGTGTAAGATTCCTTGGGGCGTTGAGTCTAAGAGCCAGCAGGTGTTCACCAGAGCCTCTAGTGGTGAGGATGGACTGGGCTGCAACTGGCTCCAGGTCACGACCCCCAGGGCCCCCCAGCTCACACCCACAGTAGGAAACAGGAGAATAGGGATAGTAAGGGAATAAGCCAAGGTCAGGGACACAAGCTGACAAGGACAGCAGAGTTCACTCCAAGGTTCAGGGTCACAGGCAAACAGGGATAGTAGGGGACACGCCAAAGGTCAGGGTCACGAGCAGACAGGAATAGTCGAGAACAGGCCAAAGTCAGAAACTGGAATCAGATGCAGGAAACACAGCAAGTACACAGGAAAGCTAACACACAATGGTTGATCAGCACTGCTGGCTTGCAGTGCACAGGTTAATATAGGGTTCCCTGATAGGGCCTGGGGTGGGGCCATGCTTAGAGGAGAGGTTATAAAACCAGTCAGGTGAGAGTCAGCTGGTCTTTAGAGATGAACACATGGAGACAGGTAAGCTGACAGACAAAACTCTATTGCATAACCATGACAGGGGGTCTGCGGGCGGGGGGCTTTTCGGAATCTGGAAGCCCCCTTTAACAAGGGGACCCCCAGATCTCAGCCCCCCCTGTTTGAAATGGTAACGGGTACATTGTACCCATACCATTTCACAAAAAAAGTGTAAAAATGGTTAAAAAACACACACTGTGGGAGAAGTCCTTTATTAAAAAATAAAAAAATAAAACTGTCCCACGTAGTCCATTCACCTCCGCCAATGGACCGAAAAAAATAAATAAAGAAGATCTGCCTCCATGGGAGGCACATGCCATATTACGCGTCCTTGCCGGTGACAGCTCTTTTAAAACTGTGGGTGGGGCTACACAGGGTCATTGCCGGGTGACCCCGCCCCCCCGATGCACGGGGACATACTTATGCCTTCCCCGTAGCATCAGAGGGGGCGGACCGGGTGGCCCCGCCCCCTCTGACACTATGGGGGAAGCCATAGGGATGTCCCCATGCGTCAGAGGTGGGTGGGGTCACCAGTTTTAAAAGAGCTGTCCATCGGCGGAGGTGAATGGACTACGTGGGACAGTTTTATTTTTTTATTTTTTAATAAAGGACTTCTCCCACGGTGTGTGTTGTTTTGTTTTTTTTACCAGTTTCACACTTTTTTTTGTGAAATGGTACAGGTACAATGTACCCGTTACCATTTCAAACAGGGGGGCTGGGATCTGGGGGTCTCCTTGTTAAAGGGGGCTTCCAGATTCCAAAAAAGCCCCCTGCCTGCAGACCCCCACAATCACCGGGCAAGGGTTGTGGGGATGAGGCCCTTCTCCCCATCAACATGGGGACAAGATGCTTTGGGGGGGCTACCCCAAAGCACCCTCCCAATGTTAAGGGCATGTGGCCTGGTATGGTTCAGGGGTGCTCTCTCGCCCCCCCTCTTTTCCTGCGGCTTGCCAGGTTGTGTGCTCGGATAAGGGTCTGGTATGGATTTTTGGGGGGACCCCATGGCATTTTTTTTTTAATTTCGGCGTGGGGTTCCCCTTAACATCCATAGATGTCACATGGTAATGTCTCCTTAACACATACTTCTGGTACCGATGCGCTAGATTTATTAATCTCAGCTGGTAATATATGTTGCGAATTAATGTTAACTGACTGAGTGCTATTCACATTACTTACATTGCCTAAGCTGACAGAATGTCTATTTTCATTAGCCCAAACACTACCATAATTACTATTTTCAATTGCTTGTGTATTCATACTGTCAGCTAATCTGTTAATGGATTCCATAATGCTATTAAGTGTGTTTGCTATCTCACCTATACCGCCAGGTGGCGCTGGAACATTTGGTATATCTGAAGCAGCATAATGCTGTTCTCTGTTGCCTCCAGTGGCCATCCATGGGATGTCTGTGACACTCAGACTGCCTGCAGCCTCATGCTGTGATAATGATACACTGGGCAGGGTTTGCTTCTCCACACTTACAACCTTAGACACATCCTCTGTTCTGTACATGGATGATGCTCCTCTAGCCCGCCTAGCGATACTTCTGGGTGGCGACTGGGACTGGACCCTCCTCTTCTTCTTTTCTCTCAGGCTGACCCAACGCTGCATAGTAGCTGATGATACTTCCAGCCATGTTGTGCTGCTGTCCTCTCTGTCCTGTGACTCCGGCGGCCGCGGTGACCGTATTGGCGGGACCGGCGGTTTTGAATGTTACTAACAGCTGTTCTACCTCTGACTTCAGGGGAATTGATAGGCACGTCCACCGTACACTGTACTGACTGTACCTCTGCTAATATACTTTGCTCATTATCTTCTTCTGCCAAAGCCAGGCATCTTCTAAGCCATTCTTCTCCACCTTTATCCCCAGCTTTCTCCAACACGTGCCTCATTAAGGTTTTCATAGCCATGAATTAAGTACTTCAGGAGCCTGTTTCACCTTCACAGAGCTTGTTGCACCTTCACTGATTGGCTGGGAACAGGTGGGAATACACCCGTGAGAGGGTCCTATATATAATAAGCCCCTTTCTAGAACATATTCCCCAGGGGTCACACGACCATCTGGGATATCACCAATAGCCTTGCGACCTTTAAACCCCGCCACCAGCCCCATTTGCCATTCTCTTAAAGGGACATTAACCCCAATACATTAGCCTTTATATAGCCTTAAATATTTACAATATTGCTTCTATTCTCTTATTAATAAAAGGGAGGGGCAACCACGTGCCCATGCTGTCAGGGTCAAAGCCTTAAGCCCTCCTAGTTAATTCTCCAAGAACTGATAGAAACTTGTTTTCTGTGAATTCCAATGAATTCCAATTCTGTCCAACAATGGCTTCAATAATAACCATGATAAGTAAGTTTTCTCTAAAAAAAGTATATAATCAGACAGGTTTGTTATAATTTTATATTAATCAAAGCAAATTTGAACCAGCTTAAATCCCTCAGGCCTTGGAGTTTTTTATTCAAGCACAAACAAAACATTTAGTGTCCTTTAGCAAAGTCAATTCAAAAGCAGTAGGTATTTGTGTCAGCTATGTTAACAATTTCTTTCAGACAGTATACGATTCAAGATCAATTTATTTTTTCCCTTGCTTTCCAACGTAAAGTTTCATCAACTGTAAATGTCAGTCCCGTTCTTTATCATTCACTAATGTTATAAAAATCCCTACTGTTTGCTTTGTTAAAGGCCTTCCTGTGCATTGACTTTTTCTTTATTTGTATTTTACTACCAAAAATGTTTTATTTTAAATAACATCCTGTCTGAAATGGGATTTAAATAACAGAACAAGGTTTAGCCATTACCATAAATGTAGAAAGTGCTTTGCAAGTAATAAAATGGATCATAGATTCAAGATAATTCAAACTGAAATGTTGTGTGCAGTTTCTAGATTCGATTACATTAATGTAGTTCATTTAAAATGGTTTAAAGGGCAAAAGATTTATGTGAAAGAAATCAGTATCATAACTTAAAATAAATAGACTCAGGCATTTGTTTATAATGTCCGTTTTAAGCACATACATTACCACATTTTACCAAGTAATTTAATATTTTTTCCTAATTTAGGGAACTAGACATGGACAAATATACCAAATTTAATTATACATAATACATTGGTTGTATTACAAAAATGTATTATAGAACTCAGAAGAAGTCAAGATAATAAACTTTTGGTAAATTATGATAATTTTTGTATGCAGAAAAATTACATCCATCAGGTTTATATATTATTGCTAATAGAAGAAATTTCTACTTATATGTTTTATTTTACTATATTATCCCTAAAATTGCTTTTTAACAACAGTTACTACAACTTGTTCACATATTGGGAAAACAGGTAAAAGTTATCTACAAACTTTAAAAGTACAGTACTGTATATAAAGCCATTTATTTAGGGGCGTGGTTTGGCACCGGACTGCAATGGCTGCATAGGAGAGAAGCTCCGGCATCTAGGGCTTCAGAACGAGTGATACACAAGCAGGAAGGCTTCTGTTCATGAGAGAGGAGATGGCCGGTAGGAGTACCTCAACCATCTGCTCCCAGGCGGACCCAGGCACGCAACTTAGCTGGACTATTCCGGAGCTTTTCAGGACCCAGCAAACGGAGATGCAGGCCTCCCCTCAGGCCTCGGAGGTGATTAGCCAGGGCAGTACACAAGATCCCTCGGGACAAGTAAGTGCTCCCATACACTGCGCTCAGCCCTCCCCGCTCATCAGCTCAGCGGATTTGCAGCTAGTGGCGCTGGATATCAAAACCACACTTTCCACAGCGATCTCAGATCTTAAGACAGAGATCAGAGCGGTGGCATCCAAGCTGGAACACGTGGAAGCGGCAGCCATGTCACACGGAGCAGCCATACAGCAAATACAACAGGTATCCAGCTCCCAGGACCAGATGTTGTTAGAAATGCACCTCCATCTAGAGGATTTGGACAATAGGGGAAGGAGACACAACCTAAGATTTAGGGGGATTCCTGAGTCTGTTGAAGGTCCCCAGATACAACAAACAGTTTGGGCGATCTGCAACACTCTTTTGGGAAGACCCCCAGATGCACCTATTGAGATGGAGAGATGCCACAGGGTGCTTAAACCTAAAGGTCGTGACACTGACCCTCTAAGAGACGTAGTGTGCTGTTTGGCCAGTTTCAGCCAAAAGGAGGACATTCTGAGCCAAGCTCGCAATCAAGCTCAGTTGCAACATGATGGCGCGCAAATACAAATTTATCAAGACTTATCCGCCATCACACTTCAACACAGGTGGGAGCTCCACCCCTTCTCAATGTTCTGAGGGAAAGATGTATCATATACCGTTGGAAGTTCCCCTTCTGCTTGACGGTGACTATTGGGAACCGAACAGCCTCGCTACGCACACCGGCGGAGCTCCCGGCTTTTTGCGACACCCTAGGCATACCTAGAGTGGCTGTGCCGCAGTGGTATAGTACATTTATGCGACCAGAGCCATGGATCTCGGTTCAACAAGACCCGACCCCACGTTCACAATGCAACAAGCAGAGACGTCGTACATCTACTTCCAACTCCTCACAGAGAGGCCTGGATGACATCACAGATCGTGATCCTGGAGCCATGCCTTCATCTATTCGTAGAAGAACGGCTAACTGAGTTCAGCCCTTAGGGTCCAGAAAGATACCCTCTTTGAGTGCCTTTCCACCTACGCATTGGAAGGCTGTAGTGTTTCTCAAGTAAGTGCTCATTTGTTTGATTTGCGGTTAAGGATCCTGTGCCTACTGACTATCATTACCGTGTTCCTGGTTGGAAGAAGGCAAGCACGTCCTGTAAGCAGGCCTCAAGTTCATCTGAAGATGTTTAATGTTGTTCTGTTATTGCTCCTTCTGTTTGCTGCTTTGAAAAGCAATGCCCCACGGCCGGGAGGTGGGCCCTTTTATTAGCAAATGTCACCTAGCTTTCGGTCATTCCATTTTGGGCAATTCGCAGAACTTATATGACAGTATGTGCTTTGCTAGGCCTACAGTGGGGTGAAACTTGCCATTTTGTGCCTTACAGGTGACTTCATACTCTAGCACAATTGCAAGTAGCTTCCATTTGTTTAGGCGGGGGAGCAACCACCAGAAGGAGCTTGTGAAGGTTAAAGAAAGTCAAAAATTTCACAAGTTAATACGAATGAACCTCCTTGTTTATGGTTTTAAGTTACACAAGAATGACTGGGACTTTGTCACCCACATAGTTTACAGGAACTAAGCAGTGAACGGATCCAGAAAGAATTGTGACTTCTTTACTGCATATGAGTACATCTGGGTTATTTGGGGGTACACCAGAGGCTTGTGCATGGTCAGTGTTCAGCTGTCTCTAACTCATAGGCTGAGGACTAGATCCCCCCTATGGTGCAATGCCTTTAAACAGGGGAGCCTTGAATGGCTGTAGATGCAGCTGTGAGTGTAAACACCAACATCTCCCCAATGAAAACTCAGATATAGACAGGCCAAGCTAAAAAGGCAACGCAGATTTGCTACTAGTTTGCATATAAAATGTTACTTTCTGGTACTCTGTACGTATTCTAACTAATATGGCCCTGGGTTGTCGGAGACAGGCCCCTGAGAGGATATTGGTCTTCAGATTGTGAATCTAAGACACTCTGGCACAAGCCTATCTTACTGGGGACTTCCTGGAGGGGGCTGGCCTCACGTCAATTCAGACAGCGTAGCCTGATTGCAGGAATTTAAATGTGGCTCCTCACTAATGATGCTAAGTGTTGGAGGGGTCTTGATTGGAGCCTCACCCTTTCCTCTTCTTGTGGGGAAGGGGGTTCTCTCGGCACCTCCCTCACCCCATAAGGATGAAGCTCTTCAAATGTCAAATAATTTTGTGGCTGAATGCCCTAGTTTGCCAACTTTAGTGAAAAGTTTTGTGTCAGTCCACTGTTCCTACCACAGAGTGGCAGGAACAGTATCCGGCTCCCTTTTTACCTCCTTATTTTTTCCCTAATCCCCCTCAATTAGGTGGGCTAGCAGGCCTGTCCCCACCTCCGGTAGTTAATCTCCAAGCTCTCAGTATCACAGGAGAGCTTTGTGGGTTTTTTTTTTTTCCTTCTCTCTCCCACCCCATCTCCACTCTTGATCTTTCTTTCTCTCTCTCTCTCTCTCTCTCTCTCTCTCTCTCTCTCTCTCTCTTTCTCTCTCTTTCTCTCTCTCTCTTTTTCTCTCTCCCTCCCTTTTTCTCTCTCTCCCTTCCTCTCCCGCAGTTGCCCTCTCCACTCGCACACTCCACTGTGTGACAACCTCTAAGCAATACCTTAGTGCATTAGCACCAACTCTACAAAGTAGACATGGCAAACTCTTTAGTGCACTCAGCTCTTCTTTCTCTTAAAATTTGCTCGCACAGTGTTAAAGGACTAAATGTCCCTGAAAAATGCAGTAGCATATTAACAGAAGCACATAGACTCAGGGCACAAGTTATCTTTATCCAAGAGACACACTTCAAAGCTGGGGCAGTCCCACGCTTTTCTAATGAGCGGTTCCCAGAGGCTTATAATGCCACTTGCCTTGATTCGAAGTCCAAGGGAGTTTCTATCCTGCTTTCCAAAGCCTTTTCCTTGAATATAGAAGATCAACTAATAGACAATGAGGGGAGATTTATCTTCCTGAAAGGTACGTGGAACAAACGACCACTTACCTTAATAAACATATAGGGGGTCATTTACTATAACTCCAGGAAGTACTGGGCACTATGGCAAATAATAGAGCCCATTTTAGCCAAATGGAAACAAAACGGCAAATTTGCGCATGAAAATCAGCGATATAAGCGGAGAACAAACGTTTGTAACTTCTAAATTGCCGCTAATTAGTGCTTCCGCGTATATACAAATGCCAATTCTTATCAAGCTGTTATATAGCACTGTACTGTAGCCATGATCCATGTATGTGAAAGAAACATTTTTTATCAGAGATGTGCTCTAGTTCCCGTGCATCTATTGATTTATATTGCAATTAGTATTCCTAGTTTTTTTTTCCTTCTTTTGCTAAGAAATGCAGTTCTGAATGATTATTACATAGTAATGTCTGCTATTCTGTAAAGTTACATGTATTAATCATTTAGGTTACCTATTTGTTGTATGTTGTTTTTTTCATGTTTTTGATTTATTATTTATTAATTTAGTTGACTATAAAGCAGTAATTATTTATGTTCATTCTTTAATAATACTACACTATTATGCAGGTCTTGTACTTAGCACAATGGTGCTAAGTGGTGCTTAGTGGTCTGCTTGGATATCTTCACACCACTCATGGTATGAGTTCAAACAACAGCCAACCTACCATCCACCAGCTGTGTTTATTTTTTCAGTGCACAAGTGAATTAAAATAAACAAACAAAGAAATGTAAACTGCCCTTTAGCTAGTGTGTGGTGTTTGGAATGTCACACCATAATATAATTGAATTCTTACATACCATTGCATGCATTTAAAGAGTTAATACAATAAAAACTTTCACATTAAACTGCATTGGCTACTTGGCAATCACCTATTTTCAGTAAATATATATACACGTATATTTGTGTTGCTTTGGCTAATTGGCTAACTGGCATTCTCCTTTTCCCACCAATGCAATCTTTTAGGATTTTAACCCATGAGTCTTTCAATACCTGAATGTTTGAAGGTAGAGGTGCTAACTGCTAGCCTATTGGGCTGAGCACAATTATACATACAAAATACTTTTACTAGTGTTTGATGTGTTATATACTATACAATAAAGTTTATCAAATGTAAACTGCTTGTTAGCTAGTGTGTGGTGTTTGGAGATTCACACCATAATATTAGTGAATACTTACATACCATTGCAAGCATTTGAAGAGTTAATACAATAATATCAACCACATTAAAGTATATTGGCTACTTGGCATTCACTGTATGCTGCTTTGGCTAATTGGCTAACGGTAATTCTCCTTTTCTCCACCAATAGTAATCTTTTAGGATTCTTCTGCGGGATTTGAACCCATGAGTCTTTCAATACCTGAATGTTTGAAGGTAGAGGTGCTAACTGCTAGCCTATTGGGCTGAGCACAATTATATATACAAAATACTTTTACTAGTGTTTGATGGTTTATATACCATACAATAAAGTTTATCAAATGTAAACTGCTTGTTAGCTAGTGTATGGTGTTTTGGAGATTCACACCATAATATTAGTGAAGACTTATTTATTTTTATTTAAAGCGGGGGTTCACCCACACCGCCAAAAAAAAAAAAATATTAAAATCCAGTAGGTACAAATACTGCAGCTGCTGACTTTTAATACATGGCCACTTACCTGTCCCAGGGTCCAGCGATGTCGGCAGGGGACGCCGAGAACCCGCTCGGTTCTCGGCAGCTGCCGCCACCATCCTAGGTGAGGGAATCAGGAAGTGAAGCGTTGCGGCTTCACTTCCCGGTTCCCTACTGCGCATGCGCGAGTCGCGCTGCGCGTCCCTAGTGGTCGCCGCTCTCTCCTGGGAGCTGTGTGTTCCCAGCAGACAGCGCGGTCGGGACGGGAAGAGGCATAGACTCCCATGGGAGTCTATGCCGGAAGTGGGTGCAAATACCTGTCTTAGACAGGTATCTGCACCCCCCTCCCCCCTGAAAGGTGCCAAATGTGACACCGGAGGGGGGGAGGGTTCCGAAAAGCGGAAGTTCCATTTTTGTGTGGAACTCCGCTTTAAGGTACTTCTATAGTGCCGTCAATTTACGCAGTGCTTTACATAAACATTATACACTAATATGGGCCCCTACCCTCAAGGAGCTTACAATCTAAGGTCCCTAACTCACATTCATATACTAGGGCCAATTTAGACAGAAGCCAATTAACCTACCAGCATGTCTTTGGAGTGTGGAAGGAAACTGGAGTACCCGGAGGAAACCCACGCAGGCACAGGGAGAACATGCAAACTCCAGGCAGGTAGTCTTGTGGTGTGGTTGGGAATACGAACCAGCGACCATTTTAGCCAAATAAAATTTCAACAGGCGAATGTGCGAATGAAAAACTAGCGCTATTAGTGAGAAACACATGTTAGTAAATTCTAAGCTGGTGCTAATTAGCGCTTCCACGTATATGCAAATGCCAATTCCTACCAAGTTGTTATATAGTACTGCACTGTAATCATGATCCATATATGTGAAAGAAACATTTTTATGTGAGATGTGCTCTACCTCGTGTGCATCTATTGATGTATGTTGCAATTAGTATTCCTAGTTTTTTCCTTCTTTTGCTAACTAATGCAGTTTTGAATGATTATTACGTAGTAATGTCTGCTATTCTGTAAAGTTACATGTATTAAACATTTAGGTTACCTATTTGTTGTATGTTGTTTTTTATTTTTTAATTTAGGTGACTATAAAGCGGTAATTATTTATATTCATTCTTTAATCATACTACACTATTATGCAGGTCTCGTACTTAGCACAATGGCTTAGTAGTCTGCTCAGATGTCTCCACAGCACTCATGGTACAAGTTCAAATACCAGCCAACCTACCATCCCCCAGCTGTGTTTATTTTTTCAGTGCACAAGCGAATTAAAATGAACAAACAAAAAAATGTAATCTGCCCATTAGTTAGTGTGTGGTGTTTGGAATTTCACACCATAATAGTATTGAATACTTACATATCATTGCATGCATTTGAAGAGTTAATATAATAGAATCAGCCAAATTTAATGTGCATTGGCTAATTGGCATTCACCTATTTTCAGCATATGCTGCTTTGGCTAATAGGCTAATAGTCATTTGCTTTTTTTTCACCAATTCAATCTTTTAGTATTTAGTGGGATTTGAACCCATGAGTTCTTCAAGGTAGAAGTGCTGACCGCTAGCCTATTGGGTGTAGCACAGTCATACATAGAAAATACATTCACTAGTGTTTGATGTTTCTTCTCCCCGAGCTGTCTCTCCTGCTGCCACCATCTTCTCCTGCTGATGTGTTCTTCAGCGCAGCCGGTTACCCACTAATAAAAAAAAAGCCACTCTTCTTGTGGCGGTCTTCTGTGGCCATCCGATAATGTCACCCGGAGAGTCCGCTCCATGGCTATGTAAGAGACACTACACAGCGGGTGACAACACAGCGGAGGAAGACCACCATGGAAGAAGAGCAGCTTTTTTTTATTAGCGGGTAACCAGCGGTGCGGAAGAACACAGCAGATGGCGGCGACAGGAGAGATGGCTCTGGGAGAATACAGCTCGGGGAGAAGATGGAGGAGGGAGAGACAGTGTCTGGAGAAGATGGCTCAGGGAAGAAGACAGCTCGGAGCTATTCTACAATAAAGGACTTGTCAAAAACCGGCTATTAATTTTTTTACATTTCACTGCTTTTTTTGGTGAATGGGTAGGGGTAAAATGTACCCCATACCTATTCACATAGGGGGCAGGATCTGGGAGCCCCCTTGTTAAAGGGGGCTTCCAGATTCTGATAAACCCCCCTGCCTGCAGACCGACAACCACCGACCAGTGTTGTCGGGAAAAGGCCCTTGTCCCCATCAACATGGGGAAAAGGTGCTTTGGGGCATGTGGCCTGGTAAGGTTCAGAAGGGGAGGGTGCTCACTCGTCCCCCCCTATCCTGACCTCCAGGCTGCATGCTCAGGTAAGGGTCTGGTATGGATTTTGGGGGCCCCACATCAAATTTATTTTACATTTTGGTGTGGGGTTCCCCTTAAAGTCCATACCGAAGGGCCTGGTATGTACTGGGGGGACCCTACGACATTTTTTTCCTTGAATTTTGGAATTCCATACCATATTATTGAATAACTACATACCATTGCATGCATTTGAAGAGTGAAAATATGGAATAAAGCAAGCTGATGTGCTTTGCCTAATTATGCTTCTGAGTACAATGCACACTTCTGGGAGGTGATGCTGTCAGTGGGATTTGAATTCATGGCTTGAACTTTTGGGGGCAGCAGGGTATACCGCTATGCTACAGAGCTGAGCACTTACCTACAGAGAAAATACATTTACTAATGTTTGATTCAATACAATAATGTTTTGCATTTCAGACATTAATATTATAGTAACAACCATGCTCGTGCCGATGTGGCATTGGCTAATAGGCATTTGCCTCTTTTCAGCATATGCTGCTGAGTACAATGCAAGCTTTCAGTAGGTGATACCATCTGTGTGATTTTCAGCCATTTGAGCACAATTATATTGAGAACATATGTTTACTAGTGTTTGATGGTGGGACTACTTTATATTCTAGGTATAAAATAGTACTCAGCACAGTGACTTAGGCACCTTTCACACTTGTGCGACCTGAAAGTTGCGAGATTTTAATGCGACTTTAAGCAATGCCTATGTAATCTTGAGGTCTATGGACACAGGAGTCACAGGGAAAGACACGCAACTTTCCCATGATTTTGCATCAGCAATTTTGCCGCAATTCCAGGGAATGCCTGTGTAAACTTGAGGTCTATGGACCTCAACTCGCATCAAAGTCAGACCAAAGTAGTACAGGGACTACGTTGAAGTCAGTGTTACTTGAAGTTGCACAGATATGAATGGTACACATTAAAAATCATGGGGTATGACTTGTCATACGACTCTGATATCCAAAGTCGCACAAGTGTGACTCAGCCCGACTTTGTCAGCGATTTCAGAGACATCAGTGCACTTTCCTGCACAGATGTCTAGTGAAATCACATAGGTCCCAACTGTTCTCCTTTAAGAAGGTGTCCTATGCCTACCTACTTTTGCTAATAGGTGTCCCTTATACCCATCTCAAAAAGTTGGGAGGTAAGAAATCGCCCCCTGAAGTCGCCCAAAGTAGTGCAGGAACTACTTTTGGGAATCGTTGTGGCGTCGCACCAATTCGGACAGTTCCAATGCCATCAATAGGCGCCGATTTGGCCTACAATTTGACATGTCAATTCAGACCTATGTGAACATGGGTGAAGTTGCATAGATATTAGAGCTGCACGGTTCTGGCCAAAATGAGAATCACAATTTTTTTGCTTAGAATAAAAAGATCATGATTCTCGTGACATAAAATCTTTCACATTATCCCACAAAAAATTGGGCTAACGTTTCTTTTTTTTTTTTTTAATTCATTAAAGTACTTTTTTCCAAAAAAAAATTTCATTTGAAAGGCGCAAATACAGTGTGACATAAAATATTGTAACAACCACCATTTTATTCTCTAGGGTCTCTACTAAAAAAAATATATATATAATGTTGGGGGGTTTTAAGTAATTTTCTAGCAAAAAAAATGATTTTAACCTGAAACCAACAAATGTCAGAAAAATGTTTAGTGTTTAAGTAGTTAAACTTTCCTCACTTACACAGAATTCTATTTAATTGACAAATTGTTACAAGGTTTCTAGTTAAGTTCACTGATAAAGAATGTTCTAATTCTTGGCAGACTTCCTGGTTTTTCGGCTGTGGCTTCAGAAGAGCAGAGAGAGTTCTTTGCATAGCAAGAATCGTGAAACTCTTTTTTCAAGATCGTAAAGGGGGAAAAAATCACGATGACGATTAATCGTGCAGCTCTAATAAATATACATGGAAATCAAGGGGGACAACTTTTCATGTGACTCTGAGGTCCAAAGCTCCATGAAAAGTCACCCAAGTGTGAAAGTAACCTAATGCCATTAATTGATAACACCTTTGAATAAGGCCCCATTTGCACTTGTGCGACCTTAAAATTGCACAGCTTTGTCATGACTTGAAGCAATGTCTGTGTAATCTTGTGGTGTATGGACCTCAAATTGCATCAAAGTCAAACCAAGGTAGTGCAGGGACGAATTTGCTACACCTTCAGGATGCACAAGTGACAATAGGGCCAAATTCAAAGGTGTTATCATTGAATCTCATTCACACTGCTGCGACCTGAAAGTCACACTATTTTGCTGCCACTTTGCCGCTGCAACTTGACCCAACTTCTGGGAATGCCGGTGTAATATTGTACCCGATATACCTTAAGTCACACCAAAGTAGTACAGGGACTACTTTGAAGTTGGTGCGACTTAAAGTAGCACAGATATGAATGGTTGTCATTGAGAATCATGGGGTACAACTTGTCATGCAACTCAAAGGTCCAAATTTGCTGGAAAATTCGCCCAGCTGTGAAACAAGTCATATATATTTTAATAAAAGGAGCTCTCATTTATACTTGCATAGTCCTTACTGATTTACATCAGCAGAACAAATGCAGGAAGTGATGTGTGCACATGGGACGGAAGCAAATGTGTGGTGATGCCAAACAAATCAATGAACCCCACCCACACCAAATCTAATGCTGGCCATACACTATACAGAAAATCGGCCGAACCCATTTTCGAAAAAAGAACGTTCGACCGTGACCGCAAACGATCGTGCCATCATATAATGACCGATAAATTGTTCAGTGGACATGAATAAATAATTTTTTGTTCGTTTTTTTACATATACCTAGTGCAGACAGTTCGGACGGGAAACACATTAACCTTGCAATTTATCGTACGTTCGGCAGAAATTTTCCAAACTTCCCGTTCGTTTTTTCCCCACAAAAACGTCACAAACGATTATCGATTTGTGCCCATTAACTTGCCGAAAAACGAACGAAGTGTCTATACGAACGATTTTTCGGCCGATTTTTCGTATAGTGTATGGCCAGCATTAGTATGACATCCACCCCGCATTGATTAAGTACAAGTACATATCCTACACTTACCCGGCCAATAAGCAGCGCCTCCCCTCTGCTAAAGAGACCTCGCCATGTCCACCTAGATGGAGATCCTGACCAGCACAGGAACTTCCAGGTGCATACAATGAATAATTTCCAGGTCAGAAGGTGAAACCACGCTTTTGATTGTAGCTGCGAATATTTGATCTCAACCATGATTAGGATTTTTTTATTTTCAGATATGCAAATCTGTATTTCTACATATATTTGAAGGTAAACTTAAGGGAGTTTGCTAAGAAATGGTGTCCCTTGGTTAGCAGCAGGTGAATTACAAAGACAAAAGGCCCAGTTTGAGCCCTGGTTCACACTGACAGAGGGAGGAAAGCGTTCAGCTGAACTCCCACAATTTCATTCCTGCATGTCAGTCCCGACTGTGGGGGCAACATCAGAGACATCGGTGCAGGTTTCTGCACCAATATCAATACAAATCGCACCAATTAGAACAGTGCAATTGCCACAGATTTGACATGTCAAATCACACCAATGTGAACCAGAGCTGACACATTCAAACACTGCCTATCCACCAGCTGAATTCATTACCTGCAATTCTAAACAGCTGTTAATGATAAAGGTGGAATCTTTATATATAACTTGCAGTTGTGCAGAAGCCTAGGTTTACATTGAAGCGATTGGTCATGCGATTTGAGAGATCAAATCGCATGACTATTGGCAATGGCACTGTTCCAATTGATGCAACATTTTTTTTGTGGCACCGCATCAATTTGCTAAAGTAGTTCCTGCACTACTTTTGCTGATTTCCGGTGCGACTTCAATAGACATTTGTGTATGAAGCCACCTGAAATCACGCTGACCTTGCTACTTTGAAATCGTGCTACTTCAAGTGAAGTAGCGCAATTTCAATGTAGCATGTGAACCAGGGCAAAGAGATTAGTTTTTTGGTGCACAAATACATATTGAAATACAATATAAAAGATATTGCACTTTCCCAAAACCACCACCCACAAAAACTAAAGAAAGAAAAGTAGAAGAAAAAAAAAAAAAACACAACAACACACACACACACACACACACACACACACACACACGCTTAATGTACTTTTATTTTACCAGCAGAAAAAAAATAAATTTACATTTACTAGCTTCAAAAAAATGTGGACAGGATATATGGTACTACATTTAGCAATGGAATTTTAAGGGCCCTGCTCATAGGAGCTTACAATCTAAAATTAGACAAAACCTTAGAGTGGACACAGCTTTAATTTCAGTGTATAACGGCAACACATCACATTGTTATCTGCAAGATTATAGAAACATACTTAACAGTCATTCTTACAAAGCATTCCAACATAATATTGCAAAAGACTTATTCAAAACACCCACCACCAGCCCACAATCCACACATACATACATTGGTGACCATGTTCTGCTGGAAGCTGCATTTCAGTGTACACGATTAAACGAGATCAAAAATAGTAGGTCAGCAGATGCTTCCAAACGATGTTTGCATGATCAGACAGGAACAATACACACACAACATTGACAGCATGGCCACATAAACCCACTTTTGATTGAAAAAATGCACAAGAATTTCATCAAATCTCCCAATATCATTCCTTCTCCCTCACAACAAAAAACCTGACCTTCTCAGGCCAAACAAATCCCCCTACTGCAGGCCTTTATATAAGAGAGGTTGTATTGTTAGCACACTGACACACCCAATAGAAGTACACGCCCACCGGTATCTTTCAATCTGTCTCTTCATGTATGTCTAAAGTGATTTCACCTGATGAGCAGGAACACATAATAGGATTTGCATCTGTGTTAGCCCTTGGCTATGTGCATCAAATCTCCAACTACAGGACAAAGATCAAAGTCCATTTGCATCCACATAAACAAAGCAACAGTTTTCTAAGCATATGTACCCGTGCAGTGTAAACCCTAAAATTTGAAATGTCCAAGTCCCTGGGAATGATTAGTGCTAATAAACATTAACATCAGTCCCTGGCTGCAATGAGCTTCCAATATAAAGTCCAAAATTAACGTTCTTACATTAGAACCTATTTTGACAGGAGACAAATAAGATGCCAGCATGTCTTTAGATTGTGGTGAGAAACTCACACAGGGAGAACATATAAACTTCAACACAAGTATTAGCATGTTTGAAGTTTTGGTTCCGAATATGGGAAAAACACCCTCATAGGTAGGCACCACATCCCTGAGCAAAAATTAAGTTTAAATGGACATACAAACAAAAGGGATTTTCACGGTGCAAGTAGATTAAAGTATACGGAAAAGCTGTATATGAAGAACAGGTCCTCAAACTGGGTCTCACCTTTTGTCCTGATTCCCAGTTTGATAAATTCCATCTTATCAAGGACCTTCACCTTTTTGCCCACAGACTCCTATATAAAGTTATCTTTGACAAACCGAAACCCGACACATGCCCAAATGACAAAACATCCAACCTCCGGACCAATATGGAGGAACAACAAGCCTATGAGGACCTGGTGGCACTTTGGGAGGAGGGACACACGGACGACGACGTCTCTGGTTGTTTGCACCTGCCGGAGTTGTCAGTCGCCGGTGTGTCTTCCCCCCCCCCTACAGTCCTATAAACCGAAGTCAAGGAATTTTCCTCTCTTAAGCACGAACCCCAACATCTGGGCATTTGTCACACAAACTTCTCAAGCAATTGAAGAGTTTAATTTTCGTCCTTTTGTATCCTCTAACCTAAATGCAAATCAAAAAGCTGCCATTAAATCTCTTGAATCTAACCAAAAGATAATAATTAAACCTGCCGACAAAGGCGGGAATCTAGTTATCATGGAAACATCCCAATATATCAATATGTGCAATAAGATTTTATCCAATCGAGACTGGTACCGCCCTATTTCCAGAACTTTAATACAAAACTTTAATACTGAATATTACAACATCATTTTTAAGGCATACCACAAAGGTATCATAGACAAAAACACATGGGATTACCTCAACGTAAGGTACCCACGAATCCCTACTTTTTATGCCCTACCAAAGGTACACAAATCCATCCTGGAACCTCCAGGACGTCCCATAATATCGGGTTGCTCATGCCTGACTGAAAACGCCAGCAGTCTGGTAGACAACTATTTACACCCCCACGTTACCTCTCTCTTTTCCTACATCAAAGATACCATAGACCTACTAAAAACCATCGAAGGTATCTCACTTCCACCAGGCACCTATTTAGTTGCACTGGACATTGAAAGTCTATACAACACTATTCCCCACAGTAAGGGCATCGAAATTGTGAGTAACCATCTTTATGAGAGAGGTCCCCCATTTGAGAAATACAATGGATTTGTCCTGGAACTTCTCAACTATATACTGAGACATAACGTCTTCATGTTTAACTCTTCCCACTACCTCCAGGTGCAGGGGGTTGCGATGGGGACCAAATGTGCCCCATCGTATGCCAACCTGTACCTGGGGGGGTGGGAAAAAGATCTTTTTTCCAGGGACGACCTGACCCATCTATTGGAAAAGGTCGTTTCCTGGTATCGTTACATAGACGATGTGTTGTTATTTTGGTCTGGGTCAGAGACAGAACTGAAAGAATTCTTTAGATTGATCTCTATTAACAACTTTAATCTTTGTTTCACCATGGAACATAGCACGACTGCGATTAATTTCCTTGATCTCACTATTTCAATTGACGCCAACGGAAAATTAGACTCGTCACTCTTTAGAAAACCTTCGGCTGGGAATACTATTCTCCACGCGGATAGTTCACACCCAGGCCCCTTGCTGAAGAGCATTCCCTACAGCCAGTACTTGCGCTTGAGACGCAACTGTAGCAAGGATGCAGATTTCCAGACAGCAGCCAAAGATCTGTATAAAAGATTACTATCCCGTGGATATAGTCACTCATGCCTCAAAAGGGCATATAATAGGGTTAGAATACAAAATAGAGACTCGCTACTATTTTCAATCAAACCCCCCACCAAATCCGACACGGTTAGACTGATTACCCGCTACTCTAGTCAACATAGAGAAATCAGGAATATTATAACCAAATTCTGGCCTCTTCTATCTGCTGACTCAGCAGTCAGCAAACATATTAATCCATTTCCCGAAATAACCTATAAACGGGTTCCCTCATTGAAGGACCGTCTAGTCCACAGTCACTTCCAAGACACCTTTAAAAATAAAAAACCTCTTCACACAGGTATTTCTCCATGCGGCAAATGTGATATCTGCTGCTATGTAGAAAACACATCACGGTTTCTACTCCCTAATGGACAGTGGTACTCAATCAAATTCAATGCCACCTGCCAAACTCCGGGTATAATCTATCTAGCTCAATGTATTTGTGGTGGCTTTTATGTTGGCAAAACGAAACGACCTCTCTACAAACGAATTAGAGACCACATAAAACCCATCCTGAAAAAACAAATGGATACAGCTATTGCCAGGCATGTGGGTCTGTACCATAACTTTAACCCCAGAACCATCAAGTTCTATGCTCTGGAGCATGTCCCGCTGGACGAAAGAGGGGGCAGCGTCGATCGGACGCTGCTCCAGCTTGAAGCCCGCTGGATTTATACCCTCCAAGCCACCCATTTCCCGGGCTTGAACGAAAGCCTTAGCTACAGGCCCTTCCTCTGAATGTTAGCTGCCCATGCAACATCCCGTGGTGTCACTGTCCACCTGACACCCTACAATCCTGCCTACCTAGTTTTCCCTTCCCCCCCTCCTCCATCCTTCCCCCGTGTCATTTACATTAAATGAAGTGTTTCTATCGCAAATGTATTTATTTATTTTATACAATATACTTTGTAACATATTATGCACGGCTTGATTTAACATGTATTGATGTGTAACCAGGTTTGAGTATGTAACTCTGCTTTAATGCAATTACACCTTGACCTATATGTAAACGTGTTGTCCCTTTGAAGCGCCGATCGAGATCGGAAGGTCTGTGGTCCCTTCCCACCCGATCGGCTACTCTTTTGGCCCATCTTGTCGAACCGCTTTCAGCCCAGTCTTTGCTGTAGCAGCGGGTAGGGGGCTGTCGCATCCACACGGACGCTCGGGGCACATCCTTGAGATGTGCCCACATCGCGCCGTGCATCCCCGTCACACCGGTTCCATCATAGGGCACTTTCGGAGCCCTTCCCCCGCCCCCTTCGCCCCGTGACGCGGCTCCTGCATGGGAGGAGCAGCCGTGCGTGGCACTGTGCATGTCGGCTCCCTCCGCCGGCGCGGTGCCTTGTGGGACTTGAAGTCTGGACGGGGTTCCTGGTCCCTCGGGCATGCGCACTGGCGCCATCACGTCCGCATCGAGCCGGCGACGTCACACGCCGGCTCGATGGGGAGCGGTATTTAAACCGGCAGATCTGACAGCAATGTCTGCCAGCACCGGAGGATGTAAGCCAAGATCTTGGCAAGGTAAGTGACTGGTGTTGAACACCATACCCTGCCCTATACTTATGCCTATATATTTTCTGGTTCCTATTTACCTATTGAACTCTTGTTGAGTCACAACTAAATCCATACCTTGAGCTTACTTTTATCATTATGCCACATGTTAGACTTCCACTACCTGCCTATAAACATTTTCTTAACTCAAATTATCTAGCCCATCTTTTCTGTCTAGTGAAAATATCCCTTGTTTTTATTCTTATTTTTATTTTCTAGCTTTAACATATTCACTACTCAAATATTCCTGGCAATCATCATTTCACCTTTTTCGCTGGCTACTTGTATTATTGGTCGCAGTTCTAATTAACCCTCGGCGTAAGTGTCATTTGATTTTGATAAAAAAATTTTTTTTTTTTTCCCAAATCTAATTAACCCTTTGTATAAAAATATTTCCTCCTGACACTGAATATCTATTATCTATACAACAGCTTCTCCTTACTGCTCCCTGTGGTTGCAAATAAGCCCCCCTTGCTGTCATGCTTGGCTGTGTCTGTATATGCCGGTTCTGACGAGATTGTATAGGGTCAACTTCGGGGGTAAGCCTTTATGGACACTTCAGAGTGACAACACGTATTTTTTCTGGATATTTAATGTTGCATTAATACCGAAAATTATTCATGTGTATATACAAAAACTTCTCTTTTTTCTTTATTTCCGTAGAATCATTAATAGTATTGGATGACTCACTATACAGTTGCATATCCCTTGAAAAAGCGACAAATGCGAAACATGTCGGGCTAGTATGCAATAATTACCATCTGTGAACCTGTAGTGTATATCCTTTCTTGTCATCCCTTATTTTTGACCACTTTGTTTTTAATCTCAAAAGGAATTTGCCTGTTATTCCACATAATATATGTGTTTTTTAAATGTAAACAATAAACTGTCTTTTTTTTTAAATAAAAAAAAGAGAAAAGATATACAGCTTTTCCGTATACTTTAATCTACTTGCACCGTGAAAATCCCTTTCGTTTGTATGTCCATTTAAACAAGTATTAGCATGTTGGGGAAATGAACCCACATCCCAGGTGCTGCTAGACAGAACTGCTACCCACTAAGCCACCAGGCAACCCCACACATGTTCTCTGCATCTCTTTGGTGTGAACCAGCCCTAAGTCCATAGCCATGCTTAGTGTCACAAGCAATATACAATATATTGGCCTAAGTATTGGGATGCCTGCCTTTAAACACACATAAACTGTAATGGCATCCCAGTATTAGTATTGGGTTCAAAACTCATTTGGCCCACCCTTTGCAGCTATAACAGCTTCAACTCTTCTTGGCCACAAGGTTTAGGAGTGTGTCTATGGGAATGTTTGACCATTCTTCCAAGTGCATTTGTGAGGTCAGGCACTGATGTTGGACAAGAAGGCCTGACCTACAGTCTCCTCTCTAATTTATCCCCAAGGTGTTCTGTTGTGTTGAGGTCAGGACTCTGTGCAGGCCAGTCAAGTTCCTCCACCCCAAAATCACTCATCCATGTCTTTATGGACCTTGCTTTGTGCACTGGTCCAAATGATTTGGTGGAGGGGGATTATGGTGCAGGGTTGTTTTTCAGGGGTTGGGCTTGGCCTCTTAGTTTCAGAGAAGGGAACTCTTAAGGTGTCAGCATACCAAGACATTTTGGACAATTTCATGCTCCCAACTTTGTGGGGACAGTTTGGGGAAAGCCCCTTCCTGTTCCAACATGACTGCACACCAGTACACAAAGCAAGGTCCATGAAGACATGGATGAGCAAGTTTGGGGTGGAGAAACTTGACTGGCCTGCACAGAGTCCTGGCCTCATCCCGATAGAGCACCCTTTGGCTGAATTAGAGTAGAGACTGCAAGCCAGGCCTTCTCATCCAACATCAGTGCCTGGCCTCACAAATGCACTTCTGGAAGAATGATCAAACATTCCCATAGGCAGACTAAACCTTGTGGACAGCCTTCCCAGAAGCTGTTCTAGCTGCAAAGGGTGGGCCAAATCAAATTTTAACCCTACGGACTAAGAATGGGCTGCCATTAAAGTTCATGTGTGTGTAAAGGCAGGCGTCCCAATACTTTTGGCTATATAGTGTATCTGGAAAAGTCTTACAATGGTGGTGGAACCCTCCTACACATAACTGCTACATTTAGACATAATTATAGGACCTGGGAGATGAGACAACTTCTCTACATGAAGTAACATGGTTGAGGATTTTAACCCAGACCCTCAGAGATACTAAGCAGAAGTTCTAACCTCTAAGCCACAGAGCTGCCACGTGTGAGAGCCTCCTACACATAACTACACATAAATACACATAAAAACACATAAATACTGCATTTCTATGGACATACAGGTGATGGAATTACATTACTCAGGAGTTATTCTTCTTGATTTATTCTGTGATATTTGGTGTTTTTTTGTGGGTGAGAGTAGAATATTACCCTCAAATTTTTGGGAATTACATTTTGATTTCTGATGTTGGTACACATATCACATTTTTTGGGCTCAAATTATGAATATCTGGAAATAATACAAAGCACAAAAAATTGTGATTCATTTTAAATTTTCATCAGCAATGGTATTGTTTGTGGATTATAAAGACTCCTGTGTGAGTTTAGGTTAAAGATTGTTGTGAGATGAAGAATAACAAGTGAAAGTGACAGAGAAAAATATATTTTACCAAAACATCAAAACATTCCACATTGTAGCATTCTTAAAATCAAAATATTTTAAGTAGAAGCAACAATGTTGCAAAGGAAAATTTATTTCACAGAAAGATACATTTCATCTCAACATTAAAAGTTTTTTTTTGTGAAAGTTAGAATTGTTCCATTAGAATCAATGACTGAAACTTCATTTGGACTAAATTAGAGCAGATTTTAACTCCCAAAAAATGTTCTCTAATTAGCTCTCATTTTGGTATTTACTATACCTCCAGGTAAAAAAGACACTTGAGTTAAAATGAGAGTTATTTTCAGGTCTGAGCATGCTCAGTTGTGTTGGCACCTAGTTGTCCAAAACGGGGAATTTTTCACTTTTCAGACTTTTAAAGATATTTCAGTGTATAAATCACTTTTTCACACAGTTTAAAAGCAGATAATCTTTAAATAATATACTGCATATTTCAGTACCATTTAGGCAATTATATCATGTTCTAAACATTATTTCCATGTGCAGTTCTCTAGGTTTTAGCAGAGTAAGGGTTTGGGCTCTATTTAGTTTCAGGGAGCTATAGTAAATTCGATTTTGGGAGTATTTTCTCACCAGCGCTATAGTGAATACCGTTTTAGCGCGAATTAGCGCTATTAGCGCTAATTCGCGCTAAATTGCCGCGAGTTAGCGCTAATTCGCGGCAATTTGCGCGAATTAGCGCCATATCGCTATAGTAAATGACCCCCATATTGTCCTAATATCAAACAAGTTGCCTTTATGAGAGAAGTCACGACGAAACTTACTTTGTTCCAATCGGGCCTTCTAATTTTGGGGGGAGATTTAAATGTCCCTTTAGACCCCTTAGTAGACACCTCCACGGGCACTTCCTCCCTTCCTTTTTCTGCCCTTCAACAAATCAAGACCCAATTGGCTTCCCTATCACTTCACGATACGTGGAGAACCCTCAACCCCAAAGAACGGGATTACACCTTCTTTTCCTCTCCACATAACCGATACTCGAGATTGGATTATCTTTTCGTAACCCAACCAGATTTAACATACCTTCATAAGGCTACCATCGAGAGTATGATATTATCAGACCACCACCCTATCACAATGACTCTAGTATTCCCAGAAACAGTTACCACCACTAAAATGTGGAGATTGGATGCGTCTACTCTGGCAGACCCTGGCGATTTGGCTGACCTAAGACAAGGAATACAGGACTTCTTTCTCCATAATGATACTCCTGATGTCTCTCCCATGACACAACGGGAGGCACACAAGTGTGTCATTAGAGGACAGTTACTAGCTATCTCAGTGAGAAAGAAGAGAGAAAACCAGGCTCGGATACTGGAATTATCCACCAAGATATGTAAATTAAAAGCCCAACATAAGCGTACTTTAGCAATCAATATATCGCAGGAACTGGTGGAAACACGCTTACTCTTATTGGGGGAATTATTAAAGCGGGTGAGACGTCGTAATACCCTATCCCAAAAACTGTTTTATGAACAGGGCAACAAACCGGGCAGACTATTGGCCAGAGCCACCCAGCAACGTAAAGTGGCTTCCACAATTCATCATATTGTAGACACAGCAGGCAAGATCCATTCTAAGAATGAGGACATTGCCAGGCAGTTCCACCTTTTTTACAGTAACCTATATAATCTCCAAACTGGAAACACGGATGCTGCCCCATCTATTACAAGTGCTACTCTTATCAAAAAATTCTTACTAACTTTAGTCCTGCTACCCTGTTAGAAGAAGACTCCCAAGCTCTGGAGGCCCCCTTGACATCAGAGGAATATGTAGAGGCATTAAAAGCCACCAAACCAGGCAAGAGCCCAGGCCCAGATGGCTTTACGGCCCTCTATTATAAAACCTTTTCAGATATCTTAGCACCAGGTTTCCTCAAAGCATTCAACTCACTTTCCTCCAGTTCCTGCGAATCAGAGAGGCTATTGGAAGCTTATGTTGCAGTAATCCCCAAAGAGGGGAAAGACCCCACAAACGTAGCTAGCTATCGTCCGATTTCCCTTTTAAATGTTGATATGAAATTATTTTCTAAGATCTTGGCTGCCCGCCTGTCCCACTATATACCTGCCTGGATTGGTTTGGATCAAGTGGGGTTTGTCCCTGGTAGAGAGGCCAGGGACAATACGATTAAAGCAATAAACTTACATCATTGGCTAACATCCTCTCATCAAAAGGGCTTCTTCCTGGCAATGGACACGGAGAAGGCATTCAACAGAGTGGCATGGGACTATATGGAAGCAGTTTTAGGCTCAATAGGGATTGGGCCTAATATGCAGACTTTTATTATGTCTCTGTATGCCAACCCAAAAGCAAAAGTTAAAGTCAATGGCCACCTGTCGGACGCCTTCTCCATTCACAATGGAACT
This sequence comes from Aquarana catesbeiana, assembly GCF_042186555.1. Taxonomy (NCBI): domain Eukaryota; kingdom Metazoa; phylum Chordata; class Amphibia; order Anura; family Ranidae; genus Aquarana; species Aquarana catesbeiana. The sequence continues at coordinate 127,221,450 of NC_133334.1, read as the reverse complement.
CGACAAGGATGTCCCTTGTCCCCCTTATTATACATTCTCTCGCTTGTACCCCTCCTCCGCTGTATCCGGGACAACCCGGACATTAAGGGTATACGGGTTTATGAACGGGAATTCAAGATCGCGGCTTTTGCAGATGATGTCCTTTTCTTTCTCACATCCCCGCTAACATCTCTACCCAATCTTCTATGAACTCTTGACCAATTCCAAACACTTGCCAGTCTAAGAATTAACTATACCAAATCACTTGCTCTGAATATATCCTTGCCCTTGGATTTGGTCAGCCAATGTCAACTTAATTTCCCCTTTAAATGGAAGTTCGATGCCATCCAGTACCTAGGAATCCATTTGCCCGCGCATTTATCACAATTGTATAGTAGGAACTTCCTAACAGAATTACAGAAGATGAGACAGAATACCCAGAAATGGGACAAACTACATATCTCCTCATTTGGGCTTTAAAATACACCTGCCAACCTCCTTTTTCAGTATGTACAAATCCATTTGTCGTTCCTTTATATGGCGCAACAAAACAGCAAGGACAAGTTGGGATAGACTAACATTACCGAAAGCTGGAGGAGGCATAGGTCTTCCAGATGTACAGCGCTATTACTGGGCGGTACATTTAGCGTGCATAGTGGACTGGAAAGTTCATAGCCAAAAGATTGGGTGCGCTTGGAGAATCTCATCTTGAACTCCGAACTAAGATACTGTGGATTTCTAGAGAACATATTTCCTCCACCGCCCTGTCACATCCACTTATCGGACCTACTTTCCAAGCCTTTAACAGGGCTTGTTCTAAACACGCGGTCTCTGCCAGATTTTGTCCCATTACCCCAGTTCAAAACAATCTAGATTTCCCCCCAGGTTTAACAAGAACCTTCGTGAAGACAGAATGGCCATAAGCGGAAATGCTAGCTAAATACTTTTTCCGTAGAGGTCGCTTCTTACGTCAAACCGAACTGGCGAATATCTCCAACATGAGCTTGTTTCTGTTTTGGCCCTATATTCAGCTTAAACACTTCTTAGATAATCCAACTCATAAAGAAGGCTTCACCAAGAATCCTACAGTATTGGAATCTCTATGCTCCAGCTCACACCCCCAGAGACATGTTATCTCGGCTCTATATGCTTCATTATTTGAGAAAACACCAACAAGTCTACGCTCGGAGCATGCCTACTGGGAATTGGTGTTGGGCAGGGAACTAGAGGAAGGAGATTGGGACAAGGTCAACGTCTATCTTCACAAAGGCTCCCTAAACGTTTCAGTACAGGAAAATGGCTATAAATCAAAAACACAATGGTACAGAACTCCAGACCTTATACACAAATTCTCATCTACTGTGCCGGAACAATGCTGGTGATGCAGCAGGGAGACAGGCTCCTTCTCCCACATCTGGTGGAGTTGTGCGTCACTTCAACCTTACTGGCGCAAAGTACATGAGGTGATTACGAAGGTGTCCTCTCTCCCGTTGGAGTATTCCCCAGCACAGTATCTTTTACACCTATCTGAGATACCTAAAAAGTGATACTACATATCAGTAGCAATACACATGGTTAACGCAGCTAGAATGTGCGTACCAATGCATTGGCGATCAGCATCTCCACCGACAATGGTCGAATGGGTCCACCGGATTAACCGGATTGTGGAGATGGAAGAGTTGATCTATACCTCGCTAGATAAAATTTCTACATTTACGGCTACTTGGGAAGCATGGACATCCTTTAGAACTTCCCAGTCATACCAGGAACTTATCAAAACTTAAAGGGTACCTCAATTTCATGCTTGTGACGAGACTCGATTACTGGCACAATAAATAGGTGAAGAAGAGGGCAGCTGGTGACAACCTCACCCCCTCTTTTTCGCTCTCATACACCCATCCCCCGATGGGCCATCCTCCACTCTATCTTATCCCTTCTCCTCTCTCCACCTCCATTCCCCCTCTTTCTCTTCTTTCTTTCTTTCTCCCTCCCCCCCCTTTTTTTTTTATTTATATACTCTGGATAGGTGAAACAGGACTACTCCTAGTTTATTAATAACTTCAACTCCATCAGCCAAAATGCTCGGGTGAATCATCTTTTTGATTTAATGTTCTCGGCTGAGAGGATCCGAGATGGATCCCGACACAGATTGTCTATGCTTGTTTATTCTTTCGTTCATTTAACTGTACTTTGTTACCTCCAAATTTGGCTAATATGGATAATATGTTGATTGTAAGTTTGGAGGATTCATGGAATTTGTTTTTCTATATTTTACTTGCAAACTTTCTAATAAAAGTACTTATGGAAAAAAACAAAAGCCATTTATTTAATTCTGGATAAAGTAGGGCAGGGATTGGAAGCCCAGCTGAACTGTTATTGATGTTTGTGTCTCTTCTAAATAGATTTACCCTCTCATTTGTTTTGGAGACCACAACATTTTGAATTGCCAACAGAACAGAGATGAATACTTCCAAGTGACAACTTTCTTAGAGGGGAAAGACTTTATCTCACCTTCTGTTACATAGTTAATCAGGTTGAAAAAGCCCATCTAGTGCAATAAAAGAAAAAGCATACAATCCCATATACACAATCCTATACCCACAGTTGATCCAGAGAAAGGCAAAAAAACCCAGAAAAGCATGATCCAATTTGCTACAGCAGGGAAAAATAAATTCCTTTCTGATCCCCTGAGAGGCAATCGGATATTCCCTGGATCAACTTTTCCTATAAATGTTAGTACCCAGTTATATTATGTACACTTAGGAAAGAATCCAGGCCTTTCTTAAAGCAATTTACTGAGCTGGACAGATCCACCTCTGGAGGGAGTCTATTCCACATTTTCACAGCTCTTATAGGGCGTACACATGGTCGGACTTTGTTCGGACATTCCGACAACAAAATCCATGGATTTTTTCCAACGGATGTTGGCTCAAACTTGTCTTGCATACACACGGTCACACAAAGTTGTCGGAAAATCCGATCATTCTGAACGCGGTGACGTAAAACACGTACGTCGAGACTATAAACGGGGCAGTGGCCAATAGCTTTCATCTCTTTATTTATTCTGAACATGCGTGGCACTTTGTCCGTCGGATTTGTGTACACACGATCGGAATTTCCGACAACGGATTTTGTTGTCGGAAAATTTTATCTCCTGCTCTCCAACTTTGTGTGTCGGAAAATCCGATGGAAAATGTCCGATGGAGCCCACACACGGTCTGAATTTCCAACAACATGCTCCGATCGGACATTTTCCATCGGAAAATCCGACCGTGTGTACGGGGCATTACTGGGAAGAAAACATTCCGAGTTTAAGGAGGGATATGATCAACATATACAAGTACATAAACCCCTTATGTACTTGTACATGTTGATCATATCCCTCCTTAAACTCCTCTTCTCAAGAGAGAAACATTAATATAGCTCTTTCCTTTTTTCTGAGGGTGGTCCCCATTTTGTGAAGTGCTGTTGAACTAGAATCAGTGTGCCCAGTGACAATTTCAGTGACCCTTTGCAATTATAAATCCAGCACCCTGTTTGTCCTTGCCTAAAGAAGAGGCTGCCATTACTGCATTTCTTTTGTAAAAGCTCTGTTGTTATTTTAATGCCTTAGCAGCAATGCTATATAGGCAGTGACCTTGGTCAACTATAGATGTAACTTCAGGAGACAAGCAATTGCAGCACTTATAGCTATAGGGAAGGAGAGATGTCAACAAACAAGTAGTAAGCCTCTTCACCAGCCTAGAAGCCACAGGTGCTGGCAATTGCTTGTAGCAATAAAAAGGAAATGGTTCTGGACAGCCGCACTCTGAAGAAATTGCCTTTTTATTCAAAAAATCAAATCAAAATCAACGATACATGCCACAGCAGACAAAAGAGTTGACGCGTTTCACACTAACAGTAGTGTTTACTCATAAGCACTATTGTTAGTGTGAAACGTGTCAACTCTTTTATCAGCTGTGGCATGTATGGTTGATTTTGATTTGATTTTTTAAATAAAAAGGCAATTTCTTCAGAGTGCGGCTGTCCAGAACCATTTCCTATTTATTACTTATACTTCTATCATGACAGAATTACTTGGGTCATCTGGGCTGCCAGGAATCAGTTTTACAAGAGGTCTAATTTAGATAGTCTAATTTAGAATAGTTCAACTTTACCTTATACACAAAATGTTTGAAATAGGGTCCAGATGCCTTATTATGTATGTAAATAATAATTATAGCCAGATCTGGTATGGATTTTAAAGGGGGTGTTCCCCCCAAAATATATACCAGACCTGTTGGGGGTGTGAGACTCACTCCCGCTGCTATTTCACAGTCCTCCACTTAGCTATCCTTCATCCAGCCTCTGTCTCTTTTGCTGGGAAACAGAGACAATCCTCCCCCACTCTCATTGGCTAAAATCTGCATGGCCATCGGCTCCACCTGCCTGGCCTCTTCCACAATGATTAACCTATAGCCACACACCACACACCTAATCAACCTGATTGGCTGTGGCACTGATCCATTTTATATAAAGCAGAACTTTTCCCATAACAACTTGATAAAAAAATGATATTCTGCAGCAAGGCACATACAGTATCTCACAAAAGTGAATACACCCCTCACATTTTTGTAAATATTTTATTGTATCTTTTTATGTGACAACACTGAAGAAATTACACTTTGCTACAATGTAAAGTAGTGAGTGTACAGCTTGTATAAGAGTTTTGTTGTCCCCTCAAAATAACTTAACACACAGCCATTATATGTGAAAATGTCCAAATTGGGTCCAAAGTGTCAATACTTTGTGTGACCATCATTATTTTCCAGCACTGCCTTAACCTTCTTGGGCATGGAGTTCACCAGAGCTTCACAGGTTGCCACTGGAGTAGTCTTCCTCTCCTCCATGACGACACCACAGAGCTGGTGGATGTTAGAGACCTTGCGCTCCTCCATCTTCCGTTTGGGGATGCCCCACAGATGCTCAATAGGGTTTAGGTCTGGAGACATGCTTGGCCGGTCTATCACCTTTACCCTCTGCTACCCTCTGCTTCTTTAATAAGATAGTGGTCATCTTGGAGGTGTGTTTGGGGTCATTATCATGTTGGAATACTGCCCTGTGACCCAGTCTCCAAAGGGATGGGGATCATGCTCTGCTTCAGTATGTCACAGTACATATTGACATTCATTGTTCCCTCAATGAACTGTAGCTTCCCAGTGCCAGCAGCACTCATGCAGCCCCAGACCATGACACTTCCACCACCAAGTTTGACTGTAGGCAAGACACACTTGTCTTTGTACCCCTCACCTGGTTGCTACCACACACGTTTGACACCATCTGAACCAAATAAGTTTATCTTGGTCTCATCAGACCACAGAACATGGTTCCAGCAATCCATAATCCATGTCCTTAGTCTGCTTGTCTTCAGCAAACTATTTGCGGGCTTTCTTGTGCATCATCTTTAGAAGAGGCTTCCCTCTGGGATGACAGCCATGCAGATCAATTTGATGCAGTGTGCAGCATATGGTCTGAGCACTGACAGGCTGACCCCCCACCTCCTTATCCTCTGCAGCAATGCTGACAGCACTCGGCATGTCTGAGGCATGTTCTGAATGGAACCTGTCCTGTTAAACTGCTGTATGGTCTTTGCCACCATGCTGCAGCTCAGTTTCAGGGTCTTGGTAATCTTCTTATAGCCTAATCCATCTTTATGTAGAGCAACAATTTTTTTTTTCAGATCCTCAGAGAGTTCTTTGTCATAAGGTGCCATGTTGAACTTCCAGTGACCAGTATGAGAGAGTGAGAGCGATAACACCAAATTTAACACACCTTCTCCCCATTCACACTTGAGACCTTGTACCACTAACGAGTCACATGGCACTGGGGAGGGAATATGGCTAAATGGGCCCAATTTGGACATTTCCACTTAGGGGTGTACTCACTTTTGTTGCCAGCAGTTTAGACATTAATGGCTACATGTTAAGTTATTTTTATTTCAGGTCTGTCATTCTCCTCTCACTCCTTCCTAAGCAACAACTATACCCCTGCTTTCAGTGGTGAAAGGAGGATACTATTAGTGGTTCATTAATAGCCTGCCCATACCCCACGATACGTCACTCACCCAAGGAGTGACCAGGATTCCTGGTGGAGACACGATCGGCTGCATCATGTAGTGGAGAAGGATACACCCTGGGATTGGTCCAGCAGGGATAGGAGTATATCCCATTCATACGCCTTTCACCCCTGCAGGGTTAAGGTGCTCTAGTGAGTGCAAATACGAGAGGGGAGCACGGAAAGTCACCTATATATATTTTTGGCATTGGAATCCTAAACAGACTGTCACCATTTATATTTTTATTTATATATTTTTTTGAGTTTGCACCAGTCACTTTGGGATTTTTTATTTTTATTTTTATATTTTGATACATGGACATTAATTTGTGTTTATTGCACATTTATTGGATTTCTTGATTATACTATCATGTTTTTTGTATTTTAATATGTTTTTGCACATTAATTGGATTTCATATTTCATTATTAGTAATGCACATTACCATCATATATTTTCCACATTATATTATATAAGTGTTTTTTGCTGGATTTATCACATTAGCCCTCACACGGCTTTCCACATTTTGTTTACGTAGCTTCTCACCTGTGTTTGGGAAGATTTTCCCTTATATCATATTCAAACGTTTACCACCCTTTATTTACTACTCAAGTGATAAAATAACAAGTCTAGGCGCAATCACCTAGAGCTCCCACATAATCAAATCTATACAATAAAGCTATACAATACAGCAATCAAAGGAAAGTCAAAAAACTAAATATAAAATGTGAACAATGACAATCCATTCAATAGGCCAATAGTCCATATATTGTTGTGATCAGGATGAGGGGAAAAAAACGCCCAGAGAAGCAAGCAGGGCTGCCATCATAGTAGGAACGAAACCATGGTCCTGAGGCTGAAATACAACAAGTAAAGAGGCGCCTCTGGGTGCAGAGGTTTTTATAGATTTAAAATGCTTTAATAAGATATATAGAGATAAACTCACATTGTGGTGATAAAAACAAGCATGACAGTAAGAGTCATGGATGGTGCTCCCAGTCCTGTGCCTGTGAACAGTCTCTGTGGTGGATGTAGTGACAGCTCTTCCTGGTTTAATGAGCCGGCTTCAGACAATGGAGGAGCGTCCTCAGAACGAGGCTTGAGACACACGAGACAGCTGGCTGCAGGGGGATGACGTCATCAGTAGTGGACGCGTTTCCTGGGCAAGCGCGCTTGGGTGGTAAAAAAAAGGGCCCGGCTTGCTTACCACCCAAGCGCGCTTGCCCAGGAAATGCGTCCACTACTGATGACGTCATCCCCCTGCAGCCAGCTGTCTCGTGTGTCTCAAGCCTCGTTCTGCGGCCGCTCCTCCATTGTCTGAAGCCGGCTCATTACAACCAGGAAGAGCTGTCACTACATCCACCACAGAGACTGTTCACAGGCACAGGACTGGGAGCGCCATCCAATAACTCTTACTATCATGCTTGTTTTTATCACTGCAATGTGAGTTTATCTCTATATATCTTATTAAAGCATTTTAAATCTATAAAAACCTCTGCACCCAGAGGCGCCTCTTTATTTGTTGTACTACTCAAGTGAGTTTTACATCTACCATATTTTGGTTACATAGAACAGCGCCAATTTCCTTTCTTTGAACTTATTATTGAAAATTTCACTTTGTGAAGTTTGTTTTGGGGAGGCAGCAGTTCGCATCACTCCTAAGCACGGAATCCTTGCTTATTTCATATTGTATTTACCCAATTTAATGAAAAAAGAAGAGGGAATTTTTGTCTGTCTCAACCCAGGTGTAGTCAGTCCTGGACTTAACTTGTTATTCTATCTATTTGAACTGAACACAGGTTTCCCTTTGATTCTAGCTATTTTTTTCTTGATGCAAATCCCTTTAAAAAAGGAGCATAGGAGATGGACTCATTCAGGCCTGGAAGAGTGGTGGCCTGTAGTTTAAATATCCATCTTGTCACATGTTGGAGTAATATTATATACCAGTCTCTGCCTCGATCTGGAATATGTATTTGATCGAGAGCGGTAAAGCGGTAAAGGTAACTTTAGGCATGTTGTTGTTTATATGTCACAAACCAGAGCTCATATTTTAAACTCATTGTACATTTGAATCTATTTTTTTTGGCCTAATAAAAGATTTTTAACAAAATAATCTCTTTACAATCGTCTTGCTGCTAAAAAAAACACTTGGGGAAATTTTACAATTTTTGCAATTTTTTGGGGTGTGCAGCCTTTTTGACTCTCATATATGTGTCCTTCCATTATATAACATCATCTTATTGGCTGGCAATGTCCATCACTGGTATTTTTTACTATTGCGGGTTTTATGTGTGTGTGTGTATGTTTTTTTTTTTATTTCCTGGATTTAAGGAAATGCACGGCCTCATGCACAGCAGTGTATTAAAATACTTCTGTGTATGATTGCTCTTTCTGCCAGTGGCTGTGGCATGTCATTACACATGTTTATGACATTTAGAAGCATTTATGCATATTACGTGCATTGCATGTAACAAGAACAATTATGCTTCTACGGGAATGTGAGCTTTGTATTTTTTTTGCCCTCAAATGCAGTGCACAAATATGGATTTAAATGCCTGCATGTGCATGTGCAATTAGCTAACATACAGCTGAGTTCAGAGGCAAAAAAATGCCAGGTGTCTCTGAATGCATAAGGCCTTTTTTTTACATTTCTTTTAATACAATATTCTTAATTTATATGATTTTAAGGCCTTGTTTATAAAAAAAGTAAGTAATGCTCTGTTCTCTATAAGCCTTTATAATTTGCAGGGCTATGCAAGAGAGTCAGCCAGCTGGACTGCTTACAACTTCAGGCTGGCCTCCTGAATTTTGATTTGCATTTACTACCATTCTTAATTCTGTCCCTGATTTCGAGGGACTGCCCCTGATTTGGAACAAAGTCCCTCTGTCCCTCTTCCTCCTCATTTGTACCTAATTTTGGTCTGATCTATATAGTTGTATATAAAATACACTTTTTATTTTTCAAAAAGTCTTTCCCAGTGCTAAACCTTTGATCCAATTTCTAAATGGCTGCATTTGTAAATGTCAAATACCAGTATTAAAGGAATAATAGTGGTAAAAAAAAAAACCCTTGTGAATTTTCAAGTTTTTTTTTTATAATTCTCCTTTATGGAGGTATGGCAGGGGGTGTGTCCAATGACTACATACATTTGCTAAAAGGTGTCCATCATTGCCATCTCAAAAAGTTGGGAAGTATGCTTTGTGCATGTAATGTTGAATCTGTGGAATCTGAAAGCACCCTTCATAAAAAGGGAGGCCCCAGATAACTGGCCCCTCCCAGAGGAATGAGTACAGGGGTACATTATTACCCCTTCATAAACATTTCAGAAGAGTTAAATGTACAGTAAATAAACCTACAGATTCCTTTAATTGTAGAAAATCATGAACAGACACATACACACTAATTGTATTATTGTCTCCCATTGTGATTCAGTGTCATTCACACTATCCCAGAATGTAATCCATGTCAATTATTATGGTGACCTGCTGGTTTCTGACCAGTACAGAGTGAATTCCTGCTATTAACTGACAAATTCCAAGATACAGGAGAAAATCCCTGCTAATATTATTGACCAAGCAGAATGTTTGTGCACATGGTTGCTCAACTCTATGCTTGTTCAAGAAAATTGTGCACAGAATTATGCAGAACACCTCTGCTCCATAAGCAGAAAAAATCACAATGCCTGAACACGTGAATCGTTACACTGTGATGGTTACCAGGTCCAGGCCAGAAGTGTACACACTGCCACCATGTTGCACCCAACCAGGGAGATAGTTGCCACTGTAATGGTACAATTTTTATACACTTGCCACCATTTTTTATGTATACATGGGTGTGTGGGGGATGTGGCAGTGCATTTGTGCCTATACAAGTTTGTGTGTGTGTACGTGTATATACATATATATATATAAAATCTTTAAATAACATTTTGGGTTGGTTTATTGTTGTTCTATATCCTGTACAATATTGTGAATTATTGATTGTCTTTTTCTTTTTTTTTTTCTTTTTTTTAGGTCTGGCTATCACAAAGCTTAGCTCCTTTAGGACTTGTGTCTGTAAACCTTCAGGGCTTGGTTATTAATTTACATTTAAAGGGAAAAGGAAAACAGCACTGACACCCAAAATATATAAAGCAGCCAGCACAGCAAGAGACAAAGTTGGACAGCAAAAAGTTTAAGATATGTGCAGCGCTAAAAGGTGAAAGGTCTCTGTATATCTACAGGATGACCAAATATGTGCATCAATGGGAAACAGTGTACCATACAGATATATAATTACCATGATTTAGTACATGAATATCATACTAATAATGGATGATCATTAAAATAAATATGATGTTGTGACAAAAATGATAAATACAGTGGGGCAAAAAGTATTTAGTCAGCCACCAATTGTGCAAGTTCTCCCACTTAAAAAGATGAGAGAGGCCTGTAATTGTCATCATAGGTATACCTCAACTATGAGAGGCAAAATGTGGAAACAAATCCAGACAATCACATTGTTTGATTTTTGAAAGAATGTATTTGCAAATTATGGTGGAAAATAAGTATTTGGTCACCTACAAACAAGCAAGATTTCTGGCTCTCACAGACCTGTATCTTCTTCTTTAGGAGGCTCCTCGGATCTCCACTCATTACCTGTATTAATGGCACCTGTTTGAACTTGTTATCAGTATAAAAGACACCTGTCCACAACCTCAAACAGTCACACTCCAAACTCCACTATGGTGAAGCCTAAACAGCTGTCGAAGGATACCAGAAACAAAATTGTAGACCTGCACCATGCTGGGAAGACTGAATCTGCAATAGGCAAGCAGCTTGGTGTGAAGAAATCAACTGTGGGAGCAATAATTAGAGAATGGAAGACATACAAGACCACTGATAATCTCCCTCGATCTGGGGCTCCAGGCAAGATCTCATCCCGTGGGGTCAAAATGATCACAAGAACGGTGAGCAAAAATCCCAGAACCAAACGGGGGGACCTAGTGAATGACCTGCAGAGAGCTGGGACCAACGTAACAAAGGCTACCATCAGTAACACACTACGCTGCCAGGGACTCAGATCCTGCAGTGCCAGACGTGTCCCCCTGCTTAAGCCAGTACATGTCCAGGCTCGTCTGAGGTTTGCTAGAGAGCCTTTGGATGATCCAGAAGAGGATTGGGAGAATGTCAAATGGTCAGATGAAACCAAAGTAGAACTATTTGGTAGAAACACAACTTATCATGTTTGGAGGAGAGAGAATGCTGAGTTGCAACCAAAGAACCCCATAAGCATGGGGGTGGCAACATCATGCTTTGGGGCTGTTTCTATGCAAAGAGAACAGGACGACTGATCCGTGTACATGAAAGAATGAATGGGGCCATGTATCGTGAGATTTTGAGTGCAAACCTCCTCCCATCAGCAAGGGCATTGAAGATGAAACATGGCTGGGTCTTTCAGCATGACAATGCTCCCAAACACACCACCCGGGCAATGAAGGAGTGGCTTTGTAAGAAGCATTTCAAGGTCCTGGAGTGGCCTAGCCAGTTTTCAGATCTCAACCCCATAGAAAACCTTTGGAGGGAGTTGAAAGTCCGTGTTGCCCAACGACAAGCCCAAAACATCACTGCTCTAGAGGATATCTGCATGGAGGAATGGGCCAACATACCAGCAACAGTGTGTGACAACCTTGTGAAGACTTACAGAAAATGTTTGACCTCTGTCATTGCCAACAAAGGATATATAACAAAGTTCTGAGATGAACTTTTGATATTGACAAAATACTTATTTTCCACCATAATTTGCAAATAAATTCTTTCCAAATTAGACAATGTGATTGTCTGGATTTGTTTCCACATTTTGTCTCTCATAGTTGAGATATACCTATGATGACAATTACAGGCCTCTCTCATCTTTTTAAGTGGGAGAACTTGCACAATTGGTGGCTGACTAAATATTTTTTTGCCCCACTGTATATCCAAGGGGAAAACAATTAGTAAACAACAAAATCGAAATAAGTCCACGTAAGTGCAAAATAAGTTTGACAGTGAGTCCCAAAAAAGGAGGGTAAGTCCTTATGGTATCAGCAAAAAATCACATAGAGATCACGTGTGTGAAAAAGATAACCACCACCAGCTTTGAGAAGGCTTACTGGAACGTATGGACTCAGAAAGGCATATGCCCAATGAGTCTCCAAGGCTTGTGGTGTATCTACACCAATGAGATGGAACATCCACGCCTCTTACTCCTCTCCAAAATGGGAGACTCTTTACATTAAGCTTTTCTCTTTTTTCAATGTTTTTTATTTAAAATTAAGTAGTAGATAGAACATTACACAAGAGTCAAAATGGTAAAATGATACAAACGTGTAGATCATCTGTGTATGCATTCATGGAAAAGATGACAGATTAATATATTCTAGAAGAAAAGCGCACTGGCTCTGGTGCAGATAAACTTTTCAATTGAATAAAATAACTTAAAAGCATTAAATGCATTAAACCCACAGACATGAGTAGATACAGGCATATCATCCGTTCACAACCCTCCGGGGCCATACATATCCTGGAGGAAGCTGTCTAGCTGTTGATGTTACAGGGTAAGGAGATCTCCAAGCCTGAGTGCAGCCGACACTACACTGCACACTGGACAATCTCACTCGCAGCAGCCTTAGCAAGCCAAAGCCGCCCTCACTACCATGTGACTCAGAGAGCTGGCTGCTTATAATGTGCGCGATCCTTTGTTATGACAACATATTTCAGAGGGCGTGGCCTCCTTTTTCAAGTTCTTGAGGTGAGATGGTAATGAGGCGGTAACACTAAATCAAATTATTTACAAAGGGAGTTTCCAAAGCGCGTTTTCAAAGCGAGTTATTATTTTGGGGTTTATTTACTTCCAGGTTTTATTGCCAAAGCTTAATTGATCAAGCTTAGGTTAGAAGCTGATTGGCTACCATGCACAGCTGAACCAGATTCTGAGTGCATTAGACCTAGTAAATCTATCCCTTTGAGTCGCCAGATTCCCTAAGATAGTTGAAAACTCACTTTGAAATGGAACATGCTCTATTCCTTTAGTACATAAGTCCCATTTCCCCCATTACCACTTTGGATTAAATAAGAAAACATTCAGATTCTAGTTAACTGTGAAGTAATTTATTTACACAACAGTATAATAATTGTGATAAAGTAAATTAGCAATAAATAAAAACAAAAAAATAGTAGGGGTATGAGGATTGGACAGTGGGGATTTGCTGGCAGAGGAGGGTGGGCCAGAGGAGAAAGATGCTGGGTTAGTGTAATGGGGGGGTCAACAGAGAGAGATTATTGTTGGAGGGGACAGAGAAGAAGTGGGGGCCAAATGAGAGAAAGAAAATTATGTCTGTCAACATTGGAAGGGTACCTTGCAAGGGGAATTGGCCATGTTGAGGGGGTAAGGACCTCATGCCAATATTCTGCCCCCCAAAAGAAATGTGGAGGTTTGTGGGGGGCTTAATAGAATCTGGAATCCCTTTCATAAAAAAGGGCCCTCAGGAATCCAACCAACTTGGGAAATGAGAAAGAAGTGCATTATTTTTAGTTCTCTAAAGAATACATTAAAAAAACACTCAAGCCACTTGACATTTAATTAAAGGAAATTGACAGACACATAAAAAATATTTATATACTTAAAATATTCATGCCCCATTTCAATCCAGCATCAATCCTGTCATTCAGCAATAAATTCATGTAATCCATGTCAACCATGCCACCCCATCATCAACCAATCTTTACCCACCATACTCCCACTGGTAAATGACAGATTCCTATTGCTGAAAAAACAAAATAAAAAATAAAGAAAGAAATTGTGGAAAATGCAACACCGACTTGGGCTTCCAAATATTTTATTAGTAAAAACTAAAGTATACAAAATGTATCAAAAATGACCCCACTTATAAAAAATATTCAGGCATCTTGAGCTTCCCACTAATCCCCACTTCCTGTATCTCTACCCAAACTACTCTAATACTAACATAAAAACCACTATGTGAACCACCACCTGAAAACTCCTCTTCTAACAGCAAGACATAGAAAATTGACCATAAATTTGAATAGTAATGATCTGCTTCAATATGTGCTAAGCTGATTAAGATGCACATTCCATACATTAATATACTGTCAATAAAGACTGTAGGTATGATGCTATACTGTAGTGATGGAGGGCCAGTCCTATGAAGTAAAGGTCCACTTCATCTGTAGAGATACACAAACCCCACAAGTTATGGAAACCGAGGTGGATGTGCGAGCAGTCCAAATATGAAAAAAATACTCCAATCCTATGCTTATTCTGAATCTCAAAAGGACTGCAAGCATGTAATGCCCTGTACACGGGGTTGGATTTTCCGATGGAAAATGTTCGATGGGAGCTTTTTGTCGGAAATTCTGATCATGTGTAGGCTCCATCAGACATTTTCCATCGGAGTTTCCGACACACAAATTTTGAGATCTGGATCTCAAATTTTCCAACAACAAAATCTGTTCTCACAAATTCCAATTGTGTGTACACAATTCCGACGCACAAAGCTCCACGTATGCTCAGAATCAAGTACGATACGGAAGTGCTCGTTCATAATGGAGATAGCACATTCATCACGCTGCAAATTTTTTAACCTTTTAATGCAGCGCATTGTCTTCTTCTTTAGAATGCTAGAATAATGAAGTTGTTTTGCTGCTCATATTCACAGAGTTCTGAAAAAATGATTTTTTTATTATTTCTCGTGATCTTCTGAATCTTTTTTTTTTTTTTTGGTTTTCGTCAGATCTCCATGATAATGTATTTAATTTTGGTTTATAGTGAGTTTTTTTTTTTTTATCAGGATCTCCTTGTTTTTTTTTCTAGTGCTCTCCATAATATTTTTTTTGTTTTGTGTGTCAAGTTACCACAACACCATTATTATCTTGTTTTTTTTAACCTCAAGGAGGTTGGTTCGTGTTGGTGTCCCTTGTTAATTTGACATTGTATTTAGGAAATGTACCTGCCTACTCACAAACAAACTATACTTTTTGAAGTACAACATATAGGCAAGTATTTGTGAATACAAATTAGCCATTTATTATGGGTCATAATAAAATACAGAGGAATGCAACGCTGGAGAAACTGGTGAAGTTGGCAAAGCCTTTGTACCCCAGGGCACACATCAACTATTTTACTCCCAAAATTGGTAGCTGGAGGAGTCCATATTATAGTGAGCACAATCCGGTCTTGGACTACAAGAGATCAGGAACAGCAGCAGATGACATATGCGTCTTTTGTCAGACCAGACTGAACCCAGGCCATCACTTTCTTGTCTTACTTTCACTCTTCCTTCCCCGCTTGCTTCCAGGCTGTGGCTGTGGCTGTGGCTGTGGTGTTGGAGGTGTGGCAGGAGGTGGAGGAGGAGGATGGTCCAACTCACACAGGTGTGTTTTGGTTGTGATTTGGCCCCTCAACCTCTTATTTAGGGTTGTATACATAATTTCCTCACACAAGAGTCATTGGCCCTCCTCCATTTCCTGCATTTTGCTGGCAGTCATGCAGGCAAAGGCCTCTAGAAGAGTGGGGGTGGCTCTGAGGGACGCCTTAGCCTCCCGAATCAGCCCAAGCGCTGCCTCCTGCACATTACTCCCCTTCCTGGGCCTTTTGGTTGGAAGGTGGAGGGGAGGGACCTGGGATTCTGTTAGGCTACTACTGGGCCAGGACACCTCCTGGCTGCCACTTACCTCTGCCACCTCCTGGCTGCCACATTCCATGCCCTCCTCCTGGCTGAGGCTTTCCTGTGTATGAAAGAAGAGCATAGTTTTAGTTTTTTTGTTCATAAATCACACACAATTTTTAGCTCATGACTGTTGCAAATTGAATGTTACCAAATAGAAAAGACTATCATTCTGACCCTTGCATTTTTCATTCTTGTCCCAAACATTTGTGGTCACTACTGTCTATTGATATGTAAAACACTTTATTAAATCATCAATTAGTGATCAATAATAACATCTAGTTAACATCATTAATCTTACGACCAGAAATATGTTGAACAATGCTATACCTGACTCAAGCCGGGCTCCTCCACTTCTTCTTCCTGGCTGGAAGGCCCAGGTTGGACATTGAAAGCCTCAGCTGGGGTGGAAGGAAGCGTGCAAGGAAGAGTGGAAGGAAGGGTTGAGAGGGATTGCCTGACTTCAGTCTGGTCTGACAGAAAATGCAATCTGTTATAGTACCACAGCCTGGGGACATAAATGGCATCTGCTGCTGCTCCTGATCTCATGGATTCCTGGACCTTATTACTCTCCCTATTATAAGTGCTCCTCAGGCCACTAATTTTGGCTTTTAAATAGGTGATGTTTGCTGTGGGGACTGCCTTTCTAGTCTGTTCCTTGCCCCTTCTCTTTCTGTGCAGTGTGGAGAGCACATGGTGGAGAAAGAGCAAGTGCATGCAGACAGCAGCAGCAACGACGAAAGCCCAGAACCATGAACGTCCCAATCCTGGAGGAGATTTAAGGCCTCAAATAAGTCCTTTGTAGAGATGGTGGAGATGGTGGACATCTTGAAGAGGATCAACTATGATGGACCTTACCCAAACCCAAATGTGAGAAAGGCCAAGATCATGACTAAAGTTGTAAAGAGTCTGCGCCGGAATTTTGGGTTACGGCGATCCAAGGATGTACTGAGGAAACACTGGTCAGACCTGAAATTGAGGGAGCACAATCAGTACAGAAGGATCAAGAGAGTTTTTCAAAAAAGTAAGTTGTTGTCGTGTGTTCCTATTATTCTTATTACTTGCATGCTGCTCCATGTGCTTTTCTTTACTGTTTACAGTTTACTGTTTACTGTCTACAGTTTAAAATGACAACTTTCAGGTTCATGGGCAGAGTAATCGTTCGTAGTAAACATTGTTCGTTCGCCCACTAATATGATGTTTTTGGCAGATGCAGGTTAACTACATTTGTTCAGGCCTATTTGTATTAAAATAAGTTTAGTACATTGTTGTCTAGATGGGTTTGTAACTTGAACAAAATGTAAACTTGATTCAGTGTAAGGAGAGGACACTCAGCAGCAGTTTACACATCTGGACTCAGGAGCACTAGTGTGGGACACCAGAACCAACTTTTTAGGTGCTACAGTGGATACTAGGGGTGTCTCCATGTGTGAAAATTGTATAAAAAAGGTAAGTATTCCAGCTTTAAAAAGGGAAAAAAATGTCTTCAGATTGGAACTCTGCCCAAAGAAACAATTGTACAACACTCCCAAGCAATGTTTCATATTCCTATTTCTGGACTCAAATATCTGTGTGCTAAGTATACCTTTTTATTATTCACATAGGGGAGAAAAAACTTGGGACATCTGAGGACACCAGGGCCCCACAACCTCCTAAAGAAGAGGAAATACCACCAAAACAACCAGAGGATGTGGAGGAAGGAGAGGTTTTGGAAGTTGGCGAAATTGTCACCACAACAGGTGAGTGTCTGAGACCACAACTTCAGGTAATAGATGTATGCCCGCATATTTGTAACACATGGTGTGTTTTTTTTAATTTAAGGTGATGTGAATGTTGTGGAAGAAGAAACTCATTTCACAAGTGCAAGTGCACAGATCCTCGGGGAGATCATGGTCTGCAATCATGATTTACAGAATATCAAGGAAGACATCAATAATGTTGAAAAAAGGCTCAAAAACTTAATTGATGTTTTAGGCAGAATCTAAAAAACAACTAAAGTCTTCCTTTTTTGATAATTTGCACCAGTTTTTTGTTTACAAACTTTTATTTTTAGGTATAAAACAGAAAAAAAAACGGTACAGTGCAAAATGTGGATTATCAAGATAATTACATCGAAAAATAATCATTAGTACAAAAAAAATTACAATTTTGTATACAGTGGTTGTACAAATTGGCATATACACTATAAGAATATCTTTTAGAAAGGTAGAGGTAGATAAATAATTATTCTAAGTTTATAAAACGATTTGCATGAGTGAACCAAGGATTCCATTTTTTATCAAATATGTGTTTTGAGTTATTTAGAGTGTGAAATATTTTTTCCATAAGGAGGATATTGCTGATCCTTGTTTTAAGTTGGGATAAGGGTAGTGTAGGAGATATTCAGTGGTATGCAATGAGCCAGTGTATATGGACCAATCTCATATGAAAAATATTTAGACCTATGATAGGTGTGAATAGAAGACAATTGGAAAGAGTGAGATTAACATTATTCTCGGATATAATGGTTGCGAAACCTTCGAGAAGTTTCCATATCTGGGAGACTTTATCACAGTGCCAGAAAATATGGGAGAATGAACCTGTAGCAATGCATCCTCTAAAGCATATATGAGGAACTGATGGGAAAATGGCATGAAGTTTAGATGGAGTATAATACCACCGTGTGAAGAGCTTAATTGCTGTCTCTCTAATTGTGATTGATCTCGTGCATTTGAGAAGATTGGAGATGCAATCAGACCAATTTTCAGTTGAAAGGGTGATGTCACATTCTTGTTCCCATTTAAGCATGTAGGGGTGTTTTTCTGGACTATTGGTGCCCATCAGATTTGAGTATATTTCTGAGATTAAGCCAGCGGCTCTTGGAGAATTAATACAAATTTTTTCAAAAAATGTATGTGATAAATTAGATGAAATCTGAAAATAAGTGTTGTAATAGTGTCTGATTTGAAGGTATCTTCTAAATTCGCTATTGGGAGTCTTGTATTTATCTTTTAATGTTGCAAATGAAGTGAAAGTAGAGTCTACAATAAGGGTCTTGAGTGTGGTTAAATTATTTTCAATCCACCATGTGAAATGATCTGAGTCTTGGTGTAGTGATAAGAATTTGGGGTCCCCAATAAAGGAAGCGAGTGGGTGTGGTTGACGCCATATTAAATTTTTGATTATGTAATTTCCAGAGTTGGTAAGAATTGGCAACCACAAGATTAAGATTAGCTAATTTATGTATTGGTATTTTGTGACCCCAAAGTAATCCAGCTAAAGAGTAAGGGGGAATTGATTCAATTTCAAACTTAACCCAGGGGATTTTGGAATTCTGTATGTGCCATTGAGCTAATTGGGACCATCTAGCTGCAAGATAGTATAGCCAAAAATCTGGGAGACCAAAGCCACCATCTTTCTGTTATTTGTATAATACTGTTTTGGCAATCCTTGGATGAGAATTAGACCATATAAATTTGTTGACATTAGATTGGAATTTGGAGATCAACGTTTTATTAAGTCTGGTTGGGAGAGCGCGAAATAAATAAAGTAATTTAGGTGAGAGGGACATTTTTATAGCTAATATTCTACCTAAAAATGAAATATTAAAGGATCTCCATAGTTTCATTGTTGATCCTAATTTTTGAAACATGGGGAGAAAGTTTTTGCTAGCTAGATTATTAATATCTGGGGTGAGATGTACACCTAGATATGGGAGAGACTCTGTTGTATATGTGAAGTTAAATGAAGATCGAATGTTGTCTAGTTGTGAGGTTGGAATATTTATTGGCATACCTATTGATTTTGAGACATTTACTGATAAACCAGAAAGGGAAGAGAAGATTTTTAGTGTTTGTAGTAGGTTTGGCAATGTTATGTTAGGTTGTGATAAAAACAGAATCATATCATCTGCATACATACTGAGTTTATATGTGTGATTGTTTTCTGTGTAACCTTTAATATCTGGGTTATGTAAGATAGCAGTAGCTAACGGTTCTATTGCAAGGGCGAATAAAAGAGGAGAAAGGGGGCAGCCCTGTCTTGTTCCTTTCCCTATCTTAAAGAAGTCAGAGTTACAACCAGGTAATTTTATCCTAGTGGCCGGATTGTGGTAAAGTGCATGAAAAGCATGTATGAATGCTCCATTAAATCCATATTTTTGTAGTACTAAATCTAAGTATTTCCAAGTTACACTATCGAGTGCTTTATTAATATCTAGGCTTAAAAGGAGTACAGGATGTAATTTAATATTGGCATCCTGAATTATATTTGTAACTAGTCTAATGTTGTCTGTAATTTGCCTGCCTGGGATAAAACCTGATTGGTATGGGGATATCAGGGAAGGGATTATTGTTGCTAATCTATTTGCTAAAAGTCTGCTAAAAATCTTAAAGTCGTTATTAATAACAGAGATAGGTCTGTAATTTTGGGGCAATGTGTGATCTTTATTTGGTTTTGGGATTAATGACATGTTAGCTAAAAGCATTTCTTCTGGGAAATGGTCCCCTTTTAGAATTGTATTAAATAATTTAGTGAGATGAGGGATTAGGAGATGATGGAATTGTTTATAATAAAAAGAAGAAAATCCATCTGGGCCAGGAGCAGAACCTCTTTTAAGGGATTAATGATTTGGAGAATTTCTTCGTCTGTGCAGGGAGCATTCAAAAGGTCTGTCTGTGAAGGGGGTAATGAAGGGACTGGAATATTATCTAGCCATGATATTGCTGAGGAAGGGATTGGTGAAGAAGGTTTGGATAAAAGCTCTGAATAAAATTTAGAAAAAAATGATAAAATGTCTTGCGGATGAATGACTAATTGATTAGTGTTATTTTTAAGCTTGTAGACGTGGGTGGGTTTAATAGAATTATTTAATTTTCGGGCAAACATTGTTGAATAAGAGTTACTTGAGAGGAAAAATTTGGCTTTTGACCAGCGGAGGGCCTTCTCTGCTTTAAATGTAAGTATAAAATCCAGTTCATTGCGTTTTAGAGATATCATATTATAGACATCTGGTGCATGTGTGTTTGTATGTTCTCTATATAGTTTTTGGAGATCCAGTGTAAGGGAGTGAATTTTTGCCCATTTTTCGTTACTGGCTTGAGCTGCCATTTTAATAAGACGACCTCTTAAGACTGCTTTGTGAGAAAGCCACATAGTAGTAGGGGATATGCCTGGTGTATTGTTTAATGTGAAATAATCTTTAATTGCTGAGGTTATTTCTTGTTGGTGGGTAGGTTCTGTTAATAAAGATTTATTGAGTCTCCATGAGTAAGGTGTTGAGGTAAGACCTATAAAATGTGTGTTGAGCGTAGTTATCTGATGGTCTGACCAAGGACATGGATGAATAAGTGCTTCACATGCGTTGGATAGGATTATGGGGGTACATAAAATATAGTCTAAACGTGAATATGAATCATGTGGGTGTGAATAAAAAGTGTATTCACGTGCACCCACGTTTAATGCTCTCCATGAATCTATGAGTTGTAAGTCGTTTATGTGTTTAGATGTCGTTTTAGAGAATGTTTTTGAATTTATATTGTGTCTACTACAATCTAAATTTGGTTGAGCAACTGAATTAAAGTCTCCACCTAATATAATATGTTGTGAATGATAATGTTGCAGGATGTTAAAAAAATGAGTAAAGAATGTGATTTGAGTATCATTTGGTGCATAAACATTAGCTAGTTCTCTACCAGACAGGATACCTTTAATTATAATAAATCTACTGTCTTGATCTTTGTAGACCTGTTGAACCTCAAGTGGTAAAGATTGATGAATAAAGATGGCTACTCCTTTAGTTTTGGAGGATGATGCAGTGTAGAAGGATTGATTGTAGGCTTTATGAAAGAAATTTGGATGATTATCCTTCATAAAGTGAGTTTCCTGCAAAAGGATTATTTTTGCGTTTAATTTCTTATATTGCAAAAAGGCTTTTTTTCTTTTATTTGGGGAATTAAATCTTTGTACATTGTGTGAAATAGTTACAATGGTCATGGTGGTATGTTTTTTTTTGGGACTCTGAGAAAAAGTGATAATGTGTATTAAAAAAAAGATTTATAATTTGTATTATATATACAACCTTGAAATATTATTTCTGTAGATAAACAGGTGCACAGGAAGTTAATAGAAAAAGCGGTTTGCTTAAAACTATTGAGGCAAATAAAGAATTTAAGCATTGTACCGTGAACTTGTAGTATTAACAGAAATTTTGTTAAACCATGTGAATTGTACCTTAGATCTATTATAGGAATAGAACATGGGGTTGGGAAAGACAGGAGTCTCCAACCAACTGAGAACCCATATGAGACCACAGTGTCTCAAACTCAGTCTGAACAATTTTTGCGTCAAAATATTGGTAATGAAAAAAATAAAAAAAAGTAATGTAGAAATTCAAAAGAGAAGATGTAAATCAATACATATAAAAAACTTGTAATGTCTCCTAAATACTGGAGAATGGGTAACGACTGAGAGGGGGTGATTCATGTCGACATGTGGGCAAATGGCCACCACTAATAGTTGCTATATTAATAATAGTGCAACAAAAAAGGACAGAAAGAACTTGTCTGAAAGCATATGTATATCTTGTGCAACTAAGCTTGCGTAATTTTACTAAAGACACCACAGTGTGCAATATGAAAAATATTAACAATAGGACCAATATCTAATAATGTAGAAGTATTAATAACTAGTATGTAACCACAATCAGTGAAAATATTGTGTAATTAATTTTAGAGAAAGGTTTGCGGTATTAGTTGGATCTGTGCCTCATGTGTATACCAAACTACTGATAATTCTGAGGTCATGTACATTGTAAACGGCATAGAAACACAGTTTAGATTCAAAATGATCATAATTTGCTAATTTGAGTAAGAATTACAACTGTTAAATTTTGAATTAGATCATATACAAGGATGTTAGATACTGTTATCTTGAAGAACTGAGGAATGACCGTAATACCATATATAGTCACAAGATGTCAGCATTGCAGTTATTATTTGAGTTGGTGTGTGAGTTAGATGGAGGTAAGTGATGTATACTCACAGTTCCAGCGAAAAGCTGAAGGTGTCAGTGTTGAGTCCTTTAGGGATAATAACACCATCATTAGCTGCTAAAGGAAATAGAGGAGATTTAATGTATAAGAACAATAAAGTAACCTGTAATAGATTCCGCCTGAAAAAATAAAAAATTGAAACCTGTAAAACAAATGGAACCAGAAAACAGGTATATTTGAACTTGAAAAAAAGATATGGTAGAAAGAGAGCCAATTGGATCTCAAATATCAAGTGTGAATGACTGACATTAAAGGCTCATCGTGGATGCATAATGTTAACTAGGACTCCATTGGCCCGCTTCATGTCTAGGCCTGCGTCTATCCCCTCTGAGTGAAGGAGTGTTCCATATCGGGGCTTGCCTGGGCGTAGATGGGGTACGTGGAGGATTATTGGGGTTCCATAATCCTAGCTTGATGAGAATATCCTGGCCTTCAGGAATCGAGGTGGCAATATATGTTGTGCCGTTATGCGGGATAATCAGCTTAAAAGGAAAACCCCATCTGTATCTGATTCTGGCTGTGGAAAGAATTGTAGTAATTTCTTTCATTTTCCTGCGTCTGTCTAGGGTAGCTTGAGAGATATCCGGGTATAACTGCAAATGTACTCCATCAAGAGTAATATTTCTGAGACTCCTTGTAGCTCTCATTATTTCTTCCTTCACTAAGAAGTCTTTCATACAGAGGATTATATTTCGAGGAGGTTTGTCTGGAGGAGGTTTAGCTCTTAAGGCACGGTGTATGCGATTGCATGTGAAGGACTGGGGATTTTGCTCCGGTAACAGCGTCAGGAATAGTTTGGTGGTATACGCTGGTAAATCAGTAATGGTTTCTGGGGCACCTCTTATTCTGATATTATTCCTTCTATTTCTGTTATCTAAATCCTCCATGTGCGCTTGCAGTTGCGCAAAAGCTGATGAGAGGTTTTCATGCTAAATCATTGAAAGTAATTGCAAGTTCATCATGCTTGTTTTCAAGTAAATCAGTGCGGGAGCCTAGGGCAGCTATTTCTTGGGACAACGTGAAGGTAGATTTTTGCAGTTCTGTTTGAAATTTAGTGAGTAATTTAGTGCATAGTACATCTAAGCTGATGTCCAATTCAGCTTTTGAAAGGGGGGTGTACTCACTGTTTTCTGGTGTTTGTCCTCCTGATGCTGTTGCCATGGGGTTTTGCCAAACTTCAGCAGGGGAGTGAGACTCTGCAGTGGAGTGCAGGGAGCCAGCGCCATCTTGAGACATGCTGCCTCATTTCACAGATCTCAGGCGGTATTGTATGAGGGTTTTTTGAAGTCCTCCTCTCCTCCTTTTCTTCAGTGCAGGCATGCACTATATGAGGAGTGTGGGGATGTCATAAAATGTGCCAGTTGCGGGTGCTATAATCCCCGTTTAATGCAGCCGTTTGCCCGGGAATGACGGAGCTATTCTCAGCTGCGTCCGCTGCTCTCCATGCCGTGCATGCTCCCCAATTTACACCAATTTTTTAAGTATCTTGAAAGCCAAATTTTGAAGATGCACACAGTGGGGGTCATTTACTATAGAGCTGAGGCACTAATTAGCGCTAATTGCCGCTAATTGGAGCTAAAACAGTATTCACTATAGCGCTGGTGAGAAAATTATCCCAAAATCGAATTTACTATAGTTCCCTGAAACCAAATAGCGCCCAAACCCTTACTCTGCTAAAACCTGGAGTAGTGCACATGGAAATAATGTTTAGAGCATGATATAATTGCCTAAATGGTACTGAAATATGCGTTATATTATTTAAAGATAATCTGCTTTTAAACTGTGTGAAAAAGTGATTTCTACGCTGAAATATCTTTAAAAGTCTGAAAAGTGAAAAATTCCCCGTTTTGGACAACTAGGAGCCAACACAACTGAGCATGCTCAGACCTGAAAATAACTCTTATTTTAACTCAAGTGTCTTTTTTACCCAGCGCTATAGTAAATACCAAAATGAGAGCTGATTAGAGAGCATTTTTTTGAAGTGAAAATCTGCTCTATTCTAGTCCAAATCAAGTTTCAGCCATTGATTCTAATGGAACAATTTTTACTTTCACAAAAAAAAAAACTTTTAATGTTGAGATGAAATGTATCTTTTTCTGAAATAAATTTTTCTTTGCAACATTGTTGCTTCTACTTAAAATATTTAGTTTTTAAGAATACTAGAATGTAGAATGTTTTGATGTTTTGGTAAAATATATTTTTCTCTGTCACTTTCACTTGTTACTCTCCATCTCACAGCAATCTTTACCCAAACTCACACAGGGGTCTTTATAATCCACAAACAATACCATTGCTGATGCAAATTTAAAATGAATCACAATTTTTTTGTGCTTTTTTTATTTCCAAATATTCATAATTTGAGCCCAAAAAATGTGATATGTGTACCAACATCAGAAAGCAAAATGTAATTCCCAAAAATTTGAGGGTAATATTCTACTCTCACCCACAAAAAGCACCAAATATCAGAGAATAAATCAAGAAGAATAACTCTTGAGTAATGTAATTCCATCACCTTTATGTCCAAAGAAATGCAGTATTTGTGTGGTTTTATGTGTAGTAATGTATAGTTATGTGTAGTAGGATCTCACACATAGCAGCTCTGTGGCTTAGAGGTTAGAACTTCTGCTTAGTATCCCTGAGTGTTTGGATTCAAATCCCAACCATGTTGCTTCATGTAGAGAAGTTGTCTCATCTCCCAGGTCCTAGAACTATGTCTAAATGTAGTATTTATGCGTAGGAGGGTTCCACCACCATTGTAAGTCTTTTCCAGATACACTATTTAGCCAAAAGTATTGGGACACCTGCCTTTACACACACATGAACTTTAATGGCAACCCAGTCTTAGGCTGTAGGGTTAAAATTTGATTTGGCCCACCCTTTGCAGCTAGAACAGCTTCTGGGAAGGCTGTCCACAAGGTTTAGTGTGTCTATGGGAATGTTTGATCATTCTTCCAGAAGTGCATTTGTGAGGCCAGGCACTGATGTTGGATGAGAAGGCCTGGCTCGCAGTCTCTACTCTAATTCATCCAAAGGGTGTTCTATCGGGATGAGGCCAGGACTCTGTGCAGGCCAGTCAAGTTCCACCACCCCAAACTTGCTCATCCATGTCTTTATGGACCTTGCTTTGTGCACTGGTGTGCAGTCATGTTAGAATAGGAAGGGGCTTTCCCCAAACTGTTCCCACAAAGTTGGGAGCATGAAATTGTCCAAAATGTCTTGGTATGCTGACGCCTTAAGAGTTCCCTTAACTGGAACTAAGAGGCCAAGCCCAACCCCTGAAAAACAACCCCACATCATAATCCTCGCTCCACCAAATCATTTGGACTAGTGCACAAAGCAAGGTCCATAAAGACATGGATGAGTGATTTTGGGGTGGAGGAACTTGATTAGCCTGGACAGAGTCCTGACCTCAACACAACAGAACACATTGGGGATGAATTAGAGAGGAGACTGTAGGCCAGGCCTTCTTGTCCAACATCAGTGCCTGACCTCACAAATGCACTTGGAAGAAGGGTAAAACATTCCCATAGACACACTCCTAAACCTTGTGGACAGCCTTCCCAGAAGAATTGAAGCTGTTATAGCTGCAAAGGGTGGGCCAAATGAGTTTTGCACCCAATACTAATACTGGGATGCCATTACAGTTCATGTGCCTTTAAAGGCAGGCGTCCCAATACTTGCGCCAATATATTGCTTGTGACACTGAGCATGGCTATGGACTCAGGGCTGGTTCACACCACAGAGATGCAGAAAACATGCATGAGGCTGCCTGGTGGCTAAGTGGGTAGCAGTTCTGTCTAGCAGCATCTGGGATGTTGGTTCAATTCCCCAACATGCTAATCCTTGTGTTGAAGTTTATATGTTCTCCCTGTGTGGGTTTCTCACCACAATCCAAAGACATGCTGGCATCTTATTTGTCTCCTGTCAAAATAGGTTCTAATGTAAGAACGTTAATTTAGGACTTTATATTGGAAGCTCATTGCAGGCAGGGACTGATGTTAATGTTTATTAGCACTAATCATGCCCAGGGACTTAGACATTTAAAATTTTGGGGTTTACACTGCACAGGTACATATGCTTAGGAAACTGTTGCTTTGTTTATGTGGATGCAAATGGACTTTGATCTTTGTCCTGTAGTTGGAGGTTTGATGCACATAGCCAAGGGCTAACACAGTTGAGTATAGTATTATGTGTTCCTGCTCATCAGGTGCAATCACTTTAGACATATATGAAGAGATAGATTGAAAGATACCGGTGGGCGTGTACTTCTATTGGGTGTGTCAGTGTGCTAACAATACAAACTCTCTTATATAAAGGCCTGCAGTAGGGGGGTTTGTTTGGCCTGAGAAGGTCAGGTTTTTTGTTGTGATTTGTGGGGGAGAAGGAATGACATTGTGCATATTGACAAATGCCCGATTAGGGATATTTGATGAAATTCTTGTGCATTTTTTCAATCAAAAGTGGGTTTATGTGGCCATGCTGTCAATGTGTGTGTATTGTTCTTGTCTGATCATGCAAACATCGTTTGGAAGCATCTGCTGACCTTCTACCCTTTTTGATCTTGTTTAATCGTGTACACCGAAATGCAGCTTCCAGCAGAACATGGTCACCAATGTATGTATGTGTGGATTGTGGGCTGGTGGTGGGTGTTTTGAATAAGTCTTTTTTAATATTATGTTGGCCTGGATCTGATGCTTTGTAAGAATGACTGTTAAGGATGTTTCTATAAAAATGTGATGCGTTGCCCGTTATACACTGAAATTAAAGCTGTGTCCACTCTAAGGTTTTGTCATATTTTAGATTGTAAGCTCCTATGAGCAGGGCCCTTAAAATCCTATTGCTAAATGTAGCACCATTATATCCTGTCCAAATTTTTTTGAAGCTAGTAAATGAATGTAATTTTTTTTTTTTCTGCTGGTAAAATAAAAGTACATTGAGCTTTGTTGTGGTGTTTTTTTTTTTCTTCTACTTTTCTTTCTCTTTAGTTTTTGTGGGTGGTGGTTTTGGGAAAGTGCAATATCTATTTTATTTCAATATGGATTTGTGCACCAAAAAACTAATCCCTTCGCCCTGGTTCACATTGATGCTACTTCACTTGAAGTAGCACAATTTCAAAGTAGCAAGGTCAGCGTGATTTCAGGTGCTACGTGATAGACATCCATGTGGCTTCATACACAAATGTCTATTGAAGGCGCACCTGAAATCGGCAAAAGTAGTGCAGGAACTACTTTAGCAAATTGGTGCGGCGCCACAAAATCGGTGTTGCATCGATTGGAACAGTGCCATTCCTGCCAATAGTCATGCGATTTGATCTCTCAAATCACATGACAAATCGATCCAATGTAAACCTAGGCTTCTGCATACCTGCAAGTAAATGATAAAGGAGAATCTTTATATATAACAGCTGTGGAGAATTGCAGGTAATGAATTCAGCTGGTGGATAGGCAGTGTTGTATGTGTCAGCTTTAGTTTGCATTGGTGCGATTTGACATGTCAAAGCGGTGGCAATTGCACTGTTTTAATTGGTGCGAATTTGGGGTGCAATTTGTATTGACATCAGTGCAGAAACCTGCACCGATGTCTCTGAAATTTCCCCTGCAGTCGGCACTGACATGCGGGAATGAAATTGTGTGGTTTCAGCTGAACAATTTCCTCCCTCTGTCGGTGTGAACCAGGGCTCAAACTGGGCCTTTTGTTTTTGTCATTCACCTGCTGCTAACCCAGGGGCACTATTTCTTATCGAACGCCTTTAAATTTTATAAGTAGAAATACAAATTTGCATATCTGCAAATAAACAAAAATAATAAAATTCTAATTGTGATTGCGATCAAATATTCGCAGCAGAGATCAAAAGAGTGTGGTTTCGCCTTCTGACCCAGAAATAAGTCATTGTAATCACCCAAAAGTTCCTGTGCTGGTCAGGATCTCCATCTAGGTGGACATCGTGAAGTCCCTCTTTAGCAAAGAGGAGGTGCTGTTCATTTTCCAGATAAGGGTATGATATGTACTTGTGCTTAATCAATGTGGGGTGGATGTGGTAGTTAGATTTGGTGTGGGTGGGGTTCATTGATTTGTTTGGCATCCCCACACATTTGCTTCTGGCCCATGTGCACCAGGGATGAGCCGAATGCCCCCAGTTCGGTTCGCACCAGAACATGGGAACAGGCAAAAAATTTGTTCGAACACCGTTAAAGTCTATGGGACTCGAACATGAATAATCAAAAGTGCTAATTTTAAAGGCTTATATGCAAGTTATTGTCATAAAAAGTGTTTGGGGACCTGGGTCCTGCCCCAGGGGACATGGATCAATGCAAAAAAAAGTTTTAAAAACGAACGTTTTTTCGGGAGCAGTGATTTTAATAATGCTTAAAGTAAAACAATAAAAGTGTAATATTTCTTTAAATTTTGTACCTGGGGGTGTCTATAGTATGCCTGTAAAGGGGCGCATGTTTCCTATGTTTAGAACAGTCTGACGGCAAAATTACATTTCAAAGGAAAAAAAGTCATTTAAAACTACTTGCGGCTATATGAATTGTCGGTCCGACAATACACATAAATGTTCATTGATAAAAATGGCATGGGATTTCCCCGCAGGGGAACTCCGAACCAAAATTTAAAAAAAAATGGCATGGGGGTCCCCCTAAATTCCATATCAGGCCCTTCAGGTCTGGTATGGATATTAAGGGGAACCCTGCGCCAAAAAAAAGGCGTGGGGGTCCCCCTCAAAATCCATAGCATTTTAAGGGGAACCCCACGCCAAAATTAAAAAAAATGGCATATGGTCCCCCCCAAAAATCCATACTAGACCCTTATCCAAGCATACAACCTGGCAGGCTGCAGGAAAAGAGGGGGGATGAGAGAGCCGAACCGTACTAGGCCACATGCCCTCAACATTGGGAGGATGCTTTGGGGGGTCCCCCCAAAGCACCTTGTCCCCATGTTGATCAGGACAAGGGCCTCATCCCCACAACCCTTACCTGGTGGTTGTGGGGGTCTGCGGGGGGGCTTATCAGAATCTGGAAGTCCCCTTTAACAAGGGGACCCCCAGATCCCGGCCCCCCCTCTGTGAAATGGTAAGGGGGTACAAAAGTACCTCTATCATTTCACAAAAAAACTCAAAAATGTTAAAAATGACAAGAGACAGTTTTTGACAATTCCTTTATTTAAATGCTTCTTCTTTCTTCTATCTTCTTTCTTCTATCTTCTATCTTCCTTCGGGTTCTTCCTCCATCTTCTTCTTCTTTTTCCTCTGATCCTCTGCTTCTTGCTCCGGTGTTCTCGTCCGGCATCTTCCTCCGTGGCCTCTTCTTCCCTTTTTCTTGCTTGGGCTGCTCCACATCCATGATGGGAGGCTCCCGCTGTGTGACACTTCTCGTCTTCTGAAGTTCTTAAATAACGGAGGGCAGGGCCACCCAGTGACCCCGCCCCCCTCTGATGCACGGGGACTTCCCTGTCCACCCCCTCTGACTTCACAGGGAAAGCCTCGGGGAAGTCCAAATGCGTCAGAGGGGGGCAGGGTCACCACCGGGTGGCCACGCCCTCCATTATTTAAGAACCATCAGAAGACGAGAAGCGTCACACAGCAGGAGCCTCCCATCATGGATGCGGAGTGGCCCGAGCACGAAAAAGTGAAGAAGATACCGCGGAGGAAGATACCAGAAGTCCCCGTGCGTCAGAGGGGGCGGGGTCACTGGGTGGCCCCACCCTCCATTATTTAAGAACTGTCAGAAGACGAGAAGCGTCACACAGCATGAGCCTCCCATCATGGATGCGGAGCGGCCCGAGCCCGAAGAAGGGAAGAGGACACCGCAGCGGAAGATGCCGGAGAAGACCGGAGCAAGAAACAGAGGATCGGAGGAAGAAGAAGAAGAAGATGGAGGAAGAAAGATAGAAGATAGAAGAAAGGAGATATAGGATATAAGAAAGAAAGAGCATTTAAATAAAGGAATTGTCAAAAACTGTCTCTTGTCATTTTTAAAATTTTTGACACTTTTTTTGTGAAATTGTACCATTTCACATGGGGGGCCAGGATCTGGGGGTCCCCTTGTTAAAGGGGGCTTCCAGATTCTGATAAGCCCGCAGACCCCCACAACCACCGGGCAAGGGTTGTGGGGATGAAGCCCTTGTCCTCATCAACATGGGGACAAGGTGCTTTGGGGAGGACCCCCCAAAGCACCCTCCCAATGTTGAGGGCATGTGGCCTGGTAAAGTTCAGGAGGGGGGCACTCTCTCATCCCCCCTCTTTTCCTGCAGCCTGCCAGGTTGCGCGCTTGGATAAGGGTCTGGTATGGATTTTTGGGGGGACCCCACGCCATTTTTTTTTATTTTGGCGTGGGGTTCCCCTTAATATCCATACCAGACCTAAAGGGCCTGGTATAGAATTAAGGGGGACCCCCATGCCGTTTTTTTTTTTAATTTTGGTTCGGGGTTCCCCTGTGGGGAAATCCCATGCCGTTTTTATCAATGAACTTTTATGTGTATTGTCGGACCGACAATTCATATAGCCGCGAGTACTTTTAAATGACTTTTTTTCCTTTGAAATGTCATTTTGCTGTCAGACTGTTCTAAACACGGGAACATGCATACTATAGACACCCCCCAGGTACAAAATTTAAAGGAATATCACACTTTTATTGTTTCACTTGAAGCATTATTAAAATCACTGCTCCCGAAAAAACTGCCTTTTTTTATATTTTTTTTTGCATTGATACATGTCCCCTGGGGCAGGACCCGGGTCTCCAAACACTTTTTATAGCAAAGAACTTGCATATAAGCCTTCAGTGAGAACTTTGGATTTTGCAGGTTCGAGCCCCATTGACTTCCACTATTCCAGCATATGTGATCTGACAGGCATTATTGCCGGCAATAGCGCTGCTTTCCATTTGCATTAGCGCTGACTTTCTGAGAGTTGAAGCCTTTCTAGCCTTTTTTGAGAGCTATTTTTTGGTACTGCAGGATAATTTTTTGGCGCTATAGTAAATGACCCCCAGTGCGTCAACATGTGCTATCTGCCATCACGGGATATCAATGTACGTGTTTGGTGGGTGCAACTCCTTGCTTGCAACTAAAGTAGCTGAGAGGAAGGGGTTGCACCCCCGAAACACGTACATTGATCCCCTATGATGGGAGCTAGCACATGTTGACATTAGGCATGGGATCAGGAGGGAAATCCCCATTTTGACTCTCAATTTGTGTGTATCTTCAAAATTTGGCTTTCACGGGGGTGATATCACCCCATCGGATGAAGGCAAGATCAGCACAGTTTGGACATACTAATGTCTGATCTTGCCTTCATTTTTGCAAAGTTGAACTTTGTAAGTTCCTGGATTGGGTATTTTTTTATGGTTTTAAACATGCCTATTTAACACAAAAAAGGCTATTTGTACTGTCTATACCAAAAATATTATTACTAAAATATGTTGGTTTGTTCAAAAACCCTTTTCTAACACACCTGTGAATGTGCACAGAGTAAAAATGTTAATACTCAACAATGTGTGGCTTCTTCTTTCACTGCTCAATAGCAGTTTTTTGGAGTAAGTTGTTGTTTACAGTGACAATGGGGGTTATTTCCTAAAGGCAAGTTCACTTTGCACTACAAGTGGACTTTTGCAGTGTACTTGGAGCGCAAAGTGGATTTTCCTTTAGTAAATAACTTCCACATTGCTTTATAATTTTCCACGATCATGCCATTTTCGTGACTCCCCAAAATTCATTCATGGTGCTGAAAATGCTAAATATTTTTATCATTAATGCATTACATACATTAACAACAAAAAACAAGGTGTGTGTAGCATAATATTTTGCAGAAGAAGAGATTGTCACCTCATGTATCAAATAAATTACGTTTGCACTATTGAAGAAAATAGCCATAGAAAAAGGCCATCGGAGAACCAAGAGACAGCTAAAAGAAACACAGCAAATCAAAGGAAATATGAGTTCAGTGTATACCAAAAATATTTATTTGAGAAAATGTTCACACATTGTCTGGCATATCAATGGCCCCCCTACCCGCAAAGTAATCAAGATACTTCTGTCTAACTTTGTGGGCATTTTGGGGGGGGGCAAGCCAGGGCAGCCAGGTTCAAGTGTGGTCAAGGTAGTTGGATTTGGAACACTGGCCTCAGTCCCAACTGAGGCCACATAGTTTATAGCATTTTTTCATAGGAAATTGTGGAGAATGCAACAGGCAAGGACATTATGATTCAGTTTATATTCCGCCATATGGATCACTTTCAGAAATAGGCGGAAAAGGCTGGCCATTATTTCAAAGGCATTTTCAACCACTCTTCTGGCTCTGGCTAGCTGGTAATTAAAAACCCTCTGGTCCGGGGTGAGGGTCCTCATCGGGAATGGCCTCAGAAGATGGCCCCACAGTGCAAAAGCTTCATCCGCGATGAAGACAAACGGGAGTCCCGCCACATTGTCTTCCGGAGGTGGCAAGCCCAAGCTGCCATTCTGGAGCCATCTGTAAAACTCTGTAAAACACCACCGCCAATAACACTATAATATTAAACACCTTGTAATTATAATAGTATGACCCCGAGTTGGGGGGTGGTATGATGTGGATGTGTTTCCCATCTATTACCCCTCCACAGTTGGAAAAGTCCCACCACTGGGCAAACTGGGATGCCACAGTCTGCCATTCCTGTGGCATTGAAGGAAACTGTGGCGTTAAACAAGAAAAAACAAATTAGTAATTTTGCACATAAACATTGCAAGCAGATTAAACACAGACATTCTTGGCCAACATCAGTATAACATTTATTTGAAGGAGTATGTAAAGACAAATGTATAAAGTATACTTATCAGATTTCTCACCCTCTCTGATGGCCCATTGTAAAAATTATAGGGGGAGATGTTTTGGACAGGTAACCCTCTCCACTTCCATGAGAGCTGAATGCAAAAATAATGTGTTTAACTTTGGCCAACCCCTCCTTACTTATACTATTGGCAGCCCACTGGACAGGTAAGAAGTGTCATAATTAAAAAATGTGAATACACACTGTCCAAATTGAAGCACATTTTTACATTCTGCAATTACCTATCAAGATAATAAAAGAAAAAAACTTTAAACAGTACCATTTGAAAGTATTCAGGCAGGCCCTTGGACTACATGCTTTGGTGAATTCATCCATAAATATGACCACAAAAGAGGTAGGTATAGTGTGTATGGGTTGGACAAAGTCAGCAGATAGAGGATTGGTATCGGTTGACTTAGCTGTTGGGGGGAGGCAGGGTTCCAAATGAGTTTGGGACCCCCAAAAAAAAGCCTCAGGCACTCTGCATGAATTTAAGGACACAAATAACATTTGGACACATTTTAGGGGGTGTTTAGGGTAAAGCACTACAATGAAGCTGACAAAACCCATTATTAAGTGACTAGGCTAGGTGTGTATGGGCCCAGGATAGCATGCTGCGGAGGTTAGTGAAGGCAAATATGCATGAAGGACAAAAAAGGAAGTTTAAAAAATTCAAGCATGCATGAGGACAAAGAGGACATTCACAGCATATTACAATCATGGTAATTAGGGAATGAGGAAAGAAATACAATACATTAGCAAACATTAAATACATATAATGTGATGTTAAAAGAGAAATCTTAACTTAATATAATCCTTCTGCAGGACCTGAATGATGGCAGAACAGGTCTCTGGAATAATGAACCTCAGAGCCTGGGGGAGATGCCTGTCGAGAACTTGATGTCCTGCAGACTTTTCCCTGTCGCCAAGTACCGCAACGTGGCGACTAGCCTCTGTTTGGGAGTGATGGCTTGCTGCATGCAGGTGTCCTGCTTGGTAATATAAGGGGACAGCAAAGCCAACAGACAGTGAAAAATGGGGTCCGTCACCCGGAGATAATTCCTGAAATCATCAGGATTATTCTCCTGGATCTCCCGCAACAAAGGCATGTGCGAGAATTGGTCATGCTGGAGCAACCAATTCTTGGTCCATGAACTTCTCCCTGCCCTGTTCATGGACTGGCCTTGGGTCAAAGTACTAAGAACCCCAACAACAAGCCCCTGCACAGCACAAACTCTATGATGAGTATGTACCCGCAATATGGCTTCAAAATGGTCGGCTGGTCAGAACGAACTAACAGAATGCACTGAAAAACAGAAAGGCCTGAGAAGAGCGAGCTGAAAATCAGAAACAAGCAGACAAGAACGCACTAGCAAAATCAAATTCGTACTATAAAATACGCACTGAAAAACAAATTGCGAACTGACTACACACACTGGAAACCAGATACGAACCCACACAAACTGAAG
The DNA here is from genome assembly GCF_042186555.1 of Aquarana catesbeiana. Taxonomy (NCBI): domain Eukaryota; kingdom Metazoa; phylum Chordata; class Amphibia; order Anura; family Ranidae; genus Aquarana; species Aquarana catesbeiana. The sequence goes on along the minus strand of NC_133334.1, from coordinate 127,186,378 downwards.
AGCAGTAAAGATCGGAAAAGCATGAGTCTGAAAAGCGCGAATCATCGCTCACCAAACTTCTACTAACACAAGATTAGCAGAAGGAGCCCAAAGGGTGGCACACTGGCTATTGAACTTCCCTTTTCTAGTGCCGTTGTACGTGTTGTACGTCATCGCGTTCTGGACGTTCGGAATTTGACAAAATTTGTGCGACCGTGTGTATGCAAGACAAGTTTGAGCCAACATCCGTCGGAAAAAATCCATGGATTTTGTTGTCAGAATGTCCGATCGTGTGTACAGGGCATAAGAGTGGAGTCCTGGTTACAGGAATAACAATAGTTTATAGATAAATTATGATCTCTGATTATTGGAAAAAAATATCTAGGCAGCTGGATAGCTGGATGAACAATAATGGTGGCACAGTCAGTCACTGTGTGGTAAACATTTTGCACATGTTGTATAGGAGAAGCAGATGTTAGAGGATATCCATGCCGTTAGATAAATGATAACACAGTCTGTGTGTATTTCTGCTATATATAAGGGCAGCTGATGTATTGATGTAACCTGTGTATATGCAATTCCCCCCTCATCCCCCCCCCCAATGGTAGAGACTAAGTGAATATTGTCTCAGCAGGCTCAGTGTCCATGCAATGAAGGATATATGTAAATAAAATAGTGTGCTGTCCCTTTAAAAATTATACAATGCAATACCATATGTGTCACATAGAATAAATGGATGTGAATGTGCCTCACTGGCACATGCAAAGGTTGGTTGTAGCAATGAAGGTTAAAAAGTTTCTATAGTGCGTTAAATCACCAGTGCTTTTAAAACATGCTTGTGCTCTGCCACCAATGTAAACACTATCTTCTTACAAGAATTAAAGACCCCCAATCACAGAGATCACAAGCACTTGAAATAGAGCCACAGGAGTCATCCTGTCACCCAGAACCCAGGCAACTTTACTCAAATGTTTAATTGTTAATATGGATGATCACCAGCTCATACATGCTCTCATGCCAAGCCCAATGTTACCATAGAAGAGAGAAGAGGACTATAGTGCATTACCATTAAACAGAGCCACTTTATTAAAATTAAATGTACTCAAAAAGGAATGTAAAAACACGCCAGTAACACTATTGCATACCGCCTTTCCTGGCACACATGCATGATAATGTCAGCATCAAAGCTCACATCCACCTTGGCTTCCATAGCTTTTGGGGTTTGTATATCTCTACAGCTGGAGTGGGCCTTTACCTCATGGAACTGGACCTCCAATCGCTACAGTATAGCTTCATACTTATGTCTATATTGACAGTATACTGTATATTTGTATGTAACATGTATTTTCACATACTGAAACAGATCATTACTCTTTATAGTTATAGTCAATTTTCTATTTTTGCTGTTAGAGGAGGAGTTTTTAGGTGGTGGTTCATGTGGTTGTTTTTATGTTGGTATTGGAGTGGTTTGGATAGAGATACGGGGGTGGAGATTAGTGGGAAGCTCCAGATGTATTTTTTTTATAAGTGGTGTAATCCTTGATACATTTTGTTTCTGACCATGCGCACTGACGATGACAAGGACACGCACGCTCCTTTCTCAATCTATGGCTGCAGGGACATGGATGCCTTATATAGGGCACTGTCTAGTGGGGGAATATGGAAAAAACTGGGGATAGCTACATTGTGACTCTGGTGACCTATCAAAACACCATCTAGTGGCAGCTAAAAGGATTGCTTGTAATAGATAAATAATATAACAGTGGTACAATAATAGTAAATAAAAAAAAAAACTAGTGGCCAAACAACATTAACATATGTTTAATGCTGTTTTTTCTACATGGTCAGGGACAAGTACCTGCTGGCTAGGTAAAGTGAACATTGCAGAAAACGGTTTCTGATGAGTAGGGACAGACTAGGGAGAACATGTTCAGTATGGAGTGGTGCCTGGAATATGGGTGTGAGGTCTCCTCATACAGTGGAAACAGTACTATCCTGGTTTAACAACGCCAAAAAGTCAGATAACATTGTGATATTACAGTTCTTGGATTGCCTATACTGGTGCCCAGTAGCAGAATTATAAGGGTCACAACAGTCGCAGGTGCGACTGGGCCCTGTAGTTCTACGCCACTTCAGGGGGCCCACCGGCCACCCGCCCGCTGCGTGAGGGGCCCACCTGACTGTCCGGGGTGTGTGTCAGTCTCACTGTCGGGTTCATGCCATGGGGAGGGGGGTTTTCACCCGCTACGCCAAGCGGAGAGACAGTGAGAGAGAAGCGCTGAGTTTGTGGGCTCTGCCCCCGCCTATCCAGAAACAGAGAGACTGTAAGGGAGGCGGGGCGGACACTGAAAAAACTCAGCAGACCAATCCAGTGAAGGCGGGGAGGAGCTCTCCCCTCTGCGACTGCGCAGTGTGTGCAGTACCTACCTGAGGACCTGAGGCAAGCAAGGGATTCCTGGAGGAGGCACGCCATGACGTGAAGGATAATCTCTGAGGAGGGGGAATCGATCGATTGATTGGCGGTAAGTCACCATTTTGCACTGCAATCGATCGATCCCAACCTCCACCACCTCTGCCTCTTACTGATCCCATCCCCCCCACCACCACCTCTGCCTCTTACTGATCCCATCCCCCCACCACCACCACTGATCTCATCCCTATCCCCACACCCCAATCACCCCTACAACAGAGGTGATGGGGGTGGGGGGATAGGGATGAGATCAGTGGTGGTGGTGGGGGGATGGGATCAGTAAGAGGTCCCCCTCCAGTACCACCCCGCTCCAGTACCACCACCACCCCCTCCAGTATCACCCCCCTCCAGTACCACCACCACCACCCTCCAGTACCACCACCTCCCTCCAGTACCACCCCCCTCCAGTACCTCCACCACCCCCCTCCAGTACCACCCCCCCTCCAGTACCACCACCACCCCCTCCAGTACCACCCCCCTCCAGTACCACCATCACCCCCACTCAGTACCACCCCCTCCAGTACCACCCCCCCTCAGTACCACCCCCCTCCAGTACCACCCCCCCTCCAGTACCACAACCACCCCCCCTCCAGTACAACCCCCCTCCAATACCACAACCACCCCCCTCCAGTACCACCACCACCCCCCTTCAGAACCACCCCCCTCCAGTACCACCCCCACCCCCCTCTAGTACCACCACCACCCCCTCCAGTACCACCCCCCCTCCAATATCACCCCCCTCCAGTACCACCACCACCCCCCCTCCATTACCACCACCACCCCACTCCAGTACCACCCCCCTCCAGAACCACCACCCCCCTCCAGTACCACCCCCCATCCAGTACCACCCCCACCCCCCTCCAGTACCTCCACCACCCCCTCCAGTACCACCCCCCTCCAGTACTACCACCACCCCCTTCAGTACCACCATCACCCCCCTCCAGTACCACCCCCCCTCAGTACCACCCCCGTCCAGTACCACCCCACTCCAGTACCACCACCACCCCCCTCCAATACCACCCCCCCAGTACCACCCCCCCTCCAATACCACAACCACCCCTCCAGTACCACCACCCCCCCTCCAGTACCACCCCCCTCCAGTATCACCCCCACCCCCCTCCAGTACCACCACCACCCCCCTCCATTACCACCACCACCCCACTCCAGTACCACCCCCCTCCAGTACCACCCCCCCTCCAGTACCACCACCCCCCTCCAGTACCACCCCCCTCCAGTACCACCACCACCCCCCTCCAGTACCACCACCACCCCTCCAGTACCACCCACCTCCAATACCACCACCACCCCCCTCCAGTACCACCCCCCTCCAGTACCACCCCTCTCCAGTACCACCCCCCTCAGTACCACCCCACTCCAGTACCACCACCACCCCCCTCCAATACCACCACCACCCCACTCCAGTTGGCATGTGCAAGGTACACCTTTACACACAAACAGTTTAAGCTTGGCAATTTTTATTAAACATTGCAAATATAATACACTTTTATGGTAAATCAGGGCCAGTACGTGGTATGTGGAAATTAAGAGATACCAATCTTTCATTAGTATGACTAAAATAAACTACTGAATAAAAATAAGTTTAGAAATGAGATCAGTGGTGGTGGTGGGGGGATGGGATCAGTAAGAGGTCCCCCTCCAGTACCACCCCGCTCCAGTACCACCACCACCCCCTCCAGTACCACCCCCTCCAGTACCACCACCACCACCCTCCAGTACCACCACCCCCCTCCAGTACCTCTGCCACCCCCCTCCAGTACCACCCCCCCTCCAGTACCACCCCCACCCCCTCCAGTACCACCCCCCTCCAGTACCACCATCACCCCCCTCCAGTACCACCCCCCTCCAGTACCACCCCCACTCAGTACCACCCCCCTCCAGTACCACCCCCCCTCAGTACCACCCCCCTCCAGTACCACCCCCCTCCAGTACCACCACCACCCCCCTCCAGTACCAGTACCACCCCCCTCCAGTACCAGTACCACCCCCTCCAGTACCACCACCACCCCCCAGTACCACCACCACCCCCCTCCAGTACCACCCCCCTCCAGTACCACCCCCACCCCCCTCTAGTACCACCACCACCCCCTCCAGTACCACCCCCCCTCCAATATCACCCCCCTCCAGTACCACCACCCCCCCTCCATTACCACCACCACCCCACTCCAGTACCACCCCCCTCCAGTACCACCACCCCCCTCCAGTACCACCCCCACCCCCCTCCAGTACCTCCACCACCCCCCTCCAGTACCACCCCCCTCCAGTACCACCACCACCCCCTCCAGTACCACCATCACCCCCCTCCAGTACCACCCCCCTCCAGTACCACCCCCTCCAGTACCACCACCACCCCCCTCCAGTACCACCCCCCCTCAGTACCACCCCCCTCCAGTACCACCCCCCTCCAGTACCACCACCACCCCCCTCCAGTACTACCCCCCTCCAGTACCACCACCAACCCCCTCCAGTACCACCCCCCTCCAATACCACAACCACCCCCTCCAGTACCACCACCACCCCCCTCCAGTACCACCCCCCCTCCAGTACCACCACCCCCTCCAGTACCACCACCCCCTCCAGTACCACCCCCCCTCCAGTACCACCCCCCTCCAGTACCACCATCACCCCACTCCAGTACCACCCCCCTCCAGTACCACCCCCCTCCAGTACCACCACCCCCCTCCAGTACCACCCCCCTCCAGTACCACCACCACCCCCCTCCAGTACCACCCCCCTCCAATACCACCACCACCCTCCTGCAGTACCACCCCCCTCCAGTACCACCCCTCTCCAGTACCACCCCCCTCAGTACCACCCCCCTCCAGTACCACCACCACCTCCCTCCAGTACCACCCCCCTCCAGTACTACCACCACCCCCCTCCAGTACCAACCCCCTCCAATACCACAACCACCCCACTCCAGTACGACTACCACCCCCTCCAGTACCACCCCCCCTCCAGTACCACCCCCACCCCCCTCCAGTACCACCACCACCCCCTCCAGTACCACCCCCCCTCCAATACCACCCCCCTCCAGTACCACAACCACCCCCTCCATTACCACCACCACCCCACTCCAGTACCACCACCCCCCCTCCAGTACCACCACCCCCTCCAGAACCACCCCCCTCCAGTACCACCACCACCCCCCTCCAGTACCACCACCACCCCCCCTCCAGTACCACCACCACCCCACTCCAGTACCACCACCCCCCCTCCAGTACCACCACCCCCTCCAGAACCACCCCCCTCCAGTACCACCATTACCCCCCTCCAGTACCACCCCCCTCCAGTACCACCCCCACTCAGTACCACCCCCCTCCAGTACCACCCCCCCTCAGTACCACCCCCCTCCAGTACCACCCCCCTCCAGTACCACCACCACCCCCCTCCAGTACCAGTACCACCCCCCTCCAGTACCAGTACCACCCCCTCCAGTACCACCACCACCCCCCAGTACCACCACCACCCCCCTCCAGTACCACCCCCCTCCAGTACCACCCCCACCCCCCTCTAGTACCACCACCACCCCCTCCAGTACCACCCCCCTCCAATATCACCCCCCTCCAGTACCACCACCCCCCCTCCATTACCACCACCACCCCACTCCAGTACCACCCCCCTCCAGTACCACCACCCCCCTCCAGTACCACCACCCCCCTCCAGTACCACCCCCACCCCCCTCCAGTACCTCCACCACCCCCCTCCAGTACCACCCCCCTCCAGTACCACCACCACCCCCTCCAGTACCACCATCACCCCCCTCCAGTACCACCCCCCTCCAGTACCACCCCCTCCAGTACCACCACCACCCCCCTCCAGTACCACCCCCCCTCAGTACCACCCCCCTCCAGTACCACCCCCCTCCAGTACCACCACCACCCCCCTCCAGTACTACCCCCCTCCAGTACCACCACCAACCCCCTCCAGTACCACCCCCCTCCAATACCACAACCACCCCCTCCAGTACCACCACCACCCCCCTCCAGTACCACCCCCCCTCCAGTACCACCACCCCCTCCAGTACCACCACCCCCTCCAGTACCACCCCCCCTCCAGTACCACCCCCCTCCAGTACCACCATCACCCCACTCCAGTACCACCCCCCTCCAGTACCACCCCCCTCCAGTACCACCACCCCCCTCTAGTACCACCCCCCTCCAGTACCACCACCACCCCCCTCCAGTACCACCCCCCTCCAATACCACCACCACCCTCCTGCAGTACCACCCCCCTCCAGTACCACCCCTCTCCAGTACCACCCCCCTCAGTACCACCCCCCTCCAGTACCACCACCACCTCCCTCCAGTACCACCCCCCTCCAGTACTACCACCACCCCCCTCCAGTACCACCCCCCCCTCCAATACCACAACCACCCCACTCCAGTACGACTACCACCCCCTCCAGTACCACCCCCCCTCCAGTACCACCCCCACCCCCCTCCAGTACCACCACCACCCCCTCCAGTACCACCCCCCCTCCAATACCACCCCCCTCCAGTACCACAACCACCCCCTCCATTACCACCACCACCCCACTCCAGTACCACCACCCCCCCTCCAGTACCACCACCCCCTCCAGAACCACCCCCCTCCAGTACCACCACCACCCCCCTCCAGTACCACCACCACCCCCCCTCCAGTACCACCCCCTCCAATACCACCACCACCCCCCCTCCAGTACCACCCCCTCCAATACCACCCCCCCTCCAGTACCACCGCCGCTCCAATACCACCACCACCCCCCTCCAGTACCACCCCCCCAATACCACCACCATCCTCCTCCAGTACCACCCCCCTCCAGTACCAGTACCACCCCCCTCCAGTACCAGTACCACCCCCCTCCAGTACCACCACCACCCCCCCATTACCACCACCACCCCCCTCCAGTACCACCACCACCCCCCTCCAGTACCACCACCACCCCCTCCAGTACCAGTGGAAAAAAATATAGTATCAAAATCATGCTTTTGGGGGGCCCTTCATGATTTCTTGCACCAGGGCCCTGAAGTTTCTAGTTACACCACTGCTGGTGCCCACAGAAATATTTATATGTGACACCTACAAACTTGTGCATATAAATACAAGATCATTTAGTATACTAAAGACTCTGTGTGTGATCACTTCCTTCCTTCTGGGCCCGCCTACAAGCACATATGTGAAAATTAGTCCCTTTGAAATGTACAGTATTCACAAAAATGGCATGTGCAAGGTACACCTTTACACACAAACAGTTTAAGCTTGGCAATTTTTATTAAACATTGCAAATATAATACACTTTTATGGTAAATCAGGGCCAGTATGTGGTATGTGGAAATTAAGAGATACCAATATTTCATTAGTATGACTAAAATAAACTACTGAATAAAAATAAGTTTATTAAGCTACAGATGGCAAAGGATAATTTAAACCTAGTTTTGTAAGCTAACAGAACACTGTTCTAGTCACTGACATATCTAAGCCCTATTTAACTTAGTAGAATGGATGAGGTCAGTTCACCCATCTCTACTGCTGTATGCTGATCTCCAGCTGCTATGTGTAACTATATATTTTTAATAAATAGATTCCCAAGGCCAAAAGTGTACAATAAACTAATGGCAATATGTACTGAAGGTATTAACAAGCAAATAACTAATAACAACTAGCGTGTTATGTGTAGTTCTTTAGAACTCAAACTCCATACCTATTTCTAACAAACTTTTAATCTGGCTACAAAATAAAATAAACTGTGCATTTTAACTGATATACATCAGTGCTCATATTGGAACCAATAGCTTAATTCACAAGCATTTAAATATGACTCATTTTTAATCATCGCATAAACAGTTACATTCATTTGTGTGTATTGTATATAGTTATATAACAAAAAGCCATGACAGTATATGATTACTATTTATTGCATGCAGTGATAAATACCCCTTTGTAGTATACATATAATGAATTACATTTTTCCAAGCTAGAACAGACACTATTTTAGTTTTTATTAATGCCCTTTTCTCTAATCACTGCTATATTGTTTACCTATTTAAGGAAATAACATTATTTGAAATAATGTCCTTTTTAAAGGTGGCTGTTGGTAGGATCACTTAGAATTAGAGTAGATTGAACACAAGTAAATTTGAATGCAAGTTCTTTATTTGAAATATGAATTCATATTTGATAACCAAACAATCAGTGATAGCATACTTTAACCCTTTCGCTGCCAGGCCCTGTGCTCCATTTTGTACACTCAGGTGGCCAGACCATTTTTTCCTTAGTTTTTCATTTTTCACTTATAGCTTTCAGAATTTGTGAAAGACCCCCCAAACTATATATTTTCTGAAAGCACTTGATAAGTAGAATAAAAATAAGGTGCTACTGATTTTTTAGACCCCGCGGTATTTGTGAAAATGTTTATTAAACCAATATATTTGCAAAAAATACACTAAAACCATTATTAGCAGATAAAAACACAGCACATTTTATAAAATTCCCACTAAATATAAATGCTTAACCTGTATTGAGTGAATAAATAACAAATATTTGTAACTTTTAAATTGTGCCTTTTTGCGAAATGTTGAAAATTGAACGCCTAAGTGTAAATATCCAAATTTCTCAAAAAATCTGAAGGTTTTAATTTTTCCCTTACAGCTTTCAGAATTTGTGAAAGACCCCAAAAACCATATATTTTATGAAAGCACATGAGCCCCTAGAATAAAAAGAAGGTGATACTGATTTTTTAGACCCCGCTGTGTTTGCGCAAATGTTTATCAAACCACTATATTGGCAAAAAATACACTAAAACCATTATTAGCAGATAAAAACGCAGCTAATTTTACAAAATTCCTGCTAAATCCCTACTAAATATAAAAGCTTAACCTGTATGGAGTTAATAAATAACAAATATTTGTAAATTTTATATTGCGCCTTTTTGCAAAATGGTGAAAATCGAACGTACCCAAACATTTCTCTAAAAATCTGGAGGTTTTCATTTTTCACTTACAGCTTTCAAAATTTGAAAAGACCCCTCAAACTAGACATTTTCTAAAAGCACATAGCCAGTAGAATAAAAAAAAAAGTGCTACTGATTTTTTGGGCCCCGCAGTAATTGTGCAAATATTCATCATATCGCTATTTTCACTAAAAATACACTAAAATCATTAATATTGCACATAAACACAACGTAATTTACAAATTTCCTGCTAAATTAGTACTAAAGCCTCATTCACATGTGGCTTTAGTGTATGCCCATGAGGGGGACTATGTTTACCCATACAGGGATGCACAGGTGTTCCATGCATCCCTGTACAGGCAGTCTCATTTATGTCAATTGGGATGCAGCGGCTGCACAGGCATAGCGCTGTTCCCAATCTGACACCTGATTGTGTTTGGGTACATGACCCCAAACGCAGGCAGTGTAAGCTCAGGGACATGCATGCGGACCTACATGGATGTAAAATTGGGAGCAATGGCTCTGTTTATGCAGTTGCTACATCCCAAATTACATCAATGGGACTGCCTGCATGGAGATGCACGAAACACCCATGCATCCCTGTAAAGCTACGCTGTGAATGCCCTGTGTGAACAAGGCCTTTGGTCCCTTTCACAAAAGCACACTGATCAGGTCTGCCTGTCCATTTTTCAGGCGGGCCCAATAGGACCACCCATTGTTCTCTATGGAGAGACATGTGTCCGTTTACACCCGCCTACATCTGATCCAGTCCGCTAAAAACAGACAGATGGGGATTCCATATGCCATCCATCTAGCAGATCGGATCGGATGGCATCCGATGGAAATGGACAGGCGGTTCGTTTCCATCCGACCATCCTATAGAGAATAGTGAGCTGTGTTTGTGTCCGCTCTGCACCAGCAGAGTGGAAACGGACCCGTCATCCAACTGTTTAGTGGGGATCAGCAGACAGATCCCCCACTGAGCAGGCAGATCTGCTTTTTTTGGAGTCCACTCCATGTGAAAGAGGTCTTACCAGGAGCGGCCAGTCCAATAGGGGCGCTGGGGCGCCACTCCCCTGCAGGGCGCCGGACTCATGTATGAGTTTTTTTTTTAAGCCACATGATTAGAGCCTGACCCTCTAATTGACTTAAAAAAGGTTGGGCTCGGGCGCATAGCATTGCACCCCGAACCCACCCACTGAGTTGTGACAATAGCGAAATAATATTCGCTATCGTCTTCCGGTTTCTCCTTCTGGCCAATCAGGATGGATCGAGTTGGCCGGGAGGAGAATCTGAGGTATCCCTGGAGGGGTGAGTGCAATGGGACCATCACTGTGGAGGGGAAAGTGCGGGCGCACCTGGGGGTTCTTACTATGTTTGACCCCTTTCACACTGGAGGCATTTTTCAGGCACTTTAGCGCTAAAAATAGCACCTGTAAAGTGCCTGAAAAAAGCCTCATCTGCAATTCCAGTGTGAAAGCCCGAGTGCTTTCACATTGGGGTGCTGCTCTAGCAGAACTTCAAAAAAGTCCTGCAAGCAGCTTCTTTGAGGCGGTGGGCAGCGCCGCCGAAGCGCCTGCAAAGCGCCTCGGCAGCAACGCTTTTAACCCTTTATTCAGCCACTAGCAGGGGTTAATAGCTCCCCGCTAGTGCCCAAAAAGCACCATAAAAACTATGGTAAAGTGCCACTAAAACTGGCCGCGCTTCACCGCCGAGGCCCGGGCGCTGCCAGTGAGAAAGGACTCTGTTTTTTATTTTAAAAATGTTACTTTTTACAATTATTTTTTTATAGTCATTTATATTTTTTTTATTTTTTTTTTGAAGGGGGGCCTTTGATGAGATACCAGAGGTATGAACAGACCCCCATATCTCTTTTATTGAGACAGAGAAAGGGACTGAAGGTAGTCCCTTTTCTCTGTATCACTTTACTTGAATGAATGAGAATCTGTAAGAGATTCCATTCATTCAGAAAATGAGTGTCTGATACATTGTAACACTCGCAGTTACAGTATATCAGCTGTCAGTGTCAGTGGGCACATAGCAGTGATTAGTGATCGCTGGATATGCCCTCTCTTCTACAGGGGGGAGTTTAGTAAATACATGTTTACTAAAGCCCCCCAAGCCCTAACTTCACCCACACCCCCTCCTCCTCCCCGCTTCGATCCCCAGCCTGACAGAACACAGAGATCTGTGCAGGGAGAAGATCCACTGCATGGGCAGTTGGGGGGATCTGACTGGTGGGGGGACACATCTTGACCCCCCCAAGCCCCATGCAGCACCTGAAGTCGGCGGGAGTGGAAGAGGGGGGATGCTAATGATGGTGTTTGCAGGGGGAGTCGGATTGGGTAGAGGGGGGTAATTCGTGCTGCGGGGAGAAGGGGGTGAAGGGGATAGGAGAGAAGAGTGGGGGGGCAGTTTTAGATAAAAAGGTGCAGCGGGGGTGGAGAGGCAGGGGACAGGGAGGCGGCGGCGTGGGGGGGGGGGCGGTCACATTAGGGGTTAACAACTCTGATCAGCGGGTTGTAATCTGCTGATCAAAGTTATAGAATTGTTCAGCAGAGTCTGCTGAACAACTCTGATATAAGATTATGGTCATTGAAGTGACTATAAGCTTATAGGAGAGGGAGAAATTAGGTCCCTATGCCATACTGACCTGGCCACCTGCGGCCACTTCTATACATTCGTACGGCATACGGACCTGGCTGTGAAAGGGTTAAATTAATATAAAATCAGAGTTTTTTTAAAAGACCCTGTCATCAGACCATTCACTTCAACAAAGAATTCTTCCTATAGGATTATATGTGCATTTCATGTACTTTATGCACATAATTTACCTATAAAAGCTTTGTGTAGACATTCCAAAATCCTTAAGATTGCTGCTGAACCTCACCATTCTGGATGTGATGTCAGTACTGTCGCTTAAGTGACACTCTATAGCAGGGGTCTCCAAATGTTCTAAACAAAGGATCAGTTTACTGTTCTTCAGACTTTAGGGGGGCTGGCCTGTGGCCATTTGGAGTAGAAATTGTCTTGGTGTCAGTGGGAGTAAACAATGCATCTTTGGTATTAGGGGGAGGAATAGAACCCTGTTATTGGTGTCAGTGGGAGGAATAGTGTCCACTCCTTGGTGTTATTAGGAGGAATAATGCCCCATCATTGGTATCATTGGGAGGAATAGTGCCCCCTTGTTCATGTCAGTGGATAGAATACATCCCTATCGTCGGTGTCAGTTTGAGGAATAGTGTCCCATTGTTGGTGTCAATGGGAGAAAAAGTGTCCCATTGTTGATGTCCCCACCAGGAATTATGCCCCATTGTTGGTGTCAGTGGAAGGAATAGTGTCTTGTATCAGTGGGAGGAAAACTACCCCAAGGGTAGGATAAAGGCAAGCAAAGGTCTACATCTGGCTACTGGGCCACATGCAGGAGACCACTGCTCTATAGTATTCCCCTTCTCCCCTCCTTCATCTGCTACAGAAAAGGTTATGTAGGGAATAGTGATGACCTTAGTGGTTAGGACATTCGGCACAGAAGAATGAAAAAGCTTCTGGTTGTCAATAGTGGCTAAGGAAGCAGTGGCTGCTTGAAGCCATTGCATCCTCATCAACCACTGACGTCACCTGGCTCATTCACTTACAAGGCCATTAATCCACTGCCTTATAAGTAAATGGGTGTGGAATGGAGCGGGTTACATAATTTCCTAAATAAACAAGGGGTCAGTTTACTGTTCTTCAGACTTTAGGGGGGCCGACCTGTGACCATTGGGAGTAGACCCAATTTCCTAAATATGACCACACAGCCATAGCTGGGCCATATTCATAAAGGAAAGAGAAAGTCACCTCTAAGTGCAGTGGTTAAAAGATTTATTACAGGCACAATGGGATTAAAAACACTTACAGAATAGTAAGAGGTCATAGGCATATAACAATTTGTCCTCATGTGGATTGTTATAATCCTCATCTGTCTGGGGGAGAGAGAGAGTCATTCTGCAGCTGTCAGAGTCCCTGGTGACGTGGATTGGCAAGGAGGCAAAGATGCAATGAGGCGGCCCAGGTTCTGGAACCAAGCTGGAACTTACGCGGCCGATGTGAAATCAGGCGAAGGTGGTTGGGCAGTAACGTGTTTCGGAGCATACACAGCCTCAAGGTCTGATGAAGGAGCTGTGCATGCTCCAAAACACGTTATCGCCTACCACCTTCACCTGATGTCACATCGGCTGCGTGCGTTCCAGCTTGGTTTTGTTCTGGTGTCACGTCACCAGGGACTCTGACAGCTACAGGACGGATCTCTCTCTCCCTCAGACAGACGAGGATTACAGTGATCCGCATGAGGACAAATCATTATATGCCTATGACCTCTTACTATCTTGTAAGTGTTTTTAATCCCATTGTGCCTGTACTAAATCTTTTAACCACTGCACTTAGAGTCGCTTTTCTCTTTCCTTTATGACCCTCCAGAGCTTCTTCTCCTCTACAAAGTGCTGCCTTCAGTGCCATCTCTCCACTGCTACTAAGGACCGGACATCCAGCCTCACCAGAGTGCCCTCATCTCTCCCTCCTTTGGGCCATATTCAGGCAATGCTGTCAATGGTTATTTAAGAAAGCAGAGACTGTTGGCTGCTGCCTCATCCTTACCAAGCACTGACATCACCCTTCCCATTGACTTACATGGCCAGAAATTTTAAGCAAATGTGCAAAGAAAAGAGCATTTCATCACTGCCTAATTATAGCCACATGGCCATTTTTGGGCAGTAACGTGCAATAATTATGTTTACACAGGAAAAAAAAATGAATCAGTTTAAATTGCTGGCAAATGACATTCATTACCAGCTTCTTAAAAAAAGGCAAAAAACAAAAAACAAAACACACACCCCTCCAAACGTTTCCCAAAAAAACAAAGTAGGCAATTGGAAGGGTGTTTTAACAAAGAAGCCAGCAACGACAGCTGTCAAATTAACTTGCCAGCAATTTTAAAACATTTTTCCTTTGTAAATGTCAGTGCTGCTGTAGCACTTTTTGTACTTTGCAGAGATATGCCCCCCCCACAGGCATGTCATTAAGGCTCCATTCACATATATGTGAATTGGATGCATTTTGAACCACATCCAATTTGCAGTATATGTAAACCAAACCAGCTTTCTATTCACTTGATGCATTGAAAAAAAAAAAAAAAACACTGTTCCTGGGTGAATGGAATAAAAAAAAATGGTATTGGTACATGTTCCTCAGGGCAGTGGGGAATACTATTTTTGACACCTCCCAGATTCAGCTCCCATTGATTTCAATAAGATTTGGGTTTGTCATCCTAATATCTGTAAAATCTGTCAAACCTTGCTGAACTGAAACCGGGGCTCATCACTAATAGGGAGGTTAACAAGAGGATAGAGGAGCTGGACCAGCCCAGACAGTAAATAAACAATCTCAGAAGAGTAAAGGCTCATACACATTATCGGACTTTCCAATAGGAAATGTTCGATGTCAGGATGTTCGCGAAAAATCTGTGTGTATGCTCCATCGAACAATTGTTGTCAGACTTTCTGCCAACAAATGTTGGCTAGCATGTCTTCAAATTTACCGCCAACAAATATGTGTTGTCGGATTTTCCGATCGTGTGTACACAAGTCCATCGGATAAAAGTCCAAAGTACAAACACACATGCTCGGAAGCAAGGATGAGCCAGAAGCGGTCGGTCTTGTAAACTAGCATTCGTAATGGAGAATTAACATTCGTCACGTGGCAAATTACGAAATCTCCAAATGCAGCGCACATTCTTCTCTTCTTTAACCACTTCAATACAGGGCACTTAAACACCTTCCTGCCCAGACCAATTTTCAGCTTTCAGTACTCGCATACTTTGAATGACAATTACTCAGTCATGCTACACTGTATCCAAACAAAATTTTTATCATTTTTTTCTCACAACTAGAGCTTTCTTTTGGTGGTATTTAATCACCACTGGGTTTTTTCTTTTTTGCGATATAAGCGAAAAAAGAGCAAAAATTTTGAAAAAAAAACCTTTTTTTAGCTTCTATTGTAAAATTTTGCAAATAAGTCATTTTTCTTCATAAATTTGGGCCAAAATTTATACTGCTACATATCTTTGGTATCCCAAAATTAGTGGAAATTATTTAGTCTGTGTGAAAGTTATAGAGTCTACAAGTTAGGGTGCAAATCACTGAAAATAGATCACATCTGATCACACCTGATGTACTGAAGGCCTATCTCATTTCTTGAGACACTAACAATCAAGGAAAGTACAAATACACCCCAAATGACCCCTTTTTGAAAAGTAGACATTCCAAGGTATTTAGTAAGAGGCATGGTGAGTTTTTTGAAGTTGTAATTTTTTCCCACAATTCTTGGGAAAATGAAGACTTTTTTTTTTTTTTTACACAAACTTATTGTATTGACAGGTTATTTCTTGAACACAGCATGCATATACTTGCAACTACACCCAAAAATACATTCTGCTACTCCTCCTGAGTATGGCGATACCACATGTGTGAGACTTTTACACAACCTGGCCACATACAGAGACCTAACATCCAAGTAGCACCTCCAGGCATTCTAGGAGCAAAATTACACATTTAATTTCATTACGACCTATCTCTCTTTTGAAGGCTCTGGAGCACCAGAACAATGGAAATGCCCACAAATTGACCCCATTTTGGAAAGCTAACACCCCAACGTATAATCTATGAGGCATAATGAGTCTTTTGAACAGGTCATTTTTTTCCAGAAGTTTTCAGAAAACGTGGGGAAAAAATGAAAACGCATTTTTTTTACACAAAGTTGTCGATTTATAAGATATTTCCAACACATAGCATGTACTTAGCAAAAATGACACCCCAAAATACATTCTGCTACTCCTCCTGAGTATGGCAATACCACATGTGTGAGACTTTTACACAGCCTGGCCACATACAGAGGCCTAACATCCAAGTAGCACCTCTAGGCATTCTAGGAGCAAAATACACATATAATTTCATGACGACCTATCTCCCTTTTGAAGGCCCTGGAGCACCAGGACAATGGAAACGCCCACAAAATGACCCCATTTTGGAAAGCAAACACCCCAACGTATAATCTATAAGGCATAATGAGTCTTTTGAACGATTCATTTTTTTCCAGAAGTTTTTGGAAAACGTGGGAAAAAAATTAAAACGCATTTTTTTTTTTACACAAAGTTGTCGATTTATAAGATATTTTTAACACATAGCATGTACATAGCAAAAATGACACCCCAAAATACAATTTGCTACTCCTCCTGAGTTTAAGGATACCACATGTGTGACACTTTTAAACAGCCTGGCCACATACAGAGGCCCAACATCCAAATAGCACCTCCAGTTGTTCTAGGAGCATAAATTACACATATAATTTCATGACTACTGATCATATTTTTGAAGGCCCTTCATATTTCTAATACATAACATGTACATACCAAATAACAAAAGATTACCTGTGGTTTTAGTAGTGTAGTGGTCCACAGAGGAGAGCATCGGTCCAGGCAGCAGGCAGGGATGTGGTCAGCGACAGCAAAAGCAATCGTCCAGGCAGCAATACTGTCCATAGTTACTTCAGGCAGAGATACTGTCAGCACAGCCAAAGCATTGGTCCAGGTAGCAGGCAGAGATGTCCAGGCAAAAATACTGTCTATAGTCAGTAGAGGCAGCAGGCCAAGATATGGTCAACACAGCCAAAGTATTGGTCCAGGCAACAGAAATAAACAGTCCATAAAGTCCTGGGTCATTACAGGCAGCGATATGGTCAGCACTGCCAAAGTATTGGTCCAGGCAGCAGGAAGGACCATCAAGCTTAGGGCCAGGGGTACAGAGGTAGAGGCTTCTCCCACCCAAATCTCTTTGAAGCCTCCGGCAACCAGACCCTGTTCTGGGAACACAGAAAACCAAAAACTGATTTTCTCTACTCAGAACGCTATTCTGAAGCCCCTCACATATGTGAGACCCCTGTGTACTGGAGTAGAAGGGCAAAAGATCAGTCCAAGTGGCAGGAAAAAACATGGTTGATTTAACAAGCCGAGGTCGGTGCACGTGGAAGTCAGAAACGTGGTTAAAATGGCAGGCAAAGGCATCGTCGTTAAACAGGCTGAGGTTGGTGCAAGTGGAAGTCAAAAACATGGTTAAAACAGCAGGCAAAAACATTGTCGGTAAAGAGGCCAGGGTCAATTACAGTTAACATGGAGGGTAGGAACAGGGTGGCAGGCAAATGATGCACACAGGTAATTGAAATGGGGAAATGGCAGTCTGTTACTAATAAGGGGAACTAATATCTGATGGATGTGTGATAATTTTTGAAGCAATCACCGATACACAGGCCAGGTTGGGAGGGACATTGGGGACAATAATAACTTGTATCTCTTCTAGCTTCTCCACTTGAGCATACACGACATCTCTTTTGGCGTCTACTTCTGGATTCTGTGGGGGGAATGTTATTGGGAAAATGTTGCTCATGAAGTCGACTCACACTATCAGAGCGAATGCTTCCTGGGGTGGGTCCTTGCTGGTAAATAAGGGCAGTGACAATGTTTTCAATATATTTGAGGTAGGTGATGGGTTGGTTTTCGGGTGATTTTTGATAGCAGACAAATGAATTGAACATGGCCATATGAAACAGATGAAATGCAACTTTTTTATACCAACATTTGGACTTGCGGGTTGACAAATATGGTTGCAGCATCTGGTCATTTAAATCCCCCCCCATATACAGATTGTAGTCATGGACACATTCAGGCTTTACTACGGGTCCGCGTCTTCTCTGAACCTCCACCAAGGTGTCATTGTGAATGGTAGTCAACATGTGAACATCCTTCTTGTCCCGCCACTTCATGGCCAACACCTCCTCATTCCTCATGAATGTGGCTTCCCCCTTTTGTAGCAGTTTTGCTAGTAAATTCTGTGGGAAGCCCTTCCTATTTTTTCAGAAGGTACCGCAGGCCAGGGTTTTTTCACAATACAGGTGACGGAAAAGGGGCAAGCTGCTGTAGTAATTATCTACATAAAAGTGGTAACCTTTTTTGAACAGGGGGTATGTAATTCCACACAATTTTACCACTAGTTCCTATGTATGTGGGGCACTCATGGGGCTGGAGCTGGGAGTCTTTTCCCTCATAAATACGAAATGAGTACACGTAACCAGTGGCTCGGTCACATAATTTGTTAAATTTTGCTCTCTTACTTGGGATAAACTGCTTGATATTCAGCCGGCCAGTAAAGTGGACAAGGGATTTGTCTACACAAATATTTTGGTCAGGGATAAAGACTTCAGAAAATCGTTTGGTAAAATAATTTATTAGGGGGCGAAGCTTATATAATTTGTCGTGGTTGGGATGATCTTGGGGAGGGCACTGTGAATTGTCATTGAAATGTAGGAAACGCATTATCATATCGTACCATGTCCTGGACATAACAGAAGAATATAGGGGCATGTTGTGGATGGGGTGGGTGGACCAGTAGGCATACAGTTCATTTTTCTTTGTAAGCCCCATATTAAAAGTAAGGCCCAAGAACAATTTGAATTCGTCTAGTGTGAGATGTCGCCAATGGAACATACGGGCGTAGGATGAACTGGGGTTGGCAGCAATAACTTGCTCTGCATAGAGATTTGTTTGGTCCACCATGTACTGCAACAAATCTTCCGGGAAAAACAAATGGAAATAGTCCAAATATGAAAAATTTGAAGTGTTGGGCTGCACACCTGGCTGTGGTGGGATTGTAGTGGATCCTGAGTTGGCAGGCAACCATAAGGGGTTTGCCAGGTCATCGGGAAGGTAGGACTGGGCCCGGATTCTTTGGGCTGGATGTGCAATTCCAGTACTTGTACTGGGCTCCTTTTCCTGGGGTCTGGCACTGCTGGTGGTAGGCAGGTTTTCTGATCTAGATCCTGATCTCCTTAATCTTTTAGGAGGGGCAGTTTCCTCCGCTGACTCGGACTCCGATCCGCTACCCTCCACTGGCTCGTATTCCGAACCAAAATCGGATAATGAGAGCTCCCCGCTGCTCTCATCATCCGACATGGTAAGGATGTTATATGCCTCCTCAGCTGTGTAAACTCTTTGGGACATGATGGTGGTACTTTTGGTGGGCCTGTGTGACGGAACTGGTGGTGCTACTGACAGCTCACTGATGGTGGGCCTGTGTGATGGTACTGACAGGTTACTGATGGCCTGTGTGATGATACTTATGGCGGGCCTGTGTGACAGATGGGCTATGACAGATGGGCTGTCAGATCCAGATGGTACTGATGGTCGGTGCTGATGGCGGTGGCGGTGCTGATGGCGGTGGCGGCGCTGATGGCGGTACCGGTGCTGATGGCAGTACCGATGATGGGCTGACAGGTTCTGATGGGCTGTGACAGGTTCTGATGGGCTGTGACAGATCCTAATGGGCTGTGACAGATCCTGATGGGCTGTGACAGGTTCTGATGGGCTGTGACAGGTTCTGATGGGCTGTGACAGGTTCTCTTTATTGATGAGGGGGGGGTTGTGTTGTGCAGACAGTAGATGTAAAAATAAAGATGTTTTACTCACTGATCAGATCTCTCCTTCTCTCTCCTCACACGATCGATGTGTGAGGAGAGAGAAGGAGAGATCCCTGGAAACCGCCACAGTGTTTATACTTGTGACCGGCTGTGATTGGACACAGCCGATCACATGGGTAAACAGCCATTTCATTGGCTGTTTACCCTGATCGGAGATGCGCTGTGTCCGAGGGACACTCACCTTCTCTGATCGGCGTGCTTCGCGCCCCCGGCAGCGCACGTTGTGCGCGTGCCCGATTTGTTTTGACATGTGACCAGCTGTTATTGGACACAGCTGATCACATGGTAAACAGCCAATTTCATTGGCTGTTTACCCTGATCGGGGATGCGCTGTGTCCGAGGGACAAGCGCCACCCCCGATCGCCGTGGTGCGCGCCCCCGGGGGCGCGCAATAGCAAATAATCCTGATCACGTCATATGACGTTCCATCAGTGTTATCAAACCACTTTGCCGCCGTCATTGAGTAATAGGGCGGGCGGCAAGTGGTTAATGGGATAATAATGAAGCTGCTTTGCTGGTGATGCTGATGGAGTTATTGCAAACACATTTTCAAAGGCTTTTTTTTTCTAGTGATATCAAGAATATTATAATGCTTTTTTTTTTTTATTTCGGCAAGTTACCACAACACTATTATCCCGTAGTTTTTTAAGATCAAAGATACAACTATGTTGGTGTCCCTTGTCAATTTTAAATTGTATTTTTTTAAATGTAACTGCCTACTCCCAAACTGTCATTTGAAGTAAAACACATAGCCAAGTATTATTCTCCACAATTTTTTTGTGGTGCATTAAAAAAATAAAACAAAACAAATAAAATTAGACATGCTATCTGCCAATAGAACTTAACCAAAAAGTGCATTCTATGCATCCAAAAATAAAGAAAATATACCAAATCAAATAAATATTCAACCCAAAAAAATGTTAAAGCAATAACTCTAAGACCAATAATAAATAACATGTTATCTCCTCTGATTCCGCAACATGTCTGGTTGAAGAACGGCCGTTCAGAAACAAACTGAAAAGCAGTAACTGAATAGTGCGAAATTAAAAGCGCAAATCAACACTCACCAAACTTCTACTAACACAAAATTAGCAGAAGGAGCCAAAAGGGTGGCGCTAAAGAGCTGAAAAATCACGTAGTATGTTTAGTATGTCACTACGTTCATAATTGTTAGTCAACAATTGTGTGGCCGTGTGTAAGACAAGCTTGAGCCAACGCCCTTCGGACAAAATTCCACGGTTTTGTTGGCAGAAAGTCCAATCGTGTGTACAAGGCATAAGAGCCTATAAAGTGAAAGAAGAGAGGGGTGTGCTAGGCAATTCATTTGGAATATTTTGTTTTTGCCACCTGGTGGTGTATTTTTTCACAGAAGATTCATACAGCTTTCACCCATGATTCATAGGTGTTTCTAATTGGATTTCCTAGATGAAAGTTGTGTGATTATTGTGTGAAAAAAAAAATAGAACCCTTAGCCTGGGTTCACACTATTGCGAATTGGATATGGGTCTCACCGCATCCAATTCGCATGTCAGGAGACTGTGACCGGCTCTCAATGGAGCCGGTTCACACAGTTCCGGGATGGCTGTGGAGTGAATTGCACAGGAGTTTGTCCTTATTCAAGGTGAAAGCACTGAATATTTTTAGTTAGTATACATTCTGAATTATTTTTGCAGCTTTTACCTTACACCCTCTTTCTGTTTATTAATATATGAAATGTAGATGTTTGTGGATTATTTACTAGAGCCAGGTGGATAAACTACAACAATTATTCCATCTAACTTCTTAAAATGACTCTGTCATAAAAATAAATAAATAAACAAATCCTGTTTTATGACATAATGTCATAATGTATCCTACCCTGCCGTCTGACTTGGATCTTTGCTCTGTTTGCTCTGACTTGGATCTTTGCAAAACTTTGTTGTCGGAAAGTCCGATCGTGTGTACACAAGTCCGTCACACAAAAGTTCACGCATGCTCGGAATCAATCAGAAGGAGCCGCACTGGCTATTGAACTTCCTTTTTCTCGGCTCATGGTACGGCTTGTACATCACCGTGTTCCCATGTTCGTAATTGTTGGCCAACATTTGTGTGACTGTGTGTATGCAAGACAAGTTTGAGCCAACAACCTTCGAACAAAAATCCACAGTTTTGTTGGTGGAAAGTCTGATCGTGTGTATGTGGCTCCCCGTTGGTATTCCTCATCCTCAAGCATAGGGAATAGATGACAGAACAAAAATACTATAAGAACGGAAATGTGGCTATATTAGGGCTCACATAAATACTCATGTATTGCTAATTTTGATAACATTATTTCAAAGGAACTTTAAATGCAAGTCTATAGATTTCACTTTGCATTTTACTTTTTTGGACACAGCAGATTCTTTCAGATCTTCATGCACTGCAGATGAAGAATGCCATTGATGCATTTGAATATAAAATAAAAAGTCAATAATAACACGCAGCTTTATGGGACCTTAATTCTACAAAGTTGGGTTAATAATACATTGCATATTGAAAACAAATCATCAAGAGGAATTGGATTTGATTTTGCAAAACATTGTCAATTAACAAAGGGTATAAATTAGATGTTAGACTAGTCCACTTTCATGTAACCACTTTGTTTTGGAACATGGGCATTTAACCATTCTGTTTTGGAGCTCATCTTTGGTGTCCCCCAAACTTAGAGTGGGGAAGAGTAAATGGGCCAATAAGTTAACACACCTTATACTAAAGTAGAACTACTGTCTCACAATATAGGTCTTGTAAAATGCTGTAAGTAAAACAGACTTTTTGGTTAAAAAACACAGTTTTCCCTTACTTTTTTATGTTTCATCCCCATGTAATTCGGTTGATTCTGTAGGAAATGTATGTTTTTTTTTTTCCATAAACATTTTATTGAGAAAGTACAAACTGGATCAGTGAGCCTGTATCAGTAATACACACGATAACAAAAATAGTAAAAAAAAGACATGCTGGAGCAAGGTTAAACATCTCTAGGTTGAGAACAGATAGTCAGATATGGCTACGATGTTTAGGAGTGTGTATCTTCAAAGACTGATATAAGAAAGGGAAAGGAAAAACAAGTGGGAATAGAGGAGTATATGAGGAGGAAGCGGGAAAAGGAGAGAGAGAGAGAGAGAGAGAGAACAAAGAGAAAGAAAAAAAAGGGAGGAGGGAAGAGGAGGGGGGAAAGGGAGGAGAGGAAGGAGGAAGAGGGAGGAGGGGGGTTTGGGGAAGGTGGTAAGGGGGTATGAGGGGGGGAGACACTGGGGTAAGAGCAAAAAGGGGGAGTATGGATGAGGAGAGGGGGTGGGGTCCACACGAGCTACCTTCTCCAGCTTGTAGTGCTCATTACCCTTGAATATGTCACAACTGGGTTTGAATTTAGATTTGGCTTCAATAGCGGGGTGGGGTCACTCCGGTTAGGAGTTCGTTTGAAGCTACCTTAAGATCTTGGTATGATTGGGAACTTTTGAAGGATATCCAGGTTTCCCAGGTGGTCGTGAATTTGGAGATGTTATCTAAGGCAGTATATATCAGCTCCTCCATCTCAGCGACACAATTTATTCTGTTAAGCCATTCAGGGATGGAAGGCGGAGATGTGGACTGCCAATGGGTCGGTATATACATCCTTGCAGCATTAATCATGTGCATGGCAACCGGCTTATAGTAATGTTTTTTAGGACGTTTAGTTAGATGCAAGAGATATTGCGCAGGGCTGAAGTCCAGTGAGTAGTTTTGTCAGGCCGTGTACTCTGCACCAGAGTGAGTGACGGGCAGTCCCACCAAATATGGAGGAATGTGCCGTCTCTGTACCACACTGCCAGCAGAGGTTAGAGACAGAGGGGGAGAATTTGTGTATCAGTTCCGGTGTTCTATAACATCGCGTTTTCAGTTTATATCCATTTTCCTGAACAGACACATTCAGGGACCCTTTATGAATGTACAGGTGAATGCGGTCCCAGCTCTCCTCGTCTATCTCAGAGCCCAGGGCAGATTCTCAATAGGAGCGTTCCAAGCACAGGCGTATGGAGGGTTCTTCGAATAACGATGAATAGAGCATGGAGATGACGTGGCATTGGGGGGTTGAATGAGTGCAGAGTGATTCCATGGTTGTGGGGAGTTTTTTAAAACTTTGATTGCGGGTCGGGTCAGCTAAGTAATGTTTAAGCTGGAGGTAGGACCAGAACGGGAATGTACCTGTGTTAAAGAGCTTAGTGAGGTCAGTTTGTCGTAAGAAGCAGCCACTTTGAAAGAAATGTTTAGCTAACATTTCCGTGTTTGGCCATTCAGATTTCAAAAAGGAGCCTGGTAATCCTGGGGAAAGTCTGGGTTACCTCTGACTGGAGTAATGGGGCAGAGTTTAGCTGAGACTGCATGTTCAGTGCATGCCCTATCAAATTTGTGTAAGGTGGCTCCTACCAGGGGATGGGTTAAGGCTTGTGGCGAGACGTGCCTTTTAGAGAGCCAGGGAGCATGACATAGATCTGAATTCATCACCAGGTTTTCTAGAGAGACCCGGTCTTTACATTGGTTATGTAGTAGCCAATCGACGATTCACGCTAAATGGACCGCCCGGTAATAGAGTTGGAGATTGGGAACACCAATTCCTCCACTCGCTTTGGGAAGCACCAATTTCTCCCAGCTTATCCGTGGGGGTTTCTTACACCAAAGGAAGGTCCTACATATGGACTTATAAAGTCTAAAGAAGGAGGGTGGTAAGCGAACAGGTACTGTTTGCATTTTGTATAGCAGCTGGGGCAGGATCGCCATTTTAAGAATGGACGCTCTTCCAAACCAGGAGATGGTCAGTTTATCCCATTTTTGGAGATCTTGGCGTATACTATGTAGTTCCTGCTGGAAGTTTCTACTGTAAACTTCTGTTAAATCAGAAGGAAGTTGGATGCCCAGGTAGATTATGTCTCCCGTTTTCCAATGAAAGGGGAAATTAGGTTGACATTGCTTGGCCATTTCCATGGATAGGGATATATTTAATGCGAATGATTTGGAATAGTTTATTTTTAGGTTAGATAGGAGTTTAAAATGTTCCAGCATATGAAGGAGATTGGGCAGAGATGTCAGTGGTGAGGAAAGAAAAAGCAGGACGTCGTCCGCAATAGCTGCGATCTTAAATTCTAGTTCCTATATCTGGACACCCTTGATATCTGAATTGGCAACGTAATAGGGGCTCTAATGTTAGTATATAAAGTAAGAGGGAAAGGGGGCACCCCTGTCTGGTTCCACTATGGATAGAGAAGGCGTCCGACAGATGGCCATTACCTTGACCAGAGCTCTGGGATTAGCATATAATGATAGGATCAACGCCCGCATATGGGGTCTAAGCCCCAGCGAGGTCAAGACAGCATCCATGTAGTCCCACACCACTCTGTTGAACGGCTTCTCCGCATCCATTGCCAGAAGCCCTGACAGAAGCCCTCCTGTAGAGATGAGGTAAGCCAGGCATGCAGGTTCAGGGCCTTAATGGTGTTGTCCCTGGCTTCTCTTCCAGGGACAAAGCCTACTTGGTCAAGGCCCACCCAAGCCATGATGTGGTAAAACAAGCAGTTTGCCAAAATTTTTGCAAAGAGCTTGATGTCCACATTAAGGAAGGAGATTGGGCAATAGCTAGTTACATTGGCGGGGTCTTTCCCTTCTTTGGGGATGACAGCAATATAAGCTTCCATGAGTCTGTCTGAGTTGCAGGGAGTGGTGGGGAGCGAATTGAATGCTTTGAGAAAATGTGACGCCAGAATGTCCGAGAATGTCTTATACTATAGGGCTGTAAAGCCATCCGGGCCTGGACTTTTACCTGGTTTCGTGGATTTAAGTGCCTCTAGAAATTCCTCTAGAGTCAGAGGAGCCTCTAGGGCCTGTGGATAAAGGAAAATGGGGTGATTGGCGCTACCTAGAAAAAACCCTAGATGCTGCTGAATCATAGGCAAAAATCCAATGACGATATTTATTATATAGATATTTTCACAGCTATACCCATAGTATCTGAATAAGGCTATGTAATATATATAAATGCTTCCTGCCACAATAGGCAAAAATGGAGGAGGTGTATCATATAGGCCTAAGTACCCAACCCGTGGCTCCAGGTGATGGATGGGTGTATGGTAAAAGTAAAAACTGGTATGGAGAAAGAAGCTATGTTTCGGAAATAAACCAAAGGATATACATGCAAAGCAACTCCAATCCACATATAACACTGTTACATCTATATGGGAATTACAAATGGGATGGGATCCTGCAATAAAAGTTCAGTTATTGGTACAGTGGTCCCTCGGTATTATAGCTGTTAACAGAAAAAGCAAAGAGTCTATAAAATGCAGGACAAGGTGATATATAAAAGTTCCATATGCATAGTGGTGTCTGCATTGGTTCTAGACAGCATCAAGGTGACTTTAGTGCTTAAATATGTTTCCAGGTGACTTCTGTGCTCCCCCCTTCAAAATTCCTACTAACTGAATCCAGACACCCCTACAGGGGTAATAGGCATGTAGTGCTTTTTATGGAGGTCACTGCTCCCTGATGTCTGCGGTGGATGTCCCAGATGTGTCCTTGTTAGTGGATTCTCGTCGGACGGTGTACAGGTCGCTCATGTTGCTGCCACGGTACATTTACTAGGGCCTGTGAGTCATCTGCTGACAAGTTAGAGGGGCTGTATTTACTCAGGAAGTCTTTAATCAATTCCTGGCGGATCCATGTCTCCCTGAATGCAGGTTGTATTGCTTACTGTAAAAGGAATGGAATTGGTGAGCAATGTCCTCGTTTTTAGTATATGTCTTACCTGAGGAGTCCACAATGTGATGGATCATTGAGGCTAATTTGCGTTGTTGAGTGGCTCTAGCTCAGTGGTTCTCAACTCCGGTCCTCAGGACCCACTAACAGGCCAGAATTTAGGTATTACCTTGGGGAGATGCAGACTAGAATACTGCAATCACTGAGCAGCAAATTATATCACCTGTGATGTATTTCAGTTATCCTGCAAACCTGGCCTGTTAGTGGGTCCCGAGGACAGGAGTTGAGAACCACTGCTCTAGCTAATAACCTACCTGACTTGTTACTCTGTTCATAGAACAGTTTTTGAGTCAAGATAGTACGTCGACATGCTCTTTTGAAAAGTTCTTCTAGTAGAAGGGAACGTGTTTGTCAATTCCTCTGATGTTGCAAGTGCTAGTGTGCATTTGTGCTGGGCCTCCAGAGTACATATTTTGTTGGAAAGTGCTAGTACCAGAGCTTGTCGTTCCTTCTTTCTCCACACTGAGGCTGAAAGCAAATGGCCTCTAATGACGTACTTATGAGCCTCCCATTGTATCATGGGGGAAACATCCGGTGTGTCATTGTGAAGAAAGAAGGTCCCCAGCTCCTGTCTAAGATTTGCTAAGTCTCCAGGGTCCACAAGAAGAGACGAATCCAGTTTCCAAGTTTTGGTGGAGGTGGCTACCTCAGGAAATCGCAGGGTGGCAGTGATAGGGTGATGGTCAGATAATGTCATGCTTTCAATAGCAGCGCTATGAAGGTATGGAAGGTCCACCTGTGTCACAAATAGGTAGTCCAATTGTGAATACCGATTGTGTGGAGGGGAAACAAATGTGTAGTCTCTGTCTTGGGGATAGAGAGTTCTCCAGGTATCATGCAATGTCAGGGATGCGAGTTGGAGCTTAATTTGGCATAGGGCAGAGTATGGAAGAGAGGAGTTACCAGTTGAGGTGTCTGTTAATGGGTCTAGAGGTATGTTTAAATTGCCCCCTAAGATTAGCATGCCCATGTGAAAAAGTGTGAGTTTTGTAACGACCTCTCGCATATATGTGATTTGCCCAGTGTTGGGGCAGTAGACGTTGGCTAATGTCACTAGCCTGTTTCTCCATAGACCCTTCAGGAAGATAAATCTGCCCCCCGGGTCTAGCATCTGGTCCTTGATGTCAAACGGTAATGTATTAGAGAGCAATATGGAGACTCCCTTAGTCTTAGAGTCCGGACAGGCGGCATAATATAATAAAAAAAGATGTACATAAAACGGCCTAAAGTACACCTCTCAGCGCCAAATGGCTATTGCCCTTCCTTAGTCCAGAGAGAATATACAACACAAAACAAAATAGAATAAATAAATTAAAATAAAAATAAAATCCCCTGATATTGAAACAAATCAGGAAATTCCTACGATAAGCAGCTGTTTAGAATAATATTGTGAAAATGATTATAAATAACACAAGGAGCAGTCTAATAAGTATAGCAGTCCAATGTTATAACAGCGCTAGTGTTGGATAATATTCAGTGTCCAAATCCACATTCAACGTATGATGATATGACACTCGAATCCTAGATGATTACTGATCCTAGATAACAGTCAGTAAGGGCACCCTACACCGACTCCCAGTCTTCACCACGTGAGGCACACTTCCCCCAAGGAGATACACTCACCAGAACATTCAAAGGAATCAGCCTTAACTGATATCCTTTGACCATATTCCAATCGTCAGCTCAAGAGGTTATTGTGTGATGTACTCCAAATGGGATCATAAAATGCAAGAAACACCAAAATAGCATAATCCTATTTTATTAAAAGATTCCCCCAATAAAAAGTAGCCCTCCTTCCTATATACCCTGTTTCCCTGAAAATAAGACCTAGCGTGATTGTCGGTGATGGCTGCAATATAAGCCCTACCCCCCAAATAAGCCCTACCCTGTTTCCCCGAAAATAAGCCCTACCCTGAAAATAAGATCTACAAGGACTTTAACTAGGGCTTATTTGTGGGGTAGGGCTTATATTGCAGCCATCGCCGACAATCACGCTAGGTCTTATTTTCGGGGAAACAGGGTACGTACAATAAAAAACTGTCAATGAATCATAATAACAAATCGAGTGTAGTCACCGTTCTGCTGTCCCCCCATCCGCCCGTGTAGTCTACACGTTGTTTAGATTTACTTCCTGTCTGGGATCAGCTGCTGGTGGAACGCACTTGCCACTTCCGGTTTAGCCATGGTAGTCAAGCTCTTACGCGTTTCGTCATATCCGACTTCAACAGAGGGCGTGACTACACGGCATTACGGCAAGGATTATATAGTACCGCCTCCTGATTCATTGGTCCGCCGTGCAGGATTTATTTCCACTAGTAGGTGCATACCAGCGTAACGTTATATGGCACAGCTGACCAGCCAGAAACAAGAGAGCGGGACAATCACCCGCACTGCACAGTACAATAAATATACATTTACATTTTAAAATAACAATATGTTGCTTTCATAGTGGCCTTTCTATGTCATACGTATTGACACTATAGTCTATCATAAAATACATATAGCCTTATCAATAGAAATAAAAAGACCTTTTAGCTACAAATGCATAATGTAGATAAAACACTCAAAGAAAATAAATTTAAAAAGTATAAAAAAAATGAATAAAAAGGGAAAGTTGTAATGCTGTAAATAAATACAATACAGCGTAATATCTTTACTTAATATTAAATCAATTCATCAGCAAAAGTCTCATGATTATTTCCAGGATTACACAGTGAATGAGTGTAAGCAACCAAACTACATATACCTCAAATAGGAGATTATATTGATTAAATTTATATTTCTCTTATATTAAATATAAATATATACAAATCTACATATAAACTTTATCTATAAAAATTGGATGAAAATCATATTATAAATAATCTTAAAAATGTCTTAAAAATTCAAAAATGGGGTACAGTAAGTAATTAGTAGTTGCTTATAAAACAATTAATATTGATGTTCACATTTAACCGTTTAGGCGATAAAGTGTCAGTAAGGAAAATCCATTCTGTCTCTCGTTTCGATAATTCTCTAATAATATTTGACCCTCTCCATATTGGTTTAAGGTGATCAATTCCCCAGAATTTTAACCCAGAAGGGTCTTGTTTATGAAACAATTTAAAGTGTAATGAGACATTATGGTCTTTAAAACCTATTTTGATATTTGCCACATGTTCTGCAATTCTGATTTTTAAGGCTCTTTTTGTGCTACCTATATACATTAATTTACCTGGGCACTCTAGAGCATACACCACATGTGAGGTATTACACGTGATAAATTCTTTAATGGGGAACTGTTTGTTGTTAGAAGTAGAGATAAAACTTTCTAAAGCTCTCATTGGTCTGTTAACTTCCCTACATGCTCAGCATTTTCTACACACAAAAAAGCCACCCCTATCCCAAAAGAAGGGAGGTCTAGTGGGTGGATCTAAAACTTTTTTGACTATTCTATCACCAACATTCAGAGCCTTCCTGTAAATAAACCTAGGATTGGTTGGTAGAACTGGTTTCAACACTTTATCTAGGAGTAGTACATGCCAGTGGGTCCTGAAGATATGCTCAACTTCTCTAAATTGGACAAGATATCCTTAGATAAAGTTCCACTATTTACATCCTGGGGGACCTTATCTCTTAGACACTCTTCTCTTGATACCATTGAGAGGTCTTCTATTATTTTCTCTAAGTTTCCTTCATTATAACCCTTTTCCAAAAATGTATTTTTTTAAATCTGTGCATGGGCATTATAATCTACATTGTTGGAACAATTTTGCCTGACCCTCATTATCTGCCCTTTGGGTATATATATATATTTTTTTTTTGCATAAACATTTTATTGAGAAGATACAAACTTAGCATATACATCCATGGCTCAGTAAGCCTGTCTTAATAATACATATACAATTACAGTTCAATCAGATAGAGGCACGTAGTCTCCAGTCAACGATTCGTTCTAAATGGACTGCCCAGTAATAACGTTGGAGATCAGGGAGACCAATTCCTCCGTGTGCTTTGGGAAGTACTAATTTTGCCCAGCTGATCCGTGAGGGTTTATTACCCCAAAGGAAGGCTCTGCATATGGACTTATAAAGTCCAAAGAAGGAAGGTGGTAGGCGAACAGGTACTGTTTGCATTTTATATAGCAGCCGGGGCAGGATCGTCATTTTAAGAATGGACGCTCGTCCAAACCAGGATATGGTCGGTCTATCCCATTTTTGGAGATCTTGGCGTATCTTATGTAGTTCCGTCTGAAAGTTTTTATTGTAGAGCTCTGTTAAATCAGCAGGGAGTTGTATGCTCAGGTAGGTTATGGCTCCCGCTTTCCATTGAAAGGGGAAGTTGAGTTGACATTGTTTGGCCAGATCCGTGGGTAGGGATATATTTAACGCGAATGACTTGGAGTAGTTTATTTTAAGGTTGGATAGGTGTTTGAAGTGTTCCAGCGTGCGTAGGAGTTGGATAAGGATGTTAGCGGTGAGGACAGAAAGAGTAGGACGTCGTCTGCAAAAGCTGCAGTTTTAAATTCCCGTTCCCGGATCTGTATACCCGTGATGTCTGGATTGGCTCGTATGCAGCATAGTAGGGGTTCTGGTGTTAATATATAAAGCAAGGGGGAAAGGGGGCACCCCTGTCTGGTTCCATTATGGATGGAGAAGGCGTCCGACAAGTGGCCATTGACCCTAACTGGAGCCCTGGGGTTAGCATATAACGATTGGATAAAAGCTCTCATGTGGGGTCCAAGCCCCAGCGAGGTCAAGATGGCATCCATATAGGCCCAGGCCACTCTGTCGAATGCCTTCTCTGCATCCATTGCCAGAAAGAAGCCCTCCCGTTACGAGGAGGTAAGCCACATATGCAGGTTCAGAGCCTTAATGGTGTTGTCCCTGGCCTCTCTTCCAGGGACAAATCCGACCTGATCAAGACCCACCAAACTCGGTATGTAGAACGACAAGTGATTTGCCAAAATTTTGGCATAAAGCTTGACGTCCGTGTTCAGGAGGGAGATTGGACGATAGCTAGCCACGTTGGTGGGGTCTTTCCCTTCTTTGGGGATTACAGAGATATAAGCTTCTAGGAGTCTGTCTGAACTTCTAAGCGTGGTGGGGAGTGAATTAAATGCTTTGAGAAAGTGTGGCGCCAGAAAGTCTGAGAAGGTCTTATAATAAAGGCCCGTGTAGCCCGTGTTTTACCTGGTTTTGTGGTTTTAAGTGCTTCTAGAAATTCCTCTAGCATCAGGGGAGCCTCTAGAGCTTGTAAATCTTCTGTCGACAAAGAAGAAGGACTATTTTTACTCAGGAATTCTTTAATCAATTCCTGACGGTTCAATCGCGTCCTATGATCTGTGTCTCCCGAACGCAAATTGTATTGGTTACTATAGAAGGAATAGAATTGGTGTGCAATATCCTCATTTTTAGTATATGTCCTACCTGAGGAATCTACAATATGATGGATCGTGGAGGCTAATTTACATTGTTGTGTGGCTCTAGCTAACAACCTACCTGGTTTGTTACTATGCTCATAAAACAGTTTTTGAGTCAAGGTAATACGCCGGCGGGCCCTTTTAAAACGCTCTTCTAGAAGAAGGGAGCATGTTTCTGTCAACTCCTGCAATGTTGCAAGTGCTAGCGTGTGTTTGTGTTGGGCTTCCAGAGTACGTATTTTATCTGATAGTGCTAATACCAGAGCCTGGTGTTCTCTCTTTCTCCGCGCTGAAGCCGAAAGGAGTTGGCCCCTAATGACACATTTATGGGCTTCCCATTGCGTCATGGGGGAAACATCTGGCGTGTCATTGCAGAGAAAGAAGGCCCCGAGTTCCTGTCTAAGACTCGCCAAGTCTCCAGGGGCCGCAAGAAGGGATGCATCTAGTCTCCAAATTTTGGTGGAGGCGATTACCTCAGGAAATCGTAAAGCAGTAGTGATAGAGTGATGATCAGATAATGTCATGCTCTCTATAGTGGCGCTATGAAGATATAGTAAGTCTGCCTGTGTCACAAAGAGATAATCTAATCTTGAGTACCTATTATGTGGGGGGGAAAGAAGGTGTAGTCTCTGTCTCGGGGGTAGAGTATTTGCCAGGTGTCATGTAATGTCAGGGATGTGAGTTGGAGCTCAATTTGGCATAGGGCGGAATATGGAAGGGAGGAAGTGACAGTAGAGGTATCTAGCGGTCCAGTGGTACGTTGAAGTTGCCTCCTAAGATTAGCAGGCCTGTGTGGAAAAGTGTGTGTTTCGCTACGACCTCCTTAATAAATGTGATTTGTCTGGAGTTGGGGCAGTAAATGTTGGCTAACGTCACCGGTCTGTTTCTCTATTGACCCTTCAGGAAGATGAATCTGCCTTCCGGGTCTATAATCTGGTCTCTAACTTCAAAGGGTAACATTTTAGAGAGCAGAATGGAGACTCCCTTCATCTTAGAGTCAGGGCAGGTGGCATGGTAGGCAGTGGGATATCGGTCGTTATGGAATTGTGGCGTTGCCTTGGATTTAAAGTGTGTTTCTTGGATAAAAAGGATCTGAGCCCTAAGTCGGTGCGCTTCCGCTAGGACACTGCTGCGTTTTTCTGGGATGTTTAATCCTTTAGCGTTAAGAGAATAAATTTTAAGAGAGAGGGGAGCTGAGCATGTTGGATCGAGCGCTATGGTCTAGTTATGTGGTGGATATATTGGGGTGGTCGTATCCGAGGGTAACCAGGGTTACGTAAAGCCGGAGAGGATAGTGCACGAGGTATGGGAGGGAAGGGGAAGAAGGGAGGGGAGGAGGAAGAGCAAGAGAGAAAGAGAAAAAAAAAAAGGGGGGGGAAGGGGGAGGGAGAAAGGTGAGAAATAGGAAAAGGGGGTGGAATAAGAGGATCACAACTTAACTTCCGGAGGTAGTACAAAGCCGCAGAGTATCAATGGCCCCTATTGTCCTCAATATGACGGTGCATCTCAATGAGGTGCTGTGAATGTGTGTCAGTGACTTGCTGTATCTGTTTTATGGCTGTGCCATGTGTCATGGCTGCTGATTCCACAGTCTCTAGGCGGCAGGCTACAGCTTTCAGGTCAGTTTTCACGTCTGATATGGCTGCGGTCAGGGTATTTTTAATGTCGTGCCACTAACTGCAGGTCTGCCATGCTTAGGAGTGGGGATGACTGTGTAGCATACTTCGCATTGCTCATGGATCGAGCAGGCTGGGCTGGGTGTGCTGACTCACAGCCTCGTGGCAGGAAAGCTGAGTTGGGGCCTGAGTGGAGGCCTGAGTAAGGGTCTGTGTGGCTGCATGCTGAGACCGGAATATCTCCGGAATAGTACAGCTCAGCTGTATGGCTTGATCCGCCTGAGAGCGGGCAGCTGGGCCATTTCTCTCTGCCATCTCCTCGCTTGTGGAACGGTCCTGTTCTGTTGATGAGGGCTGTTGTGTTCTCCCTAGATGTCGGAGCGCGCTGATCAAGCCTCCATCTCGGTCTGGTGCTAGGCCACGCCCCCTGGGTATATTTTTTAACCACATAGGGTGATGTCCACTCTGAGTGGGACCATGTAATGCTTCAGGCAGTGAACTATGTTGGATTGTGTGGATCACAGCTTCGGAAGTCTATGAATACTATATTCTTAACAGTTAACTTTAACCTTAACAGCTATCAGGTAGGAAGACTCAGATAAGTTTGGAAATACAATTGATTTTATTTAGAGTGGTAATACACAGCCACGATGGGGAGCTTCAGAAGCAACTTAAGCTTAGTAGCACTACACAGGGATAACGTTTATAGGAAACGTAAAGATACTTGCAGTGAGTGGATTCCTGGAGATGGGGTCACCCAGTGGCTTCTTGAGAGATGTACTGGTCTCCTATGTGGAAAGGAACAGGTAAGATTTTCTTTGGGTAAAGTAAGTAGACTGTGGGTAGGGCAGAGGAGAGTCTCTGACTACTAGAGAGGAAGGGGCTCTGTCCGGCCCAACAAGTGGAAGTTGGAGGGGCTCTGTCCAGCCCAAAAGTGAGGTGGAAGATGGGGCTCTATCCGGCCCAAAAGTGAGATGATAGTCGGGGCTCTGACCGGCCCAAAAGAGAGATGGTAGTCGGGGCTCTGTCCGGCCCAAAAGAGAGATGATAGTTGGGGCTCTGACTGGCCCAATAGAGAGAGATGACGGCAGTCTTCTGTTGGAGATCTTTACCTGGCATCAGGTTCTTAGCACGAACGTCAAGCAAATGGCATTGGCTGTTTAAGTAGGGACAAGAGGAGGAGCCGGGTGATGTCGCTGTGACGTCATCAATCTGCGACGGAGTTTGTGGAGATATCAGAGCTCCCAGTGGAAAATAAGAATATTGCAGGAGAAATGTCGGAGCCTCCAGTGGAGGGATAAAGACATTACAGGAGAAATGTCGGAGCCTCCAGTGGAGGGATAAAGACATTACAGGAGAGATGTCGGAGCCTCCAGTGGAGGGATAAGGACATTACAGGACCCCCCCGAGGGACCCCTCCTGGGGGCCAAGGGAGCAGGCCTGTCAGGATTGTGAGAATGGAAGAGGCGGACAAGCTGTGGGGCATGAATCTCGGAGGTGGGTTCCATGGAGTCATCCTGTGGACCGTAGTTTTTCCAATGGATCAAATACTGTAAGCCGTTTCTATATACCCAGGAGTCTAGGATCTGAGCGATTTTGTATTCCACCTGGCCGTTAACCTCAACCAGCGGTAGAAGCATTGGAACTCGGAAGGTGTTGGGATGGTAGAGTTTTATCAGGGAGACGTGGAAGGTCGGATGAATATGTAGCGACGACGGTAGGTATAGCCTCACTGCTGCCTGGTTAATCACTGAGTGGATGGGAAAAGGACCAATGAATAATCCACTAAATTTGCGTGAAGGCGTCTGCAGGTTAAGGTGTTTGGTGGATAGCCATACTAAATCTCCGATCTTGTATGAGGGTTGAGTTCTCCTGTGAAGATCGTAGTAGGCCTTTTGTTTGCTTTGGGCACTAGTGATGTTATGGCGTAGGTGAGGAATGAGGTTCTTTAAGGTGTTGATAAAATCTTCAGCCGCAGGGTTGTTGGTAGGTATCTGCTGAGGGATGAAGTTGGGATGGAAACCATAGTTAGCTTAAAAAGGTGAACAACCTGTGGTAGTACTGGTATTGTTGTTGTATGCAAACTCTGCTAGGGGAAGTAACTAATGCCAATCATTTTGTAGGTAAGTGCAGTAGCAACGGATATATTGTTCTAGACAGCGATTTATCATTTCAGTTTGTCCATTTGTTTGAGAATGGTAGGCAGTTGATAATTGATGGTCAATTTGGAATTTTAGACAGAGAGCTTTCCAGAATCTGTAGATGATCTGTGATCCTCGATCTGACACAATTCTGGAAGGGATTCCGTGAAGTTTGAAAACATGTTGTGTCAAGATCTCGGCCGTCTCTTTGGAGTTTGGTAGTTTCGTAAGGGGCATGAAGTGAGCCATTTTGGTAAGGTAGTCGACTGCGACTAGGATTATATTTTAACCACCTGAGCAGGGTAACTCAAAGATAAAGTCAAGTGAAATGGCCTGCCATGGTTTTTCGGGTATAGGGAGACTTGTGAGGAGACCAAAAGGGGGTCAAGATTCGTGCTTACAGCTGGCACAAGTCTCGCAGGAGGACACATACTCCCTTACTGATTCCTCCATTTTCAGGCCACCAGAAGGAGATCAAGGGTCCTGGTGATACCAGGATGCCCAGCTAGGGGTACGTCGTGAGTAAGTTGAAGAATTTGATGGTGTAGAGGAGTCGGTATGTACAGCCTGTTATTTTTGTAGAGGAACCCTTCTTCATCTGTCTCTAACTGCATTGGGGGGGTTTCTGAAGTTAGGGCCTGCTGCAATTCCTTTTTGAGGGTCAAAATGGTGCATACAATTTTCTGCTGTGGGATGATTTGGGAATTTCTGCCAGTTGTACCTTGGTGTTCTTCTAGGCAAGGCAAGATAGTGAATCAGCCTTTCCATTTTTGGATCCAGGTCGGTAGGTGATGACAAAGTGGAATCTATCGAAGAAAAGAGCCAAGCGTATCTGTCTGGAGGAGAGTGTTTTGCTGTGGTGAATGAATTGGAGGTTTTGATGGTCAAAGTACACTATGAAGGGTAGTGAGGTACCCTCGAGTAGGTGTCTCCAAGTCTCCAGGGCAGATTTCACTGCTAGCAACTTCTTTTCTCCTACTGGGTAATTAAGCTCAGCGGGAGTAAGGGATCGGGAATGGTAGGCCACAGGGTGAAGCGGTCCATCAATGGACGATCTTTGGGATAGGATAGCCCCTAGGGCCAGATGGGAGGCATCTACCTCCAGGTTGTATTGTAGGTTAGGGTCTGGTAAGCTTAGGATGGGTGCAGTGGTGAACCGACATTTCAGGGTATCGAAGGCCTCCTGAGTTAGTGTATTCCATGCATAGTTGGTGTGAATACTGGTTAGTTGGGTTAATGGTTTTACAGTTAAGGAAAATTTTTTTATGAATTTACGATAAAAGTACCTTCCTATTCAGGGGTCTGGGCCATTTTTGGATACATTCGATTTTACCAGGATCCATCTGTATGCCTTTCTCGGAAATTATGTAACCCAAGAATGTGATGGTGTTGGACTCGAAAATGCACTTCTCTAATTTGACATATAAATTATGTGTGCGCAGCCTAGAGAGAACCCATCTGACATGCTTGCGATGGTCTGCCATGTTGTCAGAGTATATAAGTATGTCGTCAAGATATACTACTAGACAAACATCGAGAAGGTCCCTGAAAATGTTGTTCACGAGGAACTGGAAAGTGACAGGTGCATTGCACAGGCCAAAGGGCATAACCAGGGACTCAAAAAGACCATAATGAGTGCGGAAAGCGGTCTTCCATTCATCACCCTGACGGATTCTGACCAGATTATACGCGCCCTTCAAATCAAGTTTGGTAAACAACTTCGCCGTTTGCAGACATTCCAATAATTCTGGGATGAGAGGAAGGGGGTATCTATTTTTCACAGTGATCTTGTTCAGTTCTCTATAATCGATGATGGGACGTAGGCATTGATCCTTGTTCCAGATAAAAAACATGCCTGCTGCTGCAGGAGAGGTGGACGGTCTTATGAAACCTTTCTTCAAATTTTCTTCTATATATTCTTTTAGATGGACCAATTCAGGCAGTGACAATGAATATATATGTCCAAAAGGAATTTTGCTGCCTGGGAGTAACTCGATAGGACAATCATATGGTCTATGTGGGGGTAGAAGCTCTGCATTCTTTTTGCTGAAGGCATCAGGGAAATCTTGGTATGCCCTAGGTACCAGGTTGACTTCCGCTGGGGGCAGTGATTCCACCTGAGATAAAGAAGTCTCTTTGTAACATGTCTCCTGGCAATATTGAGAGGTAAGGAGCACACTACTGTCTTCCCAATGTAGAGTGGGTTTGCGTGTATGCAGCCAGGGAAGACCTAGGATGAGAGGGAAATGGGGAGACAATATCACATCTAGGCAGATGTATTCTATATGTGTATTTTCTGTCACCATAAGCAGAGGTTGTGATTGTGTAGTGATGGGACCTGAGGTTAAAGTAGTTCCGTCAATAAGTCTAATGCCCCGTACACACGGTCGGATTTTCTGATGGACAATGTCCGATCGGAGCGTGTTGTCGGAAATTCCGACCGTGTGTGGGCGCCATCGGACATTTTCCATCGGATTTTCCGACATACAAAGTTGGACAGCAGGAGATAAAATTTTCCGACAACAAAATCCGATCGCATCAATTCCGACCGTGTGTGGCCTGTTCCGGCGCACAAAGTGCCACGCATGCTCAGAAGAAATTCCGACACGGGACAGCTCGTTCTGGTAAACTTAGCGTTCGCAATGGATACAGCACTTTCGTTACGCTGCAATGTTCATAATGGTTTAATACAGCGCACTCTCTTCTTCTTTATAATGTGACAAGAATTAAGTAGTTTTGATGCTCATATTCACATACACTTCTCACAAACTTCTTTCGTTACTATTTATTGGGATTCCCTCAATATATTTTGATTTCTCACATCTGACAACATAATTTTTTTTTTTTTTTTACTTTAATGTAGAATCTTTTTTTGTGTTTCTCTTTTTTAATTTTTTTTTTTGGTGATTTTGATTTGTACTCCCGAAAATGTTTGTGTGTTTTTTGTGACAAGTTCCCACAACACCATTGATATGTTGTTCTATTTAATCTGTAGGAGATTGTTTGGTGTTGTTGTCCCTTGTTAATTTAACATTGTACTTTAGAAATGTACCTGAATCGTCACCAACAAACGGTCCTTTTTGGATGAAAACACACACAGGAGAGTAGAATTTACCTTAAAAATTTTATTAAGGGGTCACAACTATAAACAAAGAGGGAGGCAACGCTGGAGAAACTGCAGAAGTGGGTGAAGCCTTGGACCCCCAGGGCAGACATCAATTATTTAAAAGCAAAATTGGTGGCCTGAGGAGTCCATATCTAAGGGAGGGCAGTCTGGTCCAGAAGTCCCAGAGATCCGGAAAGCAGCAGATGACATCTGTGTCCCCAGGCTGTGGTCATACAAGAGACTGCAGCTTTTGTCAGACCAGACTGAACCCAGGGTCATCACTCTTTGGTCTTCCTTCCACGCTTCCTTCTAGCCTTTGGCTGTGGTGGTGGAGTTGTGGCAGCAGGAGGAGGAGGAGGAGGAGGATCATCCATCTCAATGACATCCGTCTTGTGTGTCAGTTCCCCACTCTCCCCCTTACGTAGGACTTTATAAATCAGGTCCTCAGAGATCTTGCGTTGGCCCTCCTGCATGCCCTGCAATTTGGTGGCAGCCATGCAGGCAAAGGCCTCTTCAGGACTAGGGAAGGCTCTGAGGGAAACAGAAGCCTCCTGGATCAGTCTGTATGCTGAATCCTGCACAGGACTGGGAGTGGCCTTCCTGGCCCTTTTGTATGGAAGGCGGAGGGGAGGAACCTGAGACTCAGTCAGGCTGCGACTGGTCCCAGGCTTCTCTTGGCTGACACTTAGCCCCGCCTCCTCCTGGCTGCCACTATTTCCCGCCTCCTCCTGGCTGACACTAATAATCCCCGCCTCCTCCTGACTGCCACATTCCACAGCCTCCTCCTGGCTGAGGTCTTCCTGTGTATGAAAAAGGGACATAGTTTTAATTTTTTTACATCAATCACACACAATTTTCACCTCCTGACTGCTGCAAATTCAATGTTAACAAATATAACAGACTATCCTTCTGAGCCCAGCATTTTGCATTCTTGTCCCAATTTTGGGTGCCCACTACAGTCTACTGATATGTAAAACACTTTTTTTAATCAGCAATTAATGATCAATAATAACATCTAGTAAACATCATTTATTTATTGCCCAGAAATCTGTAGAACAATGCTATACCTGACTCCAGCTGGGCTCCTCCACTTCTTCCTGGCTGGAAGTCCCAGGTTGGACATCAGAAGCCTCAGCTGGGGTGGAAGGAAGCGTGGAAGGAAGAGTGGAGAGGGATTCCCTGACCTCAGTGTGGTCTGACAGAAATCGCAGTCTCTCATAGTACCACAGCCTGGGGACATAAACGTCATCTGCTGCAGCTCCGGATCTCTGGGAATCTGTGACCTTCTTGCGCTCCCTAAGATAAGTGCTCCTCAGGCCACCAATTTTAGCTTTTAAATAAGGGATGGTTGCTGTGGGGACCACCGGCTTCACCAACTCCAGCAGTTTCTCCAGCGCTGCCTGCCTTTTTTGTTTGTGGTTATAGTGGGGGTGTCTCACTTGCCACAGACAGGGCAGCTCCCTGTACTTGTCAATAAACAGGGGCAGGAAATTGTGGTCGTTGAACCCATCCATTTTCTCTGCAAGACACAACACAAGACAAACTCTAATGTCAGGCCAAACTCCCCTAATCTTGTTACAATATAGGCTTCCATTTCGAAGCAGTATAGGCCCAAGTTTAGATCCTACCTTCGTTAGCACGATCGGCGTCTCCGATGCTCCTTCCTCCGCTCACAGATCGTACGTAAGACGCGCGCGTTACGATTTATACACACTGCGCATGCGTATAACTCTGCCCGCCCCTGACATTCTTTCTATTCTATTCCCCGCCCCTTTTCGTTTGGCGCAGTGGAGGAAGAGCACATGGCGGAGACACAGCAGGATCGTGCTAAGTACAGCAACCAGGAGGAGGAGGGGGAGGAAAGGCCGGAGCCTGAAACGTCCCGATCCAGAAGGAGATTAAAGGACTCAAATATGTCCTTTGGGGAGATGTTGGAGATGGTGGACATCCTGAAGAAGGCCGACTATGATGGAAAGTATGGGCCTTACCCCAACCCCAATGTCCGAAAGGCCAAGATCATGGCGAAAGTGGTCAGAAGTCTGCACCGGAAATTCAGGGTACGACGATCGAAAGATCAGCTCAGGAAGCGGTGGTCGGACCTGAAATTACGAGAACATGAGCAGTACAGAAAGATCCGGAGAGTGCTGCAAAAAAGTAAGTAGTTGTGCTGTGTTCCTATTCTTTTTGTGTTTATTACATTCGTGCTGCTCCATGTGCTTTTAGGAACTGTTGTACAGTTTAAAATGGCAACTTTCATGTTCATGGGCACATTATTCGTTCGGATCACACATTTTTATTTCGGACTATAAAATACCATTGTTTAGGCCATATGCATTTGGCCACCATTTTGAGGCCCTATACTTGTCTTCAAAGAATTTGGTTGTGTAGATGGCTTTGTTAATAGAATGAAATGCAAACTAGATTCTGTGTAAGGAGAGGACACTGAGCAGCTGTTTTAACATCTGGACACTGGAGCACTAGTGTGGGACACAAGAACACCATTTTTATTAGGGGGGGCACACAGGTGCTCCAGTGTATCCTATAGGGGGGTCTCCATCTGTGAAGCTTGTACAAAACAGGTAAAGTAGTGCAGGTTGACAAAGGACACTAAAAAAGCTACATCTTGGAACTCCAAGCAATGTTTCCTATTTCTAGTTCTGCCATCAAATATCTGTGTGCTAATTATACCATTTTTGTTTTACATAGGGGAGAAAAGACTCGGAGGACACCCCTCATCCGAGGAGACCAGAGCCCCCCCCCCCCTCTGGAAGAAGGGGAAATCCACCCAACACAAGATGAGCAGGAGGAAGAAGACGTGGTGGAAGTAGTCACCACAACAGGTGAGTGTCTGCGACCACAGGCTCAGATAAGAGATGGATGGCGGCATTTTTTTTAGACCTAATTTATTTTGGGTTTCCTCTCTTTTTAGGTGATCGTGAGGTTGTGGATGAAGATCCTTTCACATCAGAAAGTGCCCAGATCGTGATCGGGGAGATCATGGGGTGTAATTTACAATTGGAAAACATCAATCAAAATATCAATGATGTTATTCCAAAATATAAAATCATTGATGTTTTGGGGCGAGTTTAAAACCCCTCCAAATCACTTTCTTCTTTTGTCTGCTACAATGTGCGAAATGTTTTTGTGATTTTTTCCAAAGCCAAATTTGGAGGATGCACACAATGTGTCAACATGTGCTATCTGCCATCACGGGAGATCAATGGACGCGTTTTGGGGGTGCAACCCCTTCCTCAATTATAAAGTAGCTGTGAGGAAGGGCTTTCTCCCCCAAAACACGTCCCTTGATCCCCCGTGATGGCAGGTCGCACATGTTGACATTGTGAAATTTGTGTGCATCTTCCAAATTTGGCTTTTCCAGGGGTGATTTCCCCCCATCTGAACGCAATATCAAACACAGTTCCTAAATACTCATGTCTGATATTGCCTTCAAGTTCTACCAAATGTGAACTTTGTAAGATCAAGATTTGTGTCTTTCTTGTGGGTTTTACACAGGCCTGTTTTCTATAAAATGCACATTTTGATTTTGGATAATGACACCACAAAAATTGGTATACAACAAACATGTTGGTTTGTCAGAAAAACCTTTGGTAAATGCACATGTGATTGTGCAGGCATTAAAAAGATTGCTCATCAAGAATGTGTGGATTATTGTCTCAACGCTACAACACTTTTGGGGTGATGTAATTGTTGTTTTATGAGAAAATGGGGGTAATTTCCTAAGGGCAAATCCACTTTGCACTACAAGTGCAGTTTCAGTGCAGTTGCAAGTGCACTTGTAGTGAAAAGTGTCTTTGCATTTAGTAAATAACAGCCAACAGTGCTTTGTATAAAGTTACACAATCACGACATTTTCTGCACTCCACACATTTCTGTCAGGGTCAGCTAAAACAAACACAAGCAGTAAATGTCCACAAAGAAGAGCCTGGGGGGAGATGCCTGTCGAGAACTTGAGGTCCTGCAGACTTCTCCCTGTGGCCAAATACCGCAAGGTAGCGACCAACCTCTGCTCCGGAGTGATGGCTTGCCTCATGCAGGTATCCTGACTGCTGATATAAGGGGTCAGCGAAGCCAATAAACGGTGAAATATGGGGTCCGTCATCCTGAGAAAGTTCCTGAAATCATCAGGATTATTCTCACGGATCTCACGGAGCAAAGGCATATGAGAGAACTGGTCACGCTGAAGCAACCAATTCTTGGTCCATGAACTCCTCCCCACCCTGTTCATGGACTGGACTTGTGTCAAGGTCAGGACCCCAACACCAAGCCCCCGCACAGCACGAACTCTACGAGGAGTACGCATACGAAACATGGCTAGAAAACAGTCAGCTGCTCAAAACGAAGTAACAGAACGCACTGAAGA
The DNA here is from genome assembly GCF_042186555.1 of Aquarana catesbeiana. Taxonomy (NCBI): domain Eukaryota; kingdom Metazoa; phylum Chordata; class Amphibia; order Anura; family Ranidae; genus Aquarana; species Aquarana catesbeiana. The sequence continues at coordinate 127,142,977 of NC_133334.1, read as the reverse complement.
ACAGCAAGGCCTGTGAAGAGCGACCTGAAAAACAGCAACGAGCAGGCAAGATCACACAGAAAACTCTGATACGAACTGACTGCACGCACTGAAGAGCAGATACAAACCCACAAGCACAAACTGAACGGCAGAAAACGATCTGAAAGCCACGAGTCTGAAAAAGCGCGAATCGTCTCTCACCAAACTTTTACTAACACGAGATTAGCAAAAGGAGCCCAAAGGGTGCTGCGCTTGGTTCTGAACTGGCCTTTTCTAGTCTCGTTGTACGTGGTGTACGTGACCGCGTGGTTGTCGATCGGAAATTCCGACAACTTTGTGCGACCATGTGTAGGCAAAACAAGTTTGAGCCAACATCCGTCGGAAAAAATCCTAGGATTTTGTTGTCGGAATGTCCGAACAAAGTCCGACCGTGTGTACGGGGCATAAGAGAGACAGGTTTGCATTTAGTGGATATAGGAATTTTATTTGTTTTAACAATATGTAACTCTATGAAGTTTCCACACGCTCCAGTGTCAATCATAGCCTTGAGAGTAATTGGGGTTTGGTCCCACTGCAGAGAGACAAGAATTTTGAAATAGTTAGAGTCTGGTAAGTGGGGGTTTATTAGCTTGCATAGGTAAGCTGACTTACCCGGTCTTTTATTCCTGAGTAGGGGGCAGTCTTCAGCGATGTGATACACAATACATACAAAAGTGAGGTGTAAGACGGGGCTCTATCCGTCCCAAAAGTGAGATGATAGTCGGCGCTCTGACCAGCCCAAAAGAGAGATGGTAGTCGGGGCTCTGTCCAACCCAAAAGAGAGATGATAGTCAGGGCTCTGACTGGCCCAATAGAGAGAGATGACGGCAGTCTTCTGTTGGAGATCTTTACCTGGCATCAGGTTCTTAGCACGAATGTCAAACAAATGGTGTTGGCTGTTTAAGTAGGGACAAGAGGAGGAGCTGGGTGATGTCTTTTTGATGTCATCAATCTGCGACAGAGTTTGTGGAGATATCAGAGCTCCCAGTGGAAAGATAAGAATATTGCAGTTCAGTAATTTGCAATATTAACATCCAGGAAGTGAATAGTATGCTGAATATATTCACTGGTAAGTCTGATGTTACAGTTATTGGCATTAAGTTTGTCCAGGAAATTTAGGAGAGATGGTTTTGATACTGCTCAGATGAAAAAAGGTCATCTATATATCTTTTATATAGGACTAGTTCTTCCCTCTCTACAGAGAAAATGGTTTTGTCTTCCCACTCTTCCATGAAGAGATTCGCTATACTCGGTGCAAATTTTGCCCCCATGGCCATACCTTTTTTCTGTGAGTAAAAATTGCTGTTATACTAAAAGTAGTTGTAACCTAAACAAAAATCTAAGGCATTTCGAAGGAAGATTTTTTGGTCATGCAGAATGTCGTCCCTCTTACACAGTGCCCAATTCAATCATAACAAAGCATCGTCATGCTGTATAAATGTGCAGAGGGATGCAACATCCGCTGTAACCAGATACACCTCACTCTTGCCAGTTAGATCTATTCCATCCAGAAGTTGTAAAAGTTTTTTTGTGTCCTGCAGTTATGCTTTCGTTTGTGTCACACTTTTCTGGAGGAATTGGTCCAAATATTGTCCCACCCAGGATGTAATCGAACCTATACCATTTACAATTGGCCTCACAGGAGGACAGTGTACAGCCTTATGAATTTTAGCGTATTTATCGTAGGTATCCTACTATTGCTTGGTACTAGATATTTCTTCTCTTTGATAGACAGTACTCCAGTTTGATATCCTCTATCCACCAACACTTTCAGTTCCTTTTCGTATTGTGAGGTAGGATCCCTCTCTAATTTTTTATACGTCTCACTATCCATTAACATTTCAGTCAATTGATTGTGGTAAAATTATTTTGTCAGGATAACCACCCCTCCCCCTTTATCTGCAGGTCATACAATGATATCTTTCCTTTTTTCTAACATCTCGATCCCTTCTTTGATATGGTGGGGGTTCACAATCTTTTTTGGTATCATCTTCTCTAAATCTCTCAAAACTAAACCTTTGAACACATCTAGGTGTTGGTTATCTCCATTTAATAGATTAAAGAGTGATTTGTTTCGCAGCCCACTATCTACAGATGCGGATGAAATGTTAGTTACTGGGTGAGAATTTTTGTTCAAAAGGTATTTTTTCATGTTTAGCCTCCTCATGTATTTATGTATGTCAATAAAGACGTCAAATTTAGTTATTGTTTTTTTAAACCACATTTTAAACCCAGATGTAAAAAGTTGGTTTCTTTATGGGTCAGTGTAACATTACTATAATTGAATATCCAACTCAGTCCAGGTCCCTCCTTTTTTTGGAGCCTTCATCTGGCCCTACAGCCCCTGACTCTTCTCTCCTTGGGCCTAATTGCCGGGTTCTGTCTCTCTCCCAATGGGGCTGTTGGCATGATATGCCGTGGGATATCGGTCGTCATGGAAGCGTGGTATTGCATTAGTTTTAAAGTGTTTCTTGGATAAAAAGGATTTGAGCCCTAAGTCGGTGTGCTTCTGCAAGGACACTGCTGCATTTTTCGGGCATGTTCAATCCTTTAGCGTAAGAGAATACATTTTAAGAGAGAGGGGAGCTGAGCGTGTTGGATTGATTGACATGTTTTACTTTGTAGAGTGGCTAAATTGAGATAATCCTATCCACGGATAATCAAGGATACATGGAGCTGGAGAGGGTGGTGAAGGAGGTGAAGGAGGGAAGGGAAAAAGGGAGGGAAAGGAAGAGAAAGAAGGAAAAAAAAAAAGGGGGGGGGGGAGGTGAGAAAGAAGTAAAGAGAATGAGGTGAGAGGATCACCACTTAACTTCCGGAGGTGGAGACAGGACTGCTAGTCCACCTAGTTGGACAGGGTAGGGGTAAAGTTGGGATAAAGGGAGGGTTAGCCAGAAATTATTCAAAGGGGAACCTGCTACTCTGAGTTGGGGTAAGAGTCTAGCACCAGAATATAGGCAATATCAACAAACTAGGGCTAACAAATAGTAAAACAATAACTTGTAGAACAGCGTACAACTAGCAAAAATAACAGAAAGGAGGGACCGAGAGGTGACCTCTGTAGTAAATATCAGACTTGTTGTTAGGCTTCCAAGTTTAGGTTTGAGGGCAAAAAGAGCGTTCTGTAAGTATAATAGACGTGGAGTTTGGACTGCGTTATAATCTGTGTCCTATTGGGATTCCTCAAACGGGAGGTGTATGTTAAAACATACTGACCTCAGTGCCTGTAGGCCATGGTCTAAGTGAATGATCCTTTGGCTGTCCGAATTACCACTTCTATTCAACCGTGACTTGCATGGGTAACACTTTACATAGTATGGTGTTAAATTGGACTCAAGGGGACCAAAAGTTGAGCTCACCCATCTGTGCGTCGTTATGAGGATGCCGTAGTCAGGGATGTCAGGGCCCCTAGGAGCATGGTAGGTCAATTGTCCCCCTCACAGCCCAGCTCCCTGCAATCAGGGGTGGACAGCTGAGGGCCAAAGACAGTCTTTATGCGAGGCCCCGACATCCCCTCACACAGGGCCACGTCAAATTACCTATTCACACGGGGATCCCCTCCCTCCAGCGGTTGATTCCCATGACCTGTGATTTGTCACATGCCACAGGAAGCAGTCAGTAGTTACAAACCCTGCATGTCAGAAACATCATCACATCATTATGAGATACTTTGAACCATATGTTACACTTCAACGTTGCAAGGAATTTAAGTGGTATTCATCATGTCTAGATATTGGTGAAGCATAACTGCAGAGCACAACATCTACCACAGTAACTTTAGCTTAGTTAAAAGTACATTCTTTAGGTTGGGTTCAGCTGGTAAAAGGGTTTCAAAAAGAATTAGAAAAAGAAAACCTGCAAGAGGCCCATGAGACAGAGATCTATCCCTTAGACCGAGGAAGTTTCCCATGTGGTTCTACATCTTGCAGTCCAGGCCTGAAGGAGAGCAAAAAGAAAAGGGAAAAAAGAAAAAAGCAAATAACAAAACAAAACACAGCATTGCATAGCGTCAATGACAGATGGACCTTTCGGACTAAAAACGTTTTAGAGGCCAATGAAAAGAAAGCATTCTTCAGGGTGTAACCGTGTGCCAGTTCAGGGACAGTAAGCAGTATGTCAGTAGGTGACATCATGTGCATAAATTCAAAACCCGGCCTGGAAGCCATCTGCAGGGCATCAGAAACAGTTGGGCATCTGCATTACATCTCAGTAAAGTGGCAACATAACGGTTCCGGGGCAGTTGTAGGAGCTGTGGTACAAGAAAAAGAGAAATGGAAGGCGCGCACATCTAGTGCATTACCAAAGATAATTTAGTAATAAAAATGTTTTATATAAAAGTGGGTACTCACAAAATGTAACTGACAAAAGGCCATAAGAACAATGCATGGACATGCAGCGAACAGGGGGTACAGCTAACGCGTTTTGGCTGTACCTTGTGTTCTGTGCATGTCCATGCATTGTTTTTATGACCTTTTGTCAGTTGCATTTTGTGAGTACCCACTTTTATATAAAACATTTTTATTATTAAATTATCTTTGGTAATGCACTAGGTGTGTGCGGCTTCCATTTCTGTTTTTCTTGTAGTTCCTTTCAGATTACCCTATCTGAGGAAGGCAGCATCCACCCAGTTTTGGATACCATATATACCTTTCACACCACCATTTTATTTGGCATCTGTTAATCCACATCTTGGAAGACCTATTAGCGCTGTAAGTAACTGTTTTTTGCAGGAACTGTGGTGGCGACAAACATGCCAACAGGGGGTGCGTGAAGGTGTAGAGTGTGAAGCTACTCACAAAGTCGGTGGCATGAGTTCAATGTGCTGTCTTCTGATGAGCCGAGGAGGGGGAGGATCTCGGATCACAGTCCGTGATGTCATCTGCGTGCCTCCTTGGTGAGTTGGAGAAAGATCTGCGGCGCCTCTGGCAGTTGCGTTGTGAGCGGGGGGGTTGCTCCTTGGTGTGTTCAGGGTTCAGGTTGCATGAATGAACTGTACCAATCAGGCACAGCGACCACCAGAATACCCAGGGTGTCACAAAAAGCATGTAGATCCATTGGTGTATGTAGGAGAGCTGTGTGGTTTCCCACTGTCGTGGCCAGACAGAATGGGTATTTCAAGGGATGAGCTTTATGTTCGGGTCGAACATGAGTTTGACTCGAACATTGGCTGTTCGATAGTTCGTCCAAATACGCACATTATGGGGCGTTTGCGACAAATTCGAGCTGCGTGTCACGCCTCATAATGCACTGCGACATCGCAGTACATTGCGGTCTGATGATTGGTCAAGCATGCACTATGACCCACATGCTTTGGCCAATCACAGCGCCATCAGCAAAGAGGGTGCCTTTGGCCAATTATGGCTCAGGAGGTTAAGTCCACGCCCCACACTATATATGACTGCCTGCACATCTGCTCTGTAGTGTGTTGCTGGCGTTGACTGAGAGATTTAGATTGAGCAGGCAGGCGATTTAGTTAGCTGCATTGTATTTAGTATATATATACACTGCATCCAGTTTAGCTAGATCTGACTGCAGTCCATTCCTGGTGTACTGTTTCTAATATACTTCAGGCAGGCAGGTGCTTTAGTTAGCTGCAGTGTATTTAATATATATATATATATATATATATATATATATATATAGTCAGGTCCATAAATATTGGGACATCAACACAATTCTAATCTTTTTTGGCTCTATACACCACCACAATGGATTTGAAATGAAACAAACAAGGTGTGCTTTAACTACAGACTTTCAGCTTTAATTTGAGGGTATTTACATCCAAATCAGGTGAACGGTGTAGGAATTACAACAGTTTGTATATGTTCCTCCCACTTTTTAAGGGACCAAAAGTAATGGGACAATTGGCTGCTCAGCTGTTCCATGGCCAGGTGTGTGTTATTCCCTCATTATTCCATTTACAAGGAGCAGATAAAAGGTCCAGAGTTAATTTCAAGTGTGCTATTTGCATTTGGAATCTATTGCTGTCAACTCTCAATATGAGATCCAAAGAGCTGTCGCTATCAGTGAAGCAAGCCATCATTAGGCTAAAAAATCAAAACAAACCCATCAGAGAGATAGCAAAAACATTAGGTGTGGCCAAATCAACTGTTCGGAACATCCTTAAAAAGAAAGAACGCACCGGTGAGCTCAGCAACACCAAAAGACCCAGAAGACCACGGAAAACAACTGTGGTGGATGACCGAAGAATTCTTTCCCTGGTGAAGCCCTTCACAACAGTTGGCCATATCAAGAACACTCTCCAGGAGGTAGGTGTATGTGTGTCAAAGTCAACAATCAAGAGAAGACTTCACCAGAGTGAATACAGACGGTTCACCACAAGATGTAAACCATTGGTGAGCCTCAAAAACAGGAAGGCCAGATTAGAGTTTGACAAACAACAACTAAAAAAGCCTTCACAGTTCTGGAACAACATCCTATGGACAGAAGAGACCAAGATCAACTTGTACCAGAGTGATGGGAAGAGAAGAGTATGGAGAAGGAAAGGAACTGCTCATGATCCAAAGCATACCACCTCATCAGTGAAGCATGGTGGTGGTAGTGTCATGGCGTGGGCATGTATGGCTGCCAATGGAACTGGTTCTCTTGTATTTATTGATGATGTGACTGCTGACAAAAGCAGAAGGATGAATTCTGAAGTGTTTCGGGCAATATTATCTGCTCATATTCAGCAAAATGCTTCAGAACTCATTGGATAGCGCTTCACAGTGCAGATGGACAATGACCCGAAGCATACTGCGAAAGCAACCAAAGAGTTTTTTAAGGGAAAGAAGTGGAATGTTATGCAATGGCCAAGTCAATCACCTGACCTGAATCTGATTGAGCATGCATTTCACTTGCTGAAGACAAAACTGAAGGGAAAATGCCCCAAGAACAAGCAGGAACTGAAGACAGTTGCAGTAGAGGCCTGGTAGAGCATCACCAGGGATGAAACCCAGCGTCTGGTGATGTCTATGCATTCCAGACTTCAGGCTGTAATTGACTGCAAAGGATTTGCAACCAAGTATTAAAAAGTGAAAGTTTGATGGATGATTGTTAATCTGTCCATTACTTTTGGTCCCTTAAAAAGTGGGAGGCACATATACAAACTGTTGTAATTCCTACACCGTTCACCTGATTTGGATGTAAATACCCTCAAATTAAAGCTGAAAGTCTGCAGTTAAAGTAGAAGTAAACCCATCCATTTATTTGTTTCAAATAAGTTACATTTCCGGCACGGGCCGGGAACGTAACCCTCTCATTGGTTCTGCTCTCAACCAGACTGTCAAACCATTCAATGGCTGGTGTCCTAACTGATCACATGTGCAGCATCATGGCAGTTGTAGATTAAACAGAGGCCAAGATGGCAGCTTCCTTGGCTGAAAACGATAGGAGGGTCTACTTCCACTTTAAAGCACATCTTGTTTGTTTCATTTCAAATCCATTGTGGTGGTGTATAGACCCAAAAAGATTAGAATTGTGTCCATGTCCCAATATGTGTATATATATATATATATATATATATATATATTGATATAGTTTATTTATATACAGAAACAAATAAATGCATATAAAAAGTAGCTACTTATTAAAAAAAAACAGGGTTACAAAATATATAAATTAAAATTTTATAAATTGGACATGCCCATGCAAGGGCAAGTGCTAAAATGTGTCTGATGCGTTTCGAGGGGTTCACTCTTCATCAGAGCCTTGAAGAACAGGAGAAGTCTGTACAATATGGTAGACCAACATAAAAGAGAGTGGCTAGTTGGGAGGCATATCACATGGTAAGTGATGGATTCTCCTTAACTTTAAAGCTGTCCACATCCCAGCGCTCTAAATAGAATAGATACCAAAAATATATATAGTACAGAGCACATATAAAAAGGTGTTGGAATCATATACTACACATTGCAAACCAAGAGATGTATAAAAAATTAAAATTAAAAATAAAGAAAAAATAAAATGTTTAAAGTTTAAACATGTTAAAGTAGTAAAATAGTGTTAGAACATTAAAAAGCCATTAAGGAGCCAAAAAAATGAGTATTTCTTTCTTATCTTATGGTATTGCTCAGGAGGTGTAAAAAACATTGCTACTCGCTGAACTGAGTTCGCTGCACACAATTACAGGTAGAGTACAAGTGTGAATAGATAGTATGCACATATACATGAAAAGCATACATATAGAAATTGTACAAATTGTATAGATAAAAAATTATTGATGAAGATTTATTATTATACACACTGCACGTGTATGTGTATACAGCATGCACAAACAAGTGCGCAAGCACACAAGTGCATGCGTACAGGCATGCATGCACATGTGAAAGAACACACATATGTTCTACAGGGTGAAAGTCACAGAATTAGAGAAACTGTTGTGTGGAACCATCAGCGTGCAATCAAAGCACATAGACACATATGTGCAGGTGGATTGAGCTTATGGAGGTGCCTATTACAAGGGAATGAGATGACAAGCTGCTGAGAGTATAAGGGAAACGTCTGAAACGCAACTACCTATATATCGTAGAGAAATGTGGCTCGTATGTTTTTATATATAGATATAGATATCTATATCTATAGATATAGATAACTATATCTATATCTACAGAAAGAGAAATGACACAGATTGGACCAGGGAGGGATAACCCAATCTGCTGATATATGTCAAACATGACAATATCAGTCAGTGAGGATTAGGAAGTGAATGAATGCATGGAGTGTGTAAAGGATCCATGTAACTAACCTGCATCCGAGTGTGTAAAGATGTTGCAGCCTGCATGCATCAATTCAAGAACAGGAAGCAGTTGCTTCAGTGTGGGTTCTATATACCTCTTACCAGAGAATTGCCTTGTGCTGTCCAAAGGATTATAGCTGTCTCCAACTGTGTGAGACAACAGCTGTGTGTGAGAGTGCAGGCTTGTTTAAGAGCAGATGGTAGGCAGGTTTGTGGGGCGGGCTTGTAATTCCTAGTGTCAGACATGGCAGGTGGGTGGGTCTTGCTGTGGACCGTTCACATGACCCATGCTGAACCTATCCTAAGTAGGGGCTGACCTAACCAGTCTGTGGCTTGCAGGGGATCTGGTAACTGAATGCCTCTCACTCTATGCATGTGGGCGGTACTGAACAGAGGTCATGTGACCAGTGTGTCACAGTCAGAGGGGGAGCTTACGATTAATAACTAGAATCCATGGCTCGAGGCTAACTGGGAAATGCAAATAGCGAGTGCTGCAAAAAGTCAATGCTGATAACAACAAAAGGGGAGAGCATACTGAATAAAGACATAAATGAAAATGAAAGTGAGGATGATATATGCTTAGAATCTATTGCTGATCCATTGTAATGATTCTAATAGATAACTTTTGTTGACAATGCTGTAGTTCAGATGTAGTTGTATATATAATATAATATATGATGATGATGACTGCACTAACATAGAGGAGTAATGCATGAAGTGTATAGGGCTTCATGGGAAGGTGGCTACGGGAACACTGATGACTTAAGATGTATGTAAGTTTAATGATACAGGGATATAGGTGTAAATATGAATAAAAGCAGGGGAAGGCTAACATAACTGGGGAGGGAATGTTTGATGTTAAAAATAATAATAATAGTAGTAATAATAATAATCCATATGTACACTGTTACTAATTATGCATCTAAACTACCCCATGGATTTCAAGATCTTCATTCATCCCAGCAGGGGACAAGGAAACAAGTGTAAAGATGCAGAAAGATTCTTGTCTGCAGAGTCTCTGAAATCTCCTTCCTATATCGTCATCTTTTTTGATTGCTTCAATGCCAAACACTTTAAGGCCTGCTGGGTTTCCATTGTGTTTCCATTATTCAGTTCCCAGGCACTCCTTGAAGTGCCTGGGAACTGAATAGTTGCGTCTCTTGTTTTTCATAGAGTGGTCATACACATTGCTGTATGATGCTGCATTTGTGTTCACTGAATCTTGTTCTTAGTGGACACGTTGTACGCCCAACATAAAGTAGGCCACAGGGGCAGACTATACCATAGACCAGATACGAAGGCCACAGTTGATGAATTGGCCGATTCTATGGTTGTGGCCATCGGACTCTATGACTTCCTTTTAGTGGTGTGACATAAATGTACAGGCTCCACAGTTTCTGACTCCACATCTGTAGTTTCCCTTTTGATCAAAGATTGATGACCAAGGGCCGGTGGTGATCCTTGTTGTATTTGGGACTTTCCTTACTCTACTGGGTGCTATCAGACTTCTAAGATCTTTCGATTTAAGGAACACAATTTCCGGTCTAGATGGCAAAATTTGATTCAGGATAGAATCTTGTTTGAGGATGTTCCAGTTGCGCTGGATTAGTCTCTGGTTATCAAACACTTTTGTGTTGTATTGCGTACTGAATCTGATACAATTGGAGAAAAAAGCCACCACAATGGCAACTTTGTACACACTATGTACAAGGATCAAGCAGTCCCAAAAGAAATCATCAGGGAGTTCCAAGGTAGAGAGGATATCATTATCAGGCAAGCTGATAAGGGTGGCGGCCTAGTCATCCAGGATTGGGATTGACTATATAACGGAGGCCCTTAGACTACTAGGAGACATAGACACCTATGAGAAGCTTTCAGCTGATCCACAACCAGCCTATGCAATCACTCTCAAATTACTTCTAAATCAAGCCAGAGAGAATGGAATCATCACAAAAAAGCGAATTCCTTTTCCTTAACAAGCAGTGTCCACTAACACCCCACTTCTATCACATCCCCAAGATCAACAAAGATCAGACCAATCCACCAGGTAGACCTATCATCGCTGGGATAGATAGCCTAACAAGCAATGTGGGATGTTATATTGACCATTTCCTACAGGATATGGTTAGTCAACTCCCATCCTTTGTCAAAGACTCTGGACACATGCTTGAGATCCTCTCATCCTTCTCCTGGCAACCCCACTTTAAGTGGCTTTCTTTGGACGTTTCATCCCTCTACACCTCCATCCAACACAAATATGGCGTTAAAGCAGTTGAATACTATTTATCCAAGAGTAACATACACCCTCTACAAACCAAATTCCTCCTCGACTCCATTGAGTTTTGTCTTACCCACAATTATTTCTCCTATGTGGGTGAGTACTATAGACAAACCAGGGGGACAGCCATGGGAGCCAGATTTGCCCCAAGTTATGCAAACCTTTTCATGGGCTTCTGGGAAGACAGCTCAATTTGGACCAATAATCCCTTCAAGGCTCAGCTTGCCCTCTATACTAGGTATATAGATGACATCTTGATTATTTGGAATGGATTGAATACGGAGCTAAACAAATTCCTTGAATACGGCAACTCTAATCCGTTTGGCATATCTTTCACCCATTTGGTTGATGACACATCACTCGTCTTTCTAGATCTTGAATTGCAGGTTGATGAAGAAGGCATGATCCTCTCAAAAACACGTTTCAAACCAAGTGCTGGGAATTCCTACTTACATCCAAAATGGATTAAGAACATCCCATATGGGCAATTTTGTAGGCTGAAGAGAACATGTACCAGAAAAGGCAGCTACGAAAAGCAAGGGTCCATCCTAAGAAGGAAGTACTTAGAGAAGGGGTATAAAGAAGACCTCATTGAACAAGCATTCTCAAAATACCTGCTACAGTATGACGAAAAACCCTCAGACACTATGGTGATGGAGGCCAATACCACTCGAAAAAACAAATGGATCAACAACAAATATGATCCCTCCAATTGTATCAGATTCAGTATGCAATCCAACACAAAAGCGTTCGATATCCAGAGAGTAATCCAGCGCAACTGGAACATCCTCAAACAAGATTCCATCCTGAATCAAATTTTGCCATCTAGACCAGAAGTCATGTTCCGTAAATCAAAAGATCTTAGAAGTCTGATAGCACCCAGTAGAGTACAGAAAGTCCCAAATACAGCAAGGATCACCACCAACCTTGGTCATCAATCTTTGATCAAAAGGGAAACTACAGATGTGGAGTCAGAAACTGTGGAGCCTGTACATTTATGTCACACTGCAAAAAAGGAAGTCATAGGGTCCGATGGCCACAACCATAGAATCGGCCAATTCATCAACTGTGGCACTTCGTATCTGGTCTATGGTATAGTCTGCCCCTGTGGTTTACCCTATGTTTGGCGTACAACGCGTCCACTAAGAACAAGATTCAGTGAACACAAATGCAGCATCATCAACGGCAATGTGTATGACCACTCTATGAAAAACAAGAGACACGACTATTCAGTTCCCAGGCACTTCAAGAAGTGGCCCCTGCTGGGATGAATGAAGATCGTGAAATCCATTGGGTAGTTTAGATGCATAATTAGTAACAGTGTACATATGGATTATTATTATTATTACTACTATTATTATTATTATTAACATCAAACATTCCCTCCCCAGTTATGTTTGCCTTCCCCTGCTTTTATTCATATTTACACCTATATCCCTGTAAAATTAAACTTACATACATCTAAAGTCATCAGTGTTCCCGTAGCCACCTTCCCATGAAGCCCTATACACTTCATTCATTACTCTCTCTCTCTCTATGTTAGTGCAGTCATCATCATCATATATTATATTATATTATATTATATTATATTATATTATATTATATTATATTATATTATATATATAATATATATATTATATATACATCTACATCTGAACTACTTCATTGTCAACAAAAGCTATCTATTAGAATCATTACAATGGATCAGCAATAGATTCTAAGCATATATCATCCTCACTTTCATTTTCATTTGTGTCTTTATTCAGTATGTTCTTCCCCTTTTATTGTTATCAGTATTGACTCTTTGCAGCACTCACTATTTGCATTTCCCAGTTAGCCTCGAGCTATGGCTTCTAGTTATTAATTGTAAGATCCCCCTCTGACTGTGACACACTGCTCACATGACCAGTGCTCAGTACCATCCACATGCATAAACTGAGAGGTATTCAGTGACCAGATCCCCTGCAAGCCACAGACTGGTTAGGTCAGCCCCTTCTTAGGGTAGGTTCAGCATAGGTCATGTGAACAGTCCACAGCAAGACCCACCCACCTGCCATGTCTGACACTAGGAATTACAAGCCCGCCCCACAAACCTGCCTACCATCTGCTCTTAAACAAGCCTGCACTCTCACACACAGCTGTTGTCTCACACAGTTGGAGACAGCTACAATCCTTTGGACAGCACAAGGCAATTCTCTGATAAGAGGTATATAGAACCCACACTAAAGCAACTGCCTCCTGTTCTTGAATTGATGCATGCAGGCTGCAACATCTTTACACACTCGGATGCAGGTTAGTTACATGGATCCTTTACACACTCCATGCATTCATTCACCTCCTAATCCTCACTGACTGATATTGTCATGTTTGACATATATCAGCAGATTTGGTTATCCCTCCCTGGTCCAATCTGTGTCATTTCTCTTTCTGTAGGTACAACTGACAGATATATATGGAATCCCTCTATATCTATATCTATATATCTATATATATATAAAAACATACGAACCACATTTCTCTACGATATATAGGTAGGTGCGTTTCAGATCCCTTATACTCTCAGCAGCTTGTCATCTCATTCCCTTGTAATAGGCACCTCCACAAGCTCAATCCTCCTGCACATATGTGTCTATGTGCTTTGATTGCACGCTGATGGTTCCACATAACAGTATCTAATTCTGTGACTTTCACCCTGTAGAACATATGTGTGTTCTTTCACATGTGCATGCATGCCTGTACGCATGCACTTGTGTGCTTGCGCACTTGTTTGTGCATGCTGTATACACATACATGTGAAGTGTGTAAAATAATAATAATTCTTCATCAATAATTTTTCATACCTTAAGATAAGAAAGAAATACTAATTTTATTATTTTTTTTGGCTCCTTAATGGCTTTTTTAATGTTCTAACACTTCAATTATTTTACTACTTTAACGTGTTTATACTTTAAACATTTTATTTTTTATTTTCAGTTTTAATTTTTCATACATCTCTTGGTCTGCAGTGTGTAGTATACGATTCCAACACCTATGTGCTCTGTACTATATATATTTTTGGTATCTATACTATTTAGAACGCTGGGATGTGGACAGCTTTAACGCTAAGGAGAATCCATCACTTACCATGTGATATGCCTCCCAACTAGCCACTCTCTTTTATGTTGGTCTACCATATTGTACAGACTTCTCCTGTTGTTCTTCAAGGCTCTGATGAAGAGGGAACCCCTCAAAATGTGTCGGACACATTTTAGCACTTGCCCTTGCATGGGCATGTCCAATTTCTAAAATTTTAATGTGTATATTTTGTAACCCTAGTAGCTACTTTTTATATGCATTTATTTGTTTCTGTATATAAATAAACTATATCAATTTGATCAACACGTCAGATCGCGCACCTTACACCTCTTTCCTTCACCTGGCTCTCTTCGGACCACCCCTGGTCAGCTTAGGCAGCGGGACATACATGATCATCTTTTTAATTCCCTCCCTTTGAAAGTACTAACACTCTATACTAGCAACGCCTTCAAAAGCGCAGGATATATTATTTCTTTGTTTATATTTTCATAGTCCAGTTTAGCTAGATCTGACTGCAGTCTGTTCCTAGTGTACTGTTTCTAATATACTTCAGGCAGGTGATTTAGTGAGCTGCAGTGCATAAAATATATATACAGTCTCCTACATATATCTATATCCACTGCATTCTAGTCTAGCCAAGCCCATATCTGACTGCAGGCTATCCCTGGTGTACTTTTTCTGGTAAACTTCAGGCGATGTTTTGCGAATAAATTTTTACAGCATGTCCAGAAGGCCAAGACACTCACAGGCCACTAAAAGAGGGCAAGCAGGCTCTGTGTCTACAGCCAACAGTGCTGGTCATGGACACGGTGCATCCTCAGCATGTGGCCGTGGGGCAACCTTGTCCTTTTTTTCGGAAGCTGGCCATGTTGATCCACAACATGCAGAAGAGTTGGTAGAGTGGATAACTAAGCCGTCCTCATCCTCCTCATCCTCTGTCACCCAGGCTCAGAGTAGTTTGCCTGCCAATGCAGCTGCCAAAGCAGCCTATTCCATCGGCTCAATGTCATCAGTCACTCCTTCCCTAGCCCCACCATCATGCACGGAGGAGTCCCCTGAACTGTTCGACCACAGTGTTGGGTACATGCTGCAGGAGGATGCCCAGCTTTTTGAAGGCTCTGATGATGGTACCCAGGTTGAGGAAGGCAGTAACATGAGCCCAGAGAGAGGGGGTGCCCAAGAAGGACAAGAAATTGGCAGTCATGTTCCCCCAGTTGCAGCATACTGCCAGGTTTGCTCCAGTGATGAGGAGGGAGGGGATAATGAGGTCACTTATTCTACGTGGGTGCCTGATAGAAGAGGAGGAGGCACATCTACAACGAGGCAGGATGCCCTCCAGGGGCCAGCTTAAGGGCAGCCACCCAACTGCATCACACTGTAGAGCTCCGCATGTGCAGGGCGCTGCTGACTCCCCGCATATTTTGAAAAGTTCTTTGGTTTGGCCTTTTTTGATATGTGTGCAGGAGATCGCACCATTGCTGTTTGCAACATATGTCTGAAGCATATCAAGCATGGCCAAAACAGCAGCCGCTTGGGCACCACATGCTTGACCAGACATATGTCGAGCTCCCATGCAGTCTGTTGGCAACAGTACTTAAAAGACCCACACCAAAGAACAAGGCAGACCTCTCCTTGCTCCTCATCAGCTGGTATCTCCAACCCCACTATACCTTCAGTCCTCTCAGAAACCTGCTCTGAGAGGAATGAAGGTGTAGAATTAGGTGTGCCAAGTACTTGCGGGCAATCTGCTATCACTACACCAACATCCAATTGTAGCAGGCAAATTTCCCTACCCCAGTTGCTAAACCTTCGAAAGAAATTTGGTCCCAGCCATCCACATGCTCAGCGCCTGAATGCTAGCTTGGCTAAATTGCTAGGACTCCAACTGCTGCCTTTTCAGCTTGTAGACTCTGCCTCCTTTCGTGAATTTGTGTAATGTGCGGTACCTCAGTGGCAGGTTCCCAAATGCCATTTCTTTTCATGGAAGGCCATTCCGACTCGGCATGTGGAAGGCAATATCTTGGCCTCGTTGGAAAGGGCGGTCAGCGGTAAGGTGCATATTACCACTGACTCAAGGTCCAGCAGACATGGACAGGGATGTTACCTTTCTTTTAATGCACATTGTGTAACTCCACTGGCAGCTGGGAAGGATGCAGGACAGGGTGCAGTATTGTTGGAGCTTGTTCCGCCACCACACCTCCAAAATGCTAGTAGTGGTGATTTTGCCACACCTCTCTCCTCCACCCCCTCCTCTTCTTCTTCCTCTATGGCCTCTTCCTCTGCAGATTTGTCCTCGGAACCAGCTGTGTTCCGTAGGTGTTCAAGGGGCTACGCAAGCACTCAGGAAAAAAGATGCCATGCAGTGCTTGAGTTGGTCTGCTTAGGGGACAGGAGCCACACTGGGGCAGAGATTCTGTCAGCTCTGCAGGGGCAGACTCAGAGGTGGTTGACGCCACACCAGCTTCAGCCAAGAATGGTGGTTTGCGACAATGGCAACAACCACCTCTCCGCCCTTCGACAGGGACACTTGACCCATGTTACCTGTTTGGCTTGTGTCCTTCATTTGGGGGTGCAGCTGTTCTTGTGCAGGTACCTGGGCTTACAGGATCTCCTGAGGCAGGCCAGGAAATTCTGTGGGCATTTCCGCCGGTCATATAATGCCAGTGCTTGGCTGGCTGACCTTCAAAAGGAATGCAACCTGCCCAAGAACCGCCTCATTTGTGACATGCCCACCAGGATGAACTCAACGTTGGCAATGCTTCAGCGGCTGCAAATGCAGCAGAGGGCCATCAATGAGTACTTGTGTGAGTATGGCACCAGGACAGGGTCAGGGGAGCTTGTTTCTTTTTTCCCACGCCAGTGGGCCATGATCAAGGATGCATGCACTGTCCTGTCACCATTTGAGGAGGCCACAAGGGTGATGAGCAGTGACAGTGCATGCATCAGTGATACTGTCACTCTTGTCTTCCTGTTGAAGCACACTCTTCATATAATAATGGACAGGGCACTTGAGGCAGAACAGAGGGAGGAAGAGGAGTACTTCCTTACCTCTCAAGGCCCCCTTTATCCAGACAGTATTCCTATGGGCCCGCCAATCACACAGGAAGAAGAGGAGGAGGAGGAGGAGAAGGAGGAGGTTGAGGATTGTGTCAGCATGGAGGTGGAGCCTAGCACTCAGCATCAGCAGCAGTCTTCAAGGGATCGTTTTCAGTCCACAGAAACTGATGGACTTGTACTTGGCTGGGATGAGGTGGCTGTGGATCATGTCATCCTTAGTGACACAGAGGACTTAGCAAACCTTCACTGCATGGCCTCCCTGATCCTGCAAAGCCTGCGAAAGGACCCTCAGATTCGTGGTATTAAGGAGAGGGATCATTACTGGCTGGCAACCCTTCTTAATCCACGTTACAAGGATAAGGTTGAGGAACTTATCCAGCCTTCGCAGAGTGCGCAGAGGATGAAACATCTTTGGGAGGCCTTGCAGAAAGGTTTGAGAAATGCGTTTCCAGAGCCTGGGAGGTTACAATTTCCTGGTCCTCCTGGTTAAAGTGTTGCTGAAGCTTTGGTCAGTCACAGAAGGAGCGGTGGAGAAGGTGGCCGTCTGACCAATGCGTTCAGACAATTCTTTAGTCCGCAGCCCCAAGGTCTGATCGGTTCCAGAAACCATCGCCAGCATCTGATTTACATGGTGCAGGAATACCTAGGGGCAAGATCAGACTTGGAGACCTTTCCAACTGAAAATCCACACTGGGTTACTGGGTCTTGAGGATGGATCACTGGCCAGAGCTTGCACAATATGCAATTGAGCTATTGGCCTGTCCTGCATCCAGCGTTCTGTCTGAACGCACATTCAGTGCTGCTTGAGGCTTTGTAACTGATCACAGATTGCGCCTGTCCACAGACTCAGTTTATCGTTTCACCTTCATAAAAATGAATCAGTCTTGGATCACCAGCTACCAAGCACCTGATGCTGATGTAACCGATTGTTTTTTTATGAATGTGAGATCCCTTGAAGACTGCCTATGCTGAGTGACTATCCTGTTATGCTGAGTGACTATCCTATTCCTCCTCAATGTTCATGTTGATAGCTTCTAAGAACATTTTTGTTTCAGGGCACCACCACCACCAGTGCCTAAGGCCCAATTTTTCTGCCCCTGTTTAACAGGGGCATATAATTATAATTTTTGCTGTAATATTTCGCAGCAGGGCTCATTCTTGCGCTCAACTAGTTTTTGTGAGGGGTTGCAGTGTTGTGGCACCACCACCAGTGCCTAAGGCCCAATTTTTTTGCCCCTGTTTAACAGGGGTATGTAATTACAATATTTGCTCTTTTATTTCACAGCAGGGCTCGTTCCTGCGCTCAACAACAGAATCTGTGAGGGTTTACAGTGTTGTGGCACCACCACTACTGCCTAAGACCCAATTTTTCTGCCCCTGTTCAACAGGGGCATGTAATTACAATTCTTTATATAATATTTCACAGCAGGACCCGTTCCAGCGCCCACCAAGAGTAACTGTGAGGGCTTACAGTGTTCTAGTACCACCAACACCTAAGGCCCAATTTTCTGCAGAGTATATAGGGCAGGCCGTATAGTATATACAGGCAGTCCCCTACTTTCAAATATCTGACTTTCAAACGATTCCTTCTTACAAACGGAGGGAGACAACAGGAAGTGAGAGGAAATCTACCCCTAGGAAGAGAAATTCTTTCCCGTAAGAGTTAGTATGGAAAAAATGTGTCTCCACTGATGCTTTATCACCAATCCTTGTTTCCCTAATAACCCCAAATTTTTAAAATCCGATTGTCATTGGGACAGAAAGTGAGGTGAAATCTTCTGAACAGGGGCACAGACAGCAAAACAAAGTTACAGGGGTGATGATAACCCTTCCCTATGTTATCCATAAAGCTTAAAAAGAGATTTTTTGGCTGGAGCTACAATTACAAAATGTACCTGTTTCAAATTACAAACAGATTCAACTTTAGAACAAACCTATAGTCCCTGTCTTGTTTGGACCGCCTGTATAGTGTTGTTCAGAGTACATAGGGCCTGGGGGCCCCCACGCCTTTTCTTTTTTTAATTTGGGTGTGGGGTTCCACTTAATATCCATACCAGACCTGAAGGGCCTGGTATGGAATTTAGGGGGACCCCCATGCCATTTTTTTATACTTTTTTATTAAATTTTGGTTCGGGGTTCCCCTGTGGGGAAATCCCATGCCATTTTTATCAATGAACTTTTATGTGTATTGTCGGACCGACAATTCATTATAGCCGTGAGTAGTTTTAACCACTTCAGCCCCGGAAGGATTTACCCCATTCCTATCCAGAGCACTTTTTACAATTTGGCACTGCGTCGCTTTAACTGCTAATTGCACGCTCATGCAATGCTGTACCCAAACAAAATTTGCATCCTTTTCTTCCCATAAATAGAGCTTTCTTTTGATGATATTTGATCACCACATTTTTATTATTTGCGCTATTAATGGAAAAAGACCGAAAATTTTGAAAAAAAAATGATATTTTCTACCTTTTATTATTAAAAAAATCCAATAAACTCAATTTTAGTCATACATTTAGGCCAAAATGTATTCAGCCACATGTCTTTGGTAAAAACAATGTCAATAAGTGTATATTTATTGGTTTGCGCAAAAGTTATAGCGCCTACAAACTAGGGTACATTTTCACAGCCTTTAATTTATGACTGCCTATGTCATTTCTTGAGGTGCTAAAATGACAGGGCAGTACAAAACCCCCCCAAATGACCCCATTTTGGAAAGTAGACACCCCAAGGAAATTGCTGAGAGGCATGTTGAGCCCATTGAATATTAATTTTTTTGTCCCAAGTGATTGAATAATGACAAAAAATAAATAAATTTACAAACAGTTGTCACTAAATGATATATTGCTCACACAGGCCATGGGCATATGTGGAATTGCACCCCAAAATACATTCAGCTGCTTCTCCTGAGTACGGGGATACCACATGTGTGGGACTTTTTGGGAGCCTAGCCGCGTACCGGGCCCCGAAAACCAATCACCGCCTTCAGGATTTCTAAGGGGCGTAAATTTTTGATTTCACTCCTCACTACCTATCACAGTTTTGAAGGCCATAAAATGCCCAGATGGCACAAACCCCCCCAAATGACCCCATTTTGGAAAGTAGACACCCCAAGCTATTTGCTGAGGGGGATGTTGAGTCCATGGAATATTTTATATTTTGACACAAGTTGCGGGAAAGTGACAACTTTTTTTTTTTGCACAAAGTTGTCACTAAATGATATATTGCTCACACAGGCCATGGGCATATGTGGAATTGCACCCCAAAATACATTTAGCTGCTTCTCCTGAGTATGGGGATACCACATGTGTGGGACTTTTTGGGAGCCTAGCTGCGTACGGGGCTCCGAAAATCAATCACCGCCTTCAGGCTTTCTAAGGGCGTAAATTTTTTATTTCACTCTTCACTGCCTATCACAGTTTCGGAGGCCATGGAATGCCCAGGTAGCTTGGGGTGTCTACTTTTCAAAATGGGGTCATTTGGGGGGGTTTTGAACTGTCCTGGCATTTTATGCACAACATTTAGAATCTTATGTCACACATCACCCACTCCTCTAACCACTTGAAGATAAAGCCCTTTCTGACACTTTTTGTTTACATGAAAATTTTTTTTTTTTGCAAGAAAATTACTTTGAACCCCCAAACATTATATATTTTTTTAAAGCAAATGCCCCACAGATTAAAATGGTGGGTGTTTCATTTTTTTTCACACAGTATTTGCGCAGAGATTTTTCAAACGCATTTTTTTGGGAAAAAACACACTTTTTAAAATTTGAATGCACTAAAACACACTATATTGCCCCAATGTTTGATGAAATAAAAAAGATGATCTTAGGCCGAGTACATAGATACCAAACATGACATGCTTTAAAATTGCGCACAAACGTGCAGTGGCGACAAACTAAATACATTTTTAAAAACCTTTAAAAGCCTTTACAGGTTACCACTTTAGATTTACAGAGGATGTCTACTGCTAAAATTTCTGCCCTCGATCTGACCTTCACGGTGATACCTCACATGCATGGTGCAATTGCTGTTTACATTTGACGCCAGACCGATGCTTGCGTATGCCTTTGCGCGAGAGCAGGGGGGACAAGGTGCTTTTTTTTTTTTTAATTATTTTTTTGCTTTTTTATCTTATTTTTAAACTGTTCATTTCTTTTTTTTTAATCATTTTTGTTATTTTATTGTTATCTCAGGGAATGTAAATATCCCCTATGATAGCAATAGGTAGTGACGGGTACTCTTTTTTGAAAAAATTGGGGTCTATTAGACCCTAGATCTCTCCTCTGCTCTCAAAGCATCTGACCACACCAAGATTGGTGTGATAAAATGCCTTCCCAATTTCCCAATGGTGCTGTTTACATCTGGCGAAATCTAAGTCATTAAATGCTCGTAGCTTCCGGTTTCTTAGGCCATAGAGATACCAAAAGGAGAAAAGAGAAAGCGGGACTTTAATGAGACGTGTCAACGCATAAATATTAATAAATTGGCCAGGCACATATAGAGTTGGCCTGTATCCAATATAAGTATAATCCGGACATAAATATTCTATAACCAGGGAAACACTGGGCGTAATCACAAAGGATTTACAGCAATATTCGTATAAAACATCATTTAATACTTCATTAGACATAAAGAGAATTGTTAAAAATCAATCAATCAAGGGTATGGTGAATACAAAGCGTATACAATTACAGTACAGGTAGTTGTTAGATTGTAGGCATCCTTAAGTTGTTAACTCTACGCGTTTCTTGGCTTACAACCAATCATCAGGGGTTCAGATGCATAATAACTAGAAAATAATAATAAAGCAGCCATTAATCTAATGATTGACATAAACATATCGAGAAGGCAAAGACTACAATAGTAGTCACAAGTAAAATGGATAGATGATAAAATGAGAAGGTGGTCCGGCCTGCAAAGTCTCACCTGGGGTTGAGGCAAGGACCAGCCCCCCAGAGGTAAACCCCAAAGGGGGAGGAGGCTGCCATCAAAACCAGGACACCCCACACAGTATGGCCCAACGAGAGAGGGGAGAACCTGGCAAGCGCATGTGGAGTGCTATGGGGGGAGAAAAAGAAATATGAGTGGAAGTGAGAGTGAAGTGGGAAAACCATCCATGAATAAACAGATGAAAGTGATTGGGGGGTATAACAGAAAACGTGGAACACAAGAGGGAAGTGGAGTGATGATGAATAGTGAAGGAGATATGAGTGTTAAGAGTGTGAAAGCATGGATGGCTATAAGCAGTGAGGGAGATTACCTGTGATGTGCGAGTGTAGCGTGTGCCGGTCATCCCTATGCACGCTGAGACAACATGTGGAGTGGGCTCGTCAGAGGCCGCCGCCATATACCCCAGGCAGGGGGCGTGTCCCCGCCAGCGTCTTGAGGGGACGTCAGTGCGGCGCACAAGGGGGAGGGAAGGTCCACTCCCGATCATGGTGATCTGGGCGGAGTACCCTCCCCCTGTTGCCATGACTTTGCAGGCCGGACCACCTTCTCATTTTATCATCTATCCATTTTACTTGTGAGTACTATTGTAGTCTTTGCCTTCTCGATATGTTTATGTCAATCATTAGATTAATGGCTGCTTTATTATTATTTTCTAGTTATTATGCATCTGAACTCCTGATGATTGGTTGTAAGCCAAGAAACGCGTAGAGTTAACAACTTAAGGATGCCTACAATCTAACAACTACCTGTACTGTAATTGTATACGCTTTGTATTCACCATACCCTTGATTGATTTTTAACAATTCTCTTTATGTCTAATGAAGTATTAAACGATGTTTTATACGAATATTGCTGTAAATCCTTTGTGATTACGCCCAGTGTTTCCCTGGTTATAGAATATTTATGTGCGGATTATACTTATATTGGATACAGGCCAACTCTATATGTGCCTGGCCAATTTATTAATATTTATGCGTTGACACGTCTCATTAAAGTCCCGCTTTCTCTTTTCTCCTTTTGGTATTACTAATTGGGATGGAGACATGTCAGCGTTCATAATGTTGGTATGGACAGGTCACAAACCCCCCCTTTATTAGGCCATAGAGATGTTTGGAGCCACTCTGGTCTATGGTCAGCTGGCTGAATCACTGGCTGCATTCTCAGGTTCCCTGTTGGGACAGGAGAGCCAGAGAAAAACATGGAAGACGGTGGGGGGGATTCCCTCCCACTGCTTGTAAAAGCAGTCTAGAGGCTAATTAGCCACTAGGATTGCTTTTACATGAAAGCCGACTGCTGGCTGAAAAGAATGATACCAAGATGATACCTAAACCTGCAGGCATCATTCTGGTATAACCACTCAAAGTCCAGCAACATACCAGTACGTTGCTGGTCCTTGTTGGGCATATATTGTAATCTTTTTTTTTTTCATGCAGTCTATGGGCTGAACGAAAAAAAGAGATTGATCGGTGGGTATGCCCACCATTAGAATACCTCCCTTCATCCACCCACTTCTAATGATGGGCATACATGCACCATTTATATATGCCGAAGCAGGGGGCATCCTCCCGCAAAAGGTACAAGCAAATCGCTCCTCCGCCCCTGCTGCCCCCATGCTTTGGCATATATCACCTGTAACTTTTGTAACTGTAACCGGTTCCAGGTTCGAGTCTCTCAAAATGCGATGGCATCTTGGGAGACCCTGTGAAAGCATACCTAGTCTGTGCAATGCTGTACCCTACGCTAATACTCAACTAGTGTATGGTAGCGTTCAAAACATTCACCAATGCAAAGACCAGGATTGTCAGGACAGGAGGGACAATAATAGCGGGTGTCACGCCTATATCCACGCTTGCTGCAGACACGACATCTTTTTTGGGGGGGTTCGTTGGGTAGGGGTACTCGGGAGGACATAAAGAAAATGCCTATCATGCAGCCGACTGCATTTGGTTGGGGATGTGAATGGGGGAAGTACGGGTGCTGCAGAAGTGGTGGGTTCCCAATTAGGATTGGTGAATGCAGCAGGAAGGGCACTATGGGCACGACGGGCCTGTGTTTGTCTTCTTCTTGGTGGCAGCGGGACACTACTTGTGCTTGCCACCTCACCAGCTTTAACTGCACTTATGGAACTCGCCACATCACCACGTGTTACTGCAGTGCTGGTTTGACTATGACCGGGGTGTACTAGGCCGCTGATGCTTGCCAGTTCAAACGCTACCAAAAAAACTGTTAGCGATCGCAGGGATCAGGCCTGACTCTGCGAACGCTGCATTTATGCATTTATTGTTTTGTAAGTGACAGTGATCGATCGATACTGCACTTGGGTGGGCTTGGCTGGGCTGGGCGGAGGGGCAAAACGCAAGTGCTAGCAGGTATCTAGGCTGATCCCACTAACACTGCGTTTTTGGGAACCCTAAACTGCTGGGGACGATAGTATAGATCTGATCGGATCAGATATTGATCCATTCAGATACTATACCACTAAGGGAGGTGTACGGTGCGTGTCTGGGTGTTAGCGCTACTGGCACTAACCTGACGCTGCCTGGGGCTGGTGCTTGCCAGTTCACCAAAACGCTACCAAAAAAACTGTTAGCGATCGCAGGGATCAGGCCTGACTCTGCCAACGTTGCAGTTATGCATTTAGTGTTTTGTAAGTGACAGTGATCGATCGATACTGCACATGGGTGGGCTGGGCCGGGCAGGGGCAAAACACAGGTGCTAGCAGGTATCTGGGCTGATCCCGCTAACACTGCGTTTTTGGGAACCCTAAACTGCTGGGGACGCTAGTATAGATCTGATCGGATCAGATATTGATCCGTTCAGATACTATTCCACTAAGGGAGGTTTATGCTGCGTGCATGGGTGTTAGCGGTACTGGCGCTAACCTGACGCTGCCTGGGGCAACGCAGACCCTATCTGATCCTAAAACCTAAGTTATATCACCGCCAGGCGATCATGGGGCTAAACCTTTATTTGGTAATAAACGGCGGGTGCCCTGACACTATAAAAAATAAACAAACTAACCAGCGTCACCCATAACAGTTATACGGTGATCACTGGTGAAAGGGTTAACTAGGGGGCAATCAAGGGGTTAAAACATTTATTAGGTAGTATATGGGGGTCCCTGTCGCTATAAAACACTGACGGCGAACCTATATATTTACCTCAGTAACACTAATACAGCGATCAGAAAAACAATCGCTTAGTGACACTGGCGATGGGGGATGATCAAGGGGTTAAAACTTTATTAGGGGGGTTAGGGGGGTACCCTAGACCTAAACGGGGCTAAAACTAACTGCCCTACCACACTAACTGTCACAAACTGACATCAATGCAGTAATCAGAAAAAAAAAAAACTGCTTGGTGTCAGTGTGACTGGGGGGGTGATTGGGGGTGATCAGTGGGGGATCGGGGGGTAAAGGGGGGTGTAATGTATTCCTGGCGTGTTCTACTGTGTGTGTGTTTTACACTCAATCAGATGTCTTCTCTCCTCGGCGCCGGAACAGAAAATACCGAGCCGAGGAGAGATGGCATCACTTCCTCTGCCTCTGTTTACTATACAGAGGCAGAGGAAGATTCTCATTGGCTGGGAGCGATCGCGAGGGGGGCCACGAATGGATGGCCTCCCCCTCACATCTGATCGCTCCCGGACAGAAGCCGACCGCCTCGGGCACCGGGGGGGTCCGAACGGACCTCCTACCCGCGGGAGGCAGATCACGTACAGGTACGTGATTCTGCCTGCCCGTGCCATTTTGCCGACGTATATCGTCGGTCAGGCGGTCAGTAACTGGTTAAATGACTTTTTTTCCTTTGAAATGTCATTTTGCTGTCAGACTGTTCTAAACACGGGAAA
Source organism: Aquarana catesbeiana (assembly GCF_042186555.1). Lineage (NCBI taxonomy): Eukaryota > Metazoa > Chordata > Amphibia > Anura > Ranidae > Aquarana > Aquarana catesbeiana. Next base: position 127,117,007 of record NC_133334.1, on the reverse strand, counting down.
CATGCACCCCTTTACAAGCATACTATAGACACCCCCCAGGTATGAAATTTAAAGGAATATTACACTTTTATTGCTTCTTTTTAAGCATTATTAAAATCATTGCTTCCGAAAAAATTGAAGTTTTTAAAACTTTTTTTGCATTGATACATGTCCTCTGGGGCAGGACCCAGGTCCCCAAACACTTTTTATGACAATACCATGCATATAAGCCTTTAAAATTAGCACTTTTGATTTTTGCCATAGACTTTTAAAGGGTGTTCCGCTGCTTTCGAATTCGCCGCAAACACCCCAAATTGTTCGCTGTTCGGCGAACTGGCGAACAGCCAATGTTTGAAGCTCATCCCTAGTTCTGATATCACAGTCCTACGTTGAATGCTAGCCTAAAGCTGATGACTAGTCTTATATATTATACATTTTAAGAGAAGTAACTGTTATGCCCCGTACACACAGTCGGACATTGATCGGACATTCTGACAACAAAATCCTAGGATTTTTTCCAACGGATGTTAGCTCAAACTTGTCTTGCATACACACGGTCACACAAAGTTGTCGGAAAATCCGATCATTCTGAACGCGGTGACGTAAAACACGTACGTCGGGGCTATAAACGGGGCAGTAGCCAATAGCTTTCATTTCTTTATTTATTCTGAGCATGCATGGCACTTTGTGCTTCGGATTTGTGTACACACGATTGGAAATTCCGACAATGGATTTTGTTGTCGGAAAATTTTATAGCCTGCTCTCAAACTTTGTGTGTCGGAAAATCCGATGGAAAATGTGTGATGGAGCCTACATACGGTCGGAATTTCCGACAACAAGGTCCTATCACACATTTGTGTGTATGGGGCATAACTCTTTTGCTCCTTATATTTTGTATTATATTTATGATTATGGGCCTTGCGGGCCGACAATAAAGATGCTATCGTTTAATATTTCTATTCCTGTTAAAACTCAATAAATATATTGAAATAAAAGTCTTCACATGTAGATATCAGACAATACTCTGACTTCAGAGCACCTTACTAAATAAGATGGGTGGGTTTACATATGTAGTCACCACAGCAATAGCAGATTTGTGCTTAATGCCCACATAGCTTGCAGGCAGGTTGCCGACTGTGTTAATTTAGCTAGGCTTGTGTGGCTACCCAGGTTAGGGGGAAATGGTTAACACTGCTTTGCATTCCCTGCTCACATTTGCAGGCTTTTTTGGGGTCCAGCCTTGTGTCCCGTGACATATAAAAGGCAGAGGTCCCAAAAGAGCATAGTGGGATAGTGGGTTAAAGAACAAGAACCATGCAGGCCTTTTGGAACACACCCAAGCCATGTACTACCCCAGTGGAGTCATGCCAGCTATGGATTTCACCCATGAGAACGTTACCTATGCTGGTACGCTGGGGCAGGTGCTGCTATAGTTGGGTAAAGGATGTTTTGCCGTGTTATTTTTGCCATGCTGAGCTCTCAGTAAAAGTTGTTTAAGCATACAAAACCTGGTCTGAAGTTACTCAACAGCTGCATGTGGGGTCCTGGTGCTTATTAATAAGAAAAGGGAAAGTGGGACTTTAAATGAGGCTATTGATTTGTGGGGTTAAAGTAATTTGAAAGTATATTTAATTGACATATTGAATGTGACAATACATAATAATAACGCACATAGTAAAAATTATTTCATATATACACACACACATACATGGTGTTGACCTCATGAATATATAGACATATACATATCAGTTTAATGGCATATAGAATTGACAAGAGATTTCGTATTTCGAATAAAATAAATAGATTATTGCAAATTCATATATATACAAGCCATCTAAATGGCACTATGCAGTGTGGTAAATAGTAAGGAAGACAGTATGATGGTTTTGGTTGTAGATGATGAGTGTAAATAAGTTCCTATTAACAGGCATGAGAATGTTTTCTGAAAGCCCGACACGTTTTGTGTGTGAACACTTCCTCAGGGTCAGATGCTCAAATTTGGTCTACAATAAACAAAATAGGATTATTCTAGTGGGACACTAGGCATAACAGGAAAAAGCAGTTGCCAATCCTGATTACTTACATAGAGTGGAATGCAATGTTATGTAGTAGATGTGTGGCCAAGACCAGAGGGTTGTCTATCCCGGGAGCTGAGGTGTACTAAAGCAGCATGCAAGCAGGACGCATACCAAACACCTCCAAAACACAGATTGCCGATCTTCATAATAAAATGGAAATGGTGGATACAGATGATGATTGCCAAGGAGTAATATCTATAAATTAGATCAGTTATGCCGCGTACACACGAGCGAACTTTCCGGCATAATTGGTCCGACGGACCAGAGTCCGCCAGACAATCCGACCGTGTGTAGGCTTCGGCGGACTTTTTTTCCCCAAAAGTCCGCCGGATCTAGATTTGAAACATGTTTTAAATCTTTCTGTCGGACTCAGTTCCTGACGGAAAGTCCGTTTGTCTGTTTGCTGGTCCGACGGAAAGCATGCTCGTCTGTATGCTGGTCCAACGGACCAGATACGACGCAAGGGCAGGGTATTGCATCTCGCGCTCACTGCAATAGGAAAAACAAATTTTCCTATTGCAGCGAGCGTGGGGCATACCAGGCCCTTAGGTCTGGTATGAATTATAAAGGGATGTTGACCACGCCCCCTAAAACGTCACAGTCCCAGCATGCCCAGGGACTGTGACGGCATAAGGGGGCGGGGTCTCCGCCTATATAAGTCACATCAGAGCGCTCAGAGAGCAGTCCAGCCGGAGAGACCGTCATGTCAACATCTGGAGAAGAGAAGAGGGAAGAAGACAAGAAGACAAGAAGCCCAGAAGTCCAGACCTCCGCTGGCAAAAGAGCGCCATGGAGACAGAGGAGGAGCCGGCAGAAGAACTGGAACACCGGGAGAAGAGGCCAGAGAAAGCAGGGAAGAACCAACCGGACGCCAGGAGAAGAGGAACCGAAGGGACCCCCGAAGCCGGAAGAAGACCCCCGAAGCCGGAGGAAGACCCCCCCAGAGCTGTTTAATAAATTATTTTAAAAACCTGTGTAGTGTGTTTTATTATTGACACTTTTTCCCTAGGTAAATGGGTAGGGGTACCATGTACCCCATACTCATTCACATAGGGTGGGGGGCCGGGATCTGGGGGCCCTCTTATTATAGGGGGCTCCCGGATTCCGATAAGCCCCCTGCCCGCAGACCCCGACAACCAACGGCCAGGGTTGTCGGGAAGAGGCCCTTGTCCTCATCAACATCGGGACAAGGTGCTTTGGGGTGGGGGGGCCCCGCAGGGTGCCCCCTCCCCCAAAGCACCCACCCCCCATGTTGAGGGCATGATGCGGCCTGGTACGGCTCAAGGGGGGGGCGCTTGCTTGTCCCCACCCCCTTTCCTGACCGGCTGGGCTGCATGCTCGGATTGGGGTCTGGTATGGATTTTAGGTTTATGTTTTTTTGGCGTAGGGGGTTCCCTTTATAATCCAGACCTAAGGGCCTGGTATGACCCGCGACGGGGCTCGCAAGGTGTCAATCTCGCCGATAAAAGTGGCAAGATTGACTTCCTTTTCTAGTCCCGTCGTACCCGAGTCACGTTCAAAATGAACGGACTTGTCTGTGTGTGGGCAAGTCCGTTCATTCTGAAAGTCCACCGTAACTCCGGCGAAAGTCCGTCGGAAAGACAGGCGGACCTAGCCTGCCGGAAATTCCAGTCGTGTGTAGGCAAGTCCGTCCATTCAGGTAGTCCGCCGGAAAGTCCGGCGGAAAGACCGTCGGACCAAGTCTGCTGCAAAGTATGCTCGTGTGTACGAGGCATTAGTCTCAGTGGAGAAGTGAATGAGAGTAACCAAGTGAGAATTGTAAAAGGGTGAAAACCCTGTGAGCGAAGTGATGATAGTGAACCAAAAAACAAAATATAAAAGTGTGAGTATAGTAAAGAGAAAATATATGCAAAACCATCCAGGGTAGTGACAAAAAGCAACTACCAAGAGAGTGATTCGCTAAATAAACAATGGAGTAGGATAACATAGTAGTTACCTTGAGTATAAGGCCCCTTTCACACTGGGGCGGGAGGTGTGTCGGCGGCGCTTTACTCTCATTTTAGCGGCGGTATTCAGCTGCTAGCGGAGAGGTTTTACCCCCGCTAGTGGCCGAGAAAGGGTTAAAAACCAACGCAAAGTGCCTCTGCAGAGGCGGTACAGCCGCGGTGCCCCATTGATTTCAATGGGCAGGAGCGGTGAAGGAGTGGTGTATACATCGCTCCTTAACCGCTCCAAAGATGCTGCTAGCAGGAATTTTTTCAGCGTCCTGCTAGCACACCGCTCTAGTGTGAAAGCCCCGAGGCTTTCACACTGGAGACACGCTGGGCTGTTTCAGGTCGGTTTGTAGGCGCTATATTTAGCACAATAGCACCTGAATAATGACCCAGTGTGAAAGGGGTCTACGTATAGGAGAAACCACTCAAGTGGCAAGTAGCATCTCCGAGTGTATGGCAAGAAAGACTGTGTTTGGGGTGGTGCCCTAAATATGCCCAGCATGCACGCAGGCTCACGCCAACATCATGCTAGCATAGTACGTGTGGGGCAGAGCCCCTGCTTGGGCAGTGGACACCACACAGGATCGACGCCCACAGCTGGAAATGAACGTGCTCACTCCGCGACCCCCACTGGTGATGCCACGTGTGACACGATGCGTGGGGCCGATGCACTGTGGGTGACCGCCCAATCCCCCAGAAGGGGAAAGGGGCAAGCATACAGAGTGCATCGCAGCTCATGCATAAGACGTGCAGCACTGTAAGCAACCACATGTCACACCCAACCTAATAGTGGGATGCATTATGTGCTGTAAAAGCTCATGTCTATGGTGCCGTGAATGGCCTGGGTGTGTGGTCCCCGTATTTGGCACATTAACACCCAGGACATAGGTAACCCTGCACATGGACGGCAGGGGAACACTGCCAATCCAATAATCAAAAAGCCTCCATCCCTGTTTCATATAGAATAATGGGGGGAGTTTGGAACTTTAAATGAAGCACATGGTATGTGCCTCCATCCCTGGTTCAAGTATAAGAAAAGGGAAAGTGGGACTTTAAATGAGGCTATTGATTCATGGGGGTAAAGTAATTTGAAATCATCACTTCACTCACAGGGTTTTCACCCTTTTACAATTCTCACTTGGTTACTCTCATTCAATTCTCCACTGAGACTATCTAATTTATGCATATTACTCTTATTCAGACAGACTCCTTTGCAATCATCACCTGTATCCACCCTTTCCATTTTACCATGAAGATCATCAATCTGTGTTCTGGGGGTGTTTGGTATGTGCATTGCTTGCACGCTGCTTTAGTACACCTCAGCTCCCAGGATAGACAAACCTCTGGTCCTGGCCCACATCTACTACATACCATTGCATTCCACTCTATGTAAGTAATCAGGATTGGCAACTGCTTTGTCCTGTTATGCCTAGTGCCCCATTAGAATAATCTTATTTTGTTTAGTGTAGACCAAATTTGAGCATCCGCCCCTGAGGAAGTGTTCACACACAAAACGTGTCAGGTTTCAGGATGCATTCTCATGCCTGTTAATAGGAACTTATTTACACTCATCATCTACAACCAAAACGATCATACTGTCTTCCTTACTATTTACCACACTGCATAGTGCCATTTAGATGAGGTGTATATATATGAATTTGCAATCATTTATTTATTTTATCCATACTAAATCTCTTGTCAATTCTATATGCCATTAAACTGATATGTATATGTCTATGTATTCATGAGGTCAACACCATGTATGTGTGTGTATATATATGAAATCATTTTTACTATGTACATTATTGTTATGTATTGTCACATTCAATATGCCAATTAAATATACTTTCAAATTACTTTATCCCCATGAATCAATAGCCTCATTTAAAGTCCCACTTTCCCCTTTCTTATACTTGAACCAGGGATGGAGGCACATACCACTTACTTCATTTAAAATCTCAAACTCCCCCCATTATTCTACATTTGTGGTGCTTATCAAGGGGACTGAGACTACTACAGCACACTAGGGGTTCTTGCAACACACCAACAACAAAAGACCAAGCTACAACACTAAGGAGAGAAGAGAGTTATCATGAATAACAGCAAGCAGAACTGCAACCAGTCATTGGTTTGATATCTGGTTTGGTGACAGGCCCTCTGGTAGTGAGGGGGTCCTGTGTTTCGGCTCCCTCCCTAGCTGTCTATCTTTGTCGGTCACCAGGAATGGATTAGCATTACAGAGACTTAATACATGGTCACTTGATACGTAACAAAAAGGATTTAGTGGAGCATGCACGAAGTCCACATTATGTGCTCAGCGGGACTCCATTCCGCTATTGGGAGTGAGGTAACAGAGGTACACTGACTGGTGGAGTGGGCATAGGCTCTGAATGTCCCTCCCAATGCAACACATACACCTGTTCAAGTGTGTAGGGCAAAAGACAGTATCTATGGAAGAACTCCACATGCAACACTACACACAAGTGACTTATCTCTGAGTTGGGGGACTACATTAATGTTTGACTTTCACTTGACCGTGGTCCTTGCCTTGTCCAAGGTATTGGTGAGCATGTCTTCGGGCAAGGCATAACCCCTGTGCTAGAATGAGTGACCCTACTTATTACCTGGTGTAGCCCATAAGAACCCACCCCAGGTTAGACCTCCTGTGTGGCGCCCAATGAGTTCATGGGAAACACATGAAGGAGGTGTCATCTTCCCACTGCAACATGCACCCTGCTCTTACAAGTTGACCCAAGGTATCTTCAAAATTAATTTCAAAACAATAGAGGATTCAAGCTCCTTGCTGTAGTTAAAGTGCAATTTATAAAAAAAGGGATTCATTGTGTCTCAGAGTGGACCTCTACTCCCTATTTAGTAAAAAAAGTACTTAATATAATTTAAAGACTAGGTTGGAAGACTCCTTGAGCCACACAAATCTTCTGTCCAATCTTAGGATCTTATTGTTACTCCACATCATCCTGGGGAAAGTACTCAAAGTATACAAAGTATTTGAATTTTGATCCTCATAATGACATGATGATGCAGTGCTCCCATAAGACTGTGCACTGTATTATCTATATAAAGGCTTCCTGCTATTAGGCACATTCAAATAGTGATTGGGGATTACTGTGAATGGGCATAGGGGTACTGTACACTCTACATATAGGAAGTGAAGCTATAAGAGGTCCACAGGTTCTCTTTGTTATTAATAGGTGGATAGGTTCAATAATCACAATGGATTGGATCAGCCTGATTTACTGCAAATCTGGATTTCTACAAACTTTTTTTGATTTACTACTAATTGTCAGCAATTTAAAACAACCTAATCTGGCCAATAATTAGCCTTTGTATAGTTTTTATCTGTTTTGTACTGCTTTTTAGTGTTAAAACATCATTGTGTTTTCTAATGTTGGTTAAAAATAGCACTGAAGCCTATTTTATCATGTTATTACTGTTTCTCTCCCCAAGATCTTGCATGAAGTTTATGATATCTATTATTCAGATGTGCAAACTCAGTATTAAAATGTATTTCTATATTCATAGGCTTTTTTCCTCTTGATGGTATCTCATTTGAAATCAAGGTTACATTCAAAGCATAATGTCCCCTAATGTTTTTTTTATTGCTTTTTTGGACAAATATTCCTACTGCCCTCTTTTCAATCATTTATTATTTTGCAAGCAAAATCGTAAAATAATCTGTTTATTATGTGCAAAATGCTTTTGATCAGCCAACTGAAAAACTAATTTCATTTTCTCATTACACTGCCTCAGGCATCTTTTAACGTCAATTTTTATTACAGACAATGTAAGAAAATTAAAATGATCATTTATGGGGTGAGATGCAATATCTGTTTCTCAGAGAGAGAATCTAAGAAATAACATGCATTGAACCCTATAATTTTTCCCCAATAAGGACAATTAATACAGAAGTATAGAGCCATTTCCATGATTCAATGTATATTCTTATGTAAACTACATATTAAGATGTTGGATATAACAATCTCTGTAATTACATTATATCTTTTCTGCTTATATTTAAGATTGGAGATAACATAACAGCTCAGACTTAATGTGTGATCTTCTATTAATCAAAACATATTTATTTTTAGATAGAGTGTATAAATTAGGAAGGAAACTACAACGAGTAAAGGTCACTAAGCATTTAGGAAAGAACCTGCAGTGTGATTGTTGGTGCACGTTTAAAGAAATCTTACGAAGAGAGGAATATGAAGGCTGCCATTTTTAATCTTATTTTAAGAATGCTATTTTTTCAGCTATATGTGTCATCAATAATTTATGAATGACTAGAACAGAAGAAGAAAAGAACAAAATATTACAGCGCACACATGCAAAATGACATTTACCTCCTGCAAGGCTTATTTAAAACACCTAGACATTTTCAAAAAGCATTATCAAAAAATATGGAGATTTGGTCACACCATATTGCTATATGGTGCTTAAGCCCACTTACTGCGACAAAGTACCCCATGATTAGTGGGTCCTACACTATCCATAGACTGGGAGATCCTGCTTCTCAGAACCATGGGAGCAATACACTCCTCTATATGGGAGAACTTGAGGTCTCCACCCATGACACAGGTGGACTCTAATGGGAGGCACTTGATGAGGGAGCGGGGTGCTCCTCACCCAAAAGGATTTGGTCAGAATCCATACAATAGACAAACAAGATATTTGGGGGGCATGCCCTAAAAGATGCATTAAAGATGGTGCAGCCATAAGACCATACAACAGAACAAAACATTACAGCGCACACATGCAAAATGACATTTACCTCCTGCAAGGCTTATTTAAAACACCTAGACATTTTCAAAAAGCATTATCAAAAAATATGGGGATTTGGTCACACCATATTGCTATACGGTGCTTAAGCCCACTTACTGCGACAAAGTACACCATGATTAGTGGGTCCTACACTATCCATAGACTAGGAGATCCTGCTTCTCAGAACCATGGGAGCAATACACTCCTCTATATGGGAGAACTTGAGGTCTCCACCCATGACACAGGTGGACTGTAATGGGAGGCACTTAATGAGGGAGTGGGGTGCTCCTCACCCAAAAGGATTTGGTCAGAATCCATATAATAGACAAACAGAACAGAAGAAGAACACAGAAATAAAAGTAGGGATTAATTCAAAACAAAAAAAGTCAATGGGGTTGATTTCATAAAGGCAAATACAACATTAAATTTGCAAGAGAATTCTCGCTTTGCAAGGGAATTTTTCCTTAGCCAAGTGAATGAGATGAAGTTCTGCTGACTTTGATCATCCAATCATGTGCAAGCATAAATGTCATTTTCTTTTTTTACTTTCCCTGCACATTGGCTGGCTATTCATTCCAAAACTTGATTTTTTACTTTATTTACTAAACAAAGGGAATTTTTTCTTGAAAAGTAAGTAGCCTATTTGCCTTTACTAAATCACCGATTACTCAATAAACATATTGTATCATAATTGTATCCAGGCAACTAGTTATTTTTTAAAAGGGAGAGAACAGAAATATAAGCAGCCATGTTTAAAGTATGTTCAGCCTGTGGGCGCATGTACGGTAGCCCGAGTTGGTGGACACCTAATCCCGGAGCTCTGTTGCCGCTCTGCCTTTCTTCTCTCATGCTTGTGTAACATCTGCATTCTGCAGCACGGGAGACTCAGATTCTGACAGACTGATCCCTGCAGCCTTATATGGAAAAATCAGGTGACAGAAACCCAGCAGCCTTCATATTTCTCTCAGCCTAGGATTTCTTTAAACATGCACCAACAATCACACTGCAGGTTCTTTCCTAAATGCTTAGTGACCTTTTCTCATTGTAGTTTCCTTTTTTATACACTCTATTCAAAATGTAATCTGTTTTGATTAATAGAAGATCACACATTAAGTCTGCGCTCACCTCCCCAGGAACAGTGGCCTACATGCATGGACAGATACCTGTGGCAGCCTGCGACCTTGGACACCCAGCTAGCCTGCATAGACATGCTCTTGGTTCCTGAGCAGGATAGTAGGTACAGCTTTTCCCTCAACATCACCACCACCAGTGCCATATCTTACAGCAGATGTTCTAGATGAAAAGCTTAAACCTTCTGTAAAAAACTGGGACTACCTTCTCTTCCAGATGAAGCACTAGCTATGCCTCCCCCTAGAACTCATCCAGCAACTACGCCAAGCAAGATATAGACATTGGCTAAGTCCAAGGCGAAGAACTACCCTCACTTTTTCCAATGGGCCTCCCTGCTTAGGCCCCCTACTTGAGACTGTAGAGTGAGTGAGCTTAGATTTGTTTTATATTATGGCTACTAGATTACTATGCCTATTCTTTCCCTTTTGGAAACCCTACATATACCCATATGGTTTTGTTTTTTGTCTTCTCAGGTATAAGTTTACTCATATTTTCTGAAGGGCAGAGAGTGACCTCTAGTGAGTACCATACTCCTCCAACACTGTGCGCTATACTCCTAACTCAGTACGATCAATGCTACAACCAAAATACTGTGGGCATTACTTCAATATGCCAAAGATATTCCCGCAAGGCTGCTTTCCTCCTTACCTATTACTGCACTTCAACTCATCATACCAGATATTTCCTTTTCTTCCTGGCTTAAGGCAGGTCTGATGACTTTTCCTCTTTTCAGCAACTACGAGCTCAATATGCTATTGACTCCAAGGACTTTTTCAAATACTTAGGACTCAGATCAGCTCTCTTTCGCATACCATGACAACCTGCTGCTTTGGCAGGTTCTGCAATTTTATGACCAGTGATCTCCTCACTGCCGTGGAATCTCATATCTATAAACTTGTCATAGAACTACCGTAACCGACCAAATCTTTGTCAAGGGGAAAGGATACTGTAGCTCAATCTCCTCAACAATGGTGCCATGCTCTCAATTTCCCTCTAAAAAATTCCCATTGCATCCTCCATTGGGAGTCAGTTCAGAAATTATTCCATAATTGGTATCTCACTCCCTCAAAACGTGCTTGCCTTTACCCCTCTACCACTAACAAATGCTGGAGAAAATGTGGACATCCTGGAACTTCTCTAATATTTGGTGGGACTGCCAATGCTCACTAACTTTTGGACTGATCTTACTAATCTAATTATTTTCATAACACAAAATACTTTTCTTTTTTCACCACATATGATCCTATTGGGTTTGGATATGGTTGTTTGGTGCCAAATCCTCCATACTATGATCACACGTGTCTTTTTCCACTTGACCTCAGGAAGGTTTTACCCCCTTCCTGACCAGAGCATTTTTTGCTATTTGGCACTGTGCTAATTTAACTGGTAATTGCAAGCTCATGCAACGCTGTACCTAAACGAAAGTTGTGTCCTATTTTCACACAAACAGAGATTTCTTTTGGTGGTAGTTGATCACTACTGCGATTTTATTTTTTTTGTGATATAAGCGCAAAAAGAACAAAAATGTTGAAAAAACAATATTTTCTACTTTTTGTTATAAAAAAATATCCAATAAACTCCTATTTTGCCATACATTTAGGCCAAGATGTATCCAGCTACATGTTTTTGGTAAAAAAAATCCAATAAGCGTTTATTAATTGGTATTTGCAAAAGTTATAGCGTCTACAAACTTTGGTATATACTGTATACTGGAATTTATGCAACTTTTACTTTCTGACTGCCTATCACATTTCTTGGGTTGCTTGGTGAGTTTTATCTGACCCTACCCTGCGCCTCTGACCCAGGTCGCCCACAAGGAGTCAACGCAGGGAACTGCAGAGGATTTTCCCTATCCACACACAGTCCAACCTGTAAAGGGGGACACATACACATTCACACACACACGTTACCCAACCAGAAAGGTCCGAGAGTGGTCTGGTTGCCTTGAGAACTGACAGATAGGATACAAAGGAAAAGGCAGAAATATAGCAAGCTTAAGGGCAGCTTACCTAGCCGGCACTTGAGGTCTGCGTTTCCCGATGATCCCGATCGAAGCGCAGTTCCTTCTGGAGACTCTGCCAAACTCCTGTTATGACTCGCCAAGCTGATATGACTGATTTCTGATTGGGACTCTAAAACAAATTTAATACTGCAGCTGCAGGAACAGATTCACAGGACTCAATCACTGTGTTTAAAACGTCTGTTCAGTGAAAAATTTATTATTACATGTTATTTTATACATAGATAAGAAAGGGGTGGTGTGAGATGTTATTAAAAACTAACAAATAGAAATATGTTATTAAAAGCTAACAAATAGAAATATATTATTAAAAACCAGTGAATAGAACAAATGCAAAAGTAAAACCTTAAGAAGGGAGGGGGGGAGTAGAGAGCGTTTAGTAGGAGAAGTGTCTGTGTGTTAGGTGAAGGTTACAGAACACATTTCAACAGTGAGAACAAAATGGAGTCTCTTGTGCTTAAATGAACAGTACAGTGAATGTCCATGTCATTTCCCCCCTTTTGTTTATTTGACACCATTCTTCTCCACATTACATTCAGCCGATTGCTGGTAACTCCTGTTACATTGGCGCAGAGAGACAGCATCCTGTTCAGCTCTCTCCTAGCTTTCTCACAATAATGGGTTCATCAGGGCTGGTGGTACATTTGTTGGTAGAGTGGGTAGTCACACAGAGGCATATCCTGATGAGGAAGTAAATAACAAATATGAGAAATAGGGACATCACAATGTAAGCGCCTAGTTTCTGTAACCATGTTGCTATGCCATATAAAAAATCACCAAAACCTCCTAAACCCTGAAAGGGGTACATCCATCTTTAGCAATATCTCTGGCCTTATTCTGTAGTTCTCTTATCTTAGCAAGATGCCCTTTAATAATGTCCTCATTATCAGAAATGTATATACAACAGTCAGTGCGAAATACCTTACACATCCCACCTTGAGCTGCAGTAAGATAATTTAGCGTTAATTTGTGCTCTAATACTACTTTTTTAAGCTGAGCCATTTCTTCATTTAATAAACCTATATCAGTGGTAGTAAGGATAATAATGTAATCTACAATTCTAGTGTAATTATTTAGTTTTTTCATTGCTTCAATTCCCCATCCTGTCCAGGAAGGGAACCATGACCATGCCATGTCACCTTCAGTGAACACCTCTCTTTTGAACACTAAAGGGTATTCTGGACTTTGATCTGGTCACACTGTATCTTTGCGAACAGCCAAAGCAGGTACTAACTTCCCAATATAACATGTACCTGTAACATTAGTAGGAAGCCAGGCGTAAGCTTTATTTCCACATATATAATATAACACTCTACGTATGGACGGTATGCCTGCTCCTAAAAAACTGGAAGCAATAACATGGAATCTCAAGTAACCGATATTTTCACATATTGGGAACTGTGAGCAATTTGTACTATAAAGGGTTCTATTTAGTTCTGGATCTGGGATATAATAATATTGACCATAGTTTCCTCCATAAACTGTAATTTTTGCTCCGCTGCAATCTGAATTGCCCAACCGTGTACATTTAGTGTTAAACGGGCATGTAATGTTTAAAAAAATCTGTGGAGTGTTTATCTGTTTTGAAACCATCAAAGTTAATGATCTGTGCTCATTAGCTGTGGAGACTATGTATGAGCCATTTATTCTGGTTCTGTTTAGATCAGTGAAATTGAGAGGCATTGCTATCATGGGTATTGTTCCTGTTTGGGGATTTAAGTGAGAACACACCCAGCAGTTACTAGCGTTGCTATGGGCTGCATACAATTTTAACATTTGGATGAAAGGGTTATTTTTCCATGTCTCGGTTCTCACAAACAACAAAAAGAAAAGAAACATTATCATAATTTTTTCAAAGGATATCCTCACTTCAGGATTTTCTTACAGTGACTGGCGTGAATCCAGGTGGGCTTTCCTTCCAACTTGACAGCAGAACCGGTTGTCAAAAGCACCAAATATGGTCCATCAAATTTTGGTTCTAGCGGCTTTCTGACGTGTCGCTTGACCTCCACCCAGTCACCTGGTTGGATTCTGTGAATACCTGAAACAGAATCTGGGTCGGAGATAGATTTATAAACACCTTCATGTATTTTATTCAATGCTCTTTGCAAAATCTGAACATATTCTAACAGATTAGAGTGAGAAGCCTGCAACTGTTGGGGAAAATATAGCCCTGTTTTGGGTGGCCCTCCAAATAAAATCTCATAGGGGGACAGCCCATGTGGTTGTTTAGGGGTAGTTCGAACAGAATATAGGGCTAATGGCAAAGCTTCCACCCATCCTTTTCCTGTATCTGCTTTAATTTTTGCACATCTGTTTTTCAAAATTCCATTAAGTCTCTCAACTTTACCACTACTTTGTGGATGATAAGGTGTATGGAAAGCTTGCTGTATGTGAAGGGCTTCCATTACCTCTTTCATTACTTCCCCAGTAAAATGGGTTCCTCTGTCACTCTCAATAGCTTCAGGAACTCCATATCTACAAACTATTTAATTCATAATTTTCTTTGCTGTTGTTTTTGCATTTGCTTTAGCTACTGGCCAGCTCTCGAGCCAACCTGAGAACATGTCAACACACACTAAAGCGAACTCATAGGTGCCTATTCTAGGCATCTGAATGTAGTCTATTTGAATTCTTTGGAAAGGGAAATCTGGCTTAGGAGAATGCTTTTGGGGAACATGGGCAGGCCTCCCTGCATTGTACAGAGCACAAGTGAGACATGAAGCACAAAACCTGGCTGCAAATGCACTAAATCCAGGTGCTATCCAATAGCAGTCAGTAAGTGCCACCATTGCGCCCTTAGCAAGATGACTGACGCCATGTGCCAGTTGTGCTAAAACTGTGTACAAACTCCTGGGTAGACACCACCTGTTGTCAGCGCTCCACAGGCCCTGCTGATTTTGGGTAGCATTACATTTGATCCACTTATGATTCTCTTCATCAGGGGCCTGGTTCTGCAACTGAATTAGAGTTTCTACATCCCACTGCTCTTGATGAGGGGAATCTGTCCCCGCTACCTGGGCGACCCCTACAGTGGGTGTGACTCCAAATGCCATAAGGGCAGCATCCTTTCCCACTTGGTCCACTAAAGCATTTCCTCTGGCTGTCATGTAATTTCCCCTTGCATGCCCTTTTACCTTCAAGATGGCAACTTCTGCTGGTTTCTGAAAAGCCTCAAATAGCAGCTCTATGAGTTTTGCATGTCTCACTGGCTTCCCTGCACTAGTCAGAAAGTTCCGTCCTTTCCAGATAGGCCCAAAATCGTGGGATATTCCAAATGCATATCTGCTGTCAGTGTAAATGTTTCCCCTTTGATTCTCTAGGAGATGACATGCTTTGACTACAGCACACAACTCCGCTTCCTGTGCTGACATATGGGGTTTCAATGCTTCCTGATGTAAAATGGTGTCTGTAGTGGTTACAGCAAACCCTGTGTGTGGCTGACCATCATCAGTGTAAAATCTGGAACCATCTACGAATAAGTGTGTGTCACAATCTGATAAGGGCTCATCTTTTGCTGGTGTGACAAAGGCCCTTTCTACCTCCATAAGAGCTATACAATCATGAGAAAAACTCTCAGGTTCTACATCAGTACCATTTGTTGCATCTTCCTCATCAATTATAGGAAGAAGAGTAACCGGATTTAAAGTAACACATCGTTTGATTGTTAAATTCGATGGAGCAAAAAGAGCAGACTGGTACTTGTCAAATCTACTGACAGACACATGTTTAGTATTTACTTGATTCATGATTTCCTGTACTGCATGTGGCACAGACAGGATCAGAGCAGAATCTAGTACAAGCTCCGTTACTTTGTCTAGCGGCAAAATGCCTGGCTGCTATGGCTCGCATACAACTGGGGGAGCCTTTGATGACAGGGTCTAATGAGGCTGATACATACATCACAGGCCTCTGTTTGTCTCCATGTAGCTGGGTGAGTACACCTGCAGCAAATCCATTGACTTCATGACAGAACAACGAGAAAGTCTTAGTATAGTCAGGAAGTCCAATGGTGGGAGCTTCAAACAAAATTTTAATAAGCTCCTTCATCTGCAATTCATTGTCCCATGTGAGTTTGAAAGGGTTTCTAGTGGTAGCCTCATATAGAGGAGCCATAAGTTCTGATGCATTTGGAATCCAGTCCCTACAATATCCCACTAACCCCAGGAAGGCACGTAGTTGCCGTACATTTCTTGGCTTTTCAAAGTTTTGTAGAGTTTTAACTCGATCTGGGGATAGGTGATGGATTCCATGTGAAATGCAGTGACCCAGGAAGATCACTTTCTCTTGGCAATATTGTAGCTTATCTTTGCTAACTTTGTTGTTACTGTTATAGAGAAACATGAGAAGGCTTACTGTTTCTCTGCTACAAATGTCCTTTGTATCAGAACAAATAAGCAAATCGTCTATGTACTGAAGCAAAACTGTGTTTGGGTGTGAGGGGGACCATTGGTCCAATGCTTGCTTTAACGCAGTATTATATTCAGAGGGGCTACTCACACAGCCTTGGGTTCAATCTTGTCAATGCTAACTTTTGAGCATCATGGGTAAATAAAAAAAGGTGCCAGCAATCTGGGTGCAGGGGCACCGAAAAGAAAGCATTTGCAAGATCAATCACTGTAAAGCAGGTGCTGGAGGCAGGTATTCCACTTAGTAAAGTGCGGGGGTTGGGTACGATCGGGGTATCTGCCTCTATTATATTGTTAATGGCTCTCAAATCATGCACTATGTGATATGTCACCTGCCCACCCTTCTTGTCTGGCTTCTTTGCAATTGGGAACAGGGGTGTATTGACCTGGGACTTAATTGGTACAACAACCCGTGCTGCTTTCAGTTGAGTGATTTGATCCTTTATTCCCTCAGTCTGAGCAATACTTAGTGGGTAATGTTTAATCTGTGGGAGATGGGCTCCTGTTTTAATTTTTATCATGACTGGGGTGCAGTCCAGCAGACCTACATCATATTTGCTGGTGGCCCATAATTCAGCGGGAATCACTTTCAATTCTGGTGGAAATGGCGGAGTGGAGTCTTGGATTAAAAATACTCCACAGGCAGAATTTAAAACTTCTCCTGAAAGACTACTGACCACTCCTGTAGGAGTGTAGTCTATGTTTGCTAAAATTCGGTTCAAAATGTCAGCTCCCAAAAGATTGGTAGGAACTGTGTCTGAAACTAACACTTTAGTGACAATTTCTGTTTGCTGTCCTAGCCTGAGTTTAAGTGGCTTGGACTCAACCAAATCAGTAGAGGTCCCGGTTAGGCCAACACCAGAGATAACATTTGTAGATAATAATCCTGGAGGTAAGTCCTCTATATTAAAAACACTTCGGCTTGCACCAGTATCAATTAAACAGGTTAATTCTGTTTCTCCTCCAGGATAGGGGAGTTCTTGTAAAAATACTTTTACTCTGGCCTCAGGACCATTGTCTCCCCTATTTAGCATGATTGATACTGGCATGCCATTTTCCTATGCCTGATCCACTGCTTTTGGCAGAGAACTGGGATCAGCATGAGGTGCCTCTAAGCTCTTTTCTAGTCTATGGTCAGGAAGATGGCAGAATTTGGCTATGTGTCCTTCCCCATCATAATTGTAGCATATAATTGGCCCTCGATTTCATGATTTCTGAAATTGCCTTTGCCTCTTCCTCTTCCTCTCTGCTTCCCCATGTACATTGCTGTCTATTTGGTTAATGCTGTTTTCTATGGATAACAGGATAGGCAGGACGTCTAGATTAGACATATTGCCTGCCTCAGGCCTTGCTGTGAACAACTTTTCTTTCAACTGGGGTATTAAACCATCAAGAAACCTTTATGAAAAGAAGTTGGGGAAATGCCCTATTAGCAGTGTTAAAATGATTAGAAGATGGTAGTGATAATAAAAAGTTTGTAAACACACTAAAGGTGATCGTGCAGTTTCTATGCAAAAGACAAACAAATATGAGGCCAAATACCATAAACATGCATGAGAGTGAACTAAGCTTACGATTTGTCCACTAGGAAAGCAAAGCCTTACGTATGTGTAAAGATAAGGATAAAAATAAAAGATAAATAATTAAATAAATAACATAAAAAAGAAAAATAGAAAAATAAACACTCTGGAGATGAACATGCAAATCCTCTGTGATATATAAATATGCTGGTAGGTCCCGTGTAATACGGAAAGTGAAATAAATTTATAGCAACCTAACTTCCAAAAACTTAAAGTTTTGTGACAGTGTAACACCCCCTTTTTGGGGCTAACAGCATCAGTAATAAAAATTAAAACATATCAGCAACATGTGTATTAACGCCTATGTGCACCGTTTCTGATAAAGTGAACCATAAAGTCCTGAGACTCCGTGTTAACATATATTAAGCCCCTATGGGACTCATGTGATGTATGACCAAAATCTATACAAGCAAATGTATGTACGGTTAGATAATTACTGAAAAAACTCTTTTAAACTGCATAAAAAATAATAATAATAAAATAAAGTCTCTGTGAAAAAAACAGGCAAAAATTAATGTCTCTATGGAGAAACAGGAGTTCTATAGAAGCCAAGGCCTGGACAGTATGCAGTTATAGATGCCAAAGGATAAGAAATGGTGACTTCCATGCTCGTACAAACTGGTGACTCCAAGTTCCCCCCCCGTGCTTTGCTGTAGTATCCCTCGCAGAGGTTGCCGGGAGTTGTAGTTTGCTGCATTTCCCAGTGTTTCCCTGTCATGGCTGCCTCCAGTTAGGGAGAAGGTGGACCGGTTGTGCTTTGCAATCAGCAGAGCCCTTTGGGAGGTGTGCAGCTGGCAAGGTCCTGGTGACGTCACTCAGCCTTCTGATGAGATTCTGGGAAAGCTGAAGATCTAAAACCTTGTGCAAGTTGGGGTGTAAGACCATAGGTGGGGAGTTGTGGAGGAGCCCAGCCCTGGAACACTAGGTGGGAATCCTGAGTTGGATCACTAGAGTGATCCCACGGAGCAGCGGAGCACAAGCAGGACATCTACAGAGACAGCCATCCAAAGATACCCACTCTTTTGCGCAGTACCCCTGTGGGGGTGACTGATTCTGGTGAGTGGGGGAGCACGGGGGGGGAGCACTTGGAGTCACCAGTTTGTACGTGCACGGAAGTCACCATTTCTTACCCTTTGGCATCTATAACTGCATACTGTCCGGGCCTTGGCTTCTATAGAACTCCTGTTTCTCCATAGAGACATTCATTTTTGCCTGGTTTTTTCACAGAGACTTTATTTTACTATTATTATTTTTTATGCAGTTTAAAAGAGTTTTTTCAGTAATTATCTAACTGTACATACATTTGCTTGTATAGATTTTGGTCATATATCACATGAGTCCCATAGGGGCTTAATATATGTTAACATGGAGTCTCAGGACTTTATGGTTCACTTTATCAGAAACAGTGCACATAGGAGTTAATACACATGTTGCTGATATGTTTTAATTTTTATTACAGATGCTGTTAGATATGTTTTAATTTCTATTACTGATGCTGTTAGCCCCAAAAAGGGGGTGTTACACTGTCACAAAACTTTACGTTTTTGGAAGTTAGGTTGCTATAAATTTATTTCACTTTCCGTATTACACGGGACCTACCAGCACATTTATATATCACAGAGGATTTGCATGTTCATCTCCAGAGTGTTTATTTTTCTATTTTTCTTTTTTATGTTATTTATTTAATTATTTATCTTTTATTTTTATCCTTATCTTTACACATACATAAGGCTTTGCTTTCCTAGTGGACAAATCGTAAGCTTAGTTCACTCTCATGCATGTTTATGGTACTTGGCCTCATATTTGTTTGTCTTTTGCATAGAAACTGCACGATCACCTTTAGTGTGTTTACAAATTTTTTATTATCACTACCATCTTCTAATCATTTTAACACTGCTAATAGGGCAGCGCCAATTTCCCCAACTTCTTTTCATATATATCAATTAACTCCCAGTGGGAATTAATTAGGGGGAGGCTGCAGCCCTTCTGTTTTCCTGAGCGCGGACTTTCAACATAATATCTATCAAGAAACCTTTGTTTCACCAGTTGTGTAGATGGACTTGCAGTTTCTCCCGCCTTCTCTTCCTTCTCTTCCTCTATTTTAATGCCTGCCTCCTCAGCCATATCGCTTAACTGCCACCAATAAGCCCCTGCTGCTTCCTCTTTCCCTTGCTTAGCATTCATAAATTCAGCATGTCTGGTTTGTCCATATATTTGGGGCAATTTTTCCTTCAATTTCTCACAAACCTCCCATCCACTAACCATCTTACCTAGATTTTTGACATCTACACCACATTCTTTATGTATATAGCCATATAGCCATGTTGCTTCCCACTGCTTTAATAAGAAGCTGATGAATATCAGTAGCAGAAGCCTCATATGCTTCCTGTGCAGCACTAAGTTTGTTTGCAAATCCAATTGGATTCTTTCTAAGATCTCCCAATCCCTCTAATATGGCTCTCATATCTTGGGGACTAAAAGGTACATGCCATTTAATTTGAGACTTACTGTCAACAGCATCACCTTCAAAAACTAATTGGGTTCTGACAGGATAAACTGCAACAGATTGCTCTATGCCAGGGGCAGAAGGGCTGGCATTTCCCTTCCTTCTCTCTTCATCTTGCTGCCACAATTTGGAAATTATGGTTTGCTTCAGAAGTTCAGACTCTATCTCTCTTTCTCTGGCCAAAGCCTTAAGTTCAGAGAGATCTAGTTTTGCATATGTGCCTTTTGATTTATGCCAATCATCTGTTTCTAGGATAGGAGCCACAATCCTCTTTGTAGGTTGATATGGGGCTGTTAATCCTCTACTCTCTACTATATTGCCCAGCTCATCTTTTGTGTGTTCCATGTAATCTAATTCTTTTGCTTTTGTGCCTGGACCCCTTAAAGCCAAACTGGCAGCCACATAAGGTGGGGGGTCCTCCTCTACAGAGTCTTCTGGCCAAAGGTAGTAAATTTGGGCAGTACTTTTATTAAATATCTCCGTCAAGCCAGTTTGATTTGCTACTTTAGCTTCTGTCTCCCATGTGCAAGCTATTCTCCATGTTCCTTCACTGCACAGTAGTTGGCCATAATCGTGCAGAAAAGTTTGCCATACTTTTAAATCAAAAGTCCCTTCAGATTTTAAAGGTTTAGCTGTTCCCTTTGTCCATTGTACCCATTTAACTAGGGGCTCAGTATAGGCAGAACCGTACCTTCGTTTCATATATTCTCTAGCGCTCATCTTGCGCTGGGCATTTTCTGAAGGCCTCTCTCCCTTCATTCCCTTAATTAATTTAATGCCCATAATGACTGGCCAGTCTTCTCTAATTGTGCCTATACCCTCTTGCCTCTAAAACAAATAGTACAGCAAATCTGCAGATTTACAAGAATAGTCTCCACTTATCTACGTGGATAGAAGGGGTTTATGACAATAGACAAAACACTCATTAAGAGACCCTCCTCATCTCTTCTCTTCTCTGTGAGTTTTATCTGACCCTACCATGCGCCTCTGACCCAGGTCACCCACAAGGAGTCAACGCAGGGAACTGCAGAGGATTTTCCCTATTCACACACAGTCCAACTCGTTAAGGGGGACATATACACATTCACACACACACGTTACCCAACCAGAAAGGTGCGAGAGTGGTCTGGTTTCCTTGAGAACCGACAGATAGGATACATAGGAAAAGGCAGAAATATAGCAAGCTTAAGGGAAGCTTACCTAGCTGGCATTTGAGGTCTGCGTTTCCCGATGATCCCGATCGAAGCGCGGTTCCTTCTGGAGACTCTGCCAAACTCCTGTTATGACTCGCCAAGCTGATATGACTGATTTCTGATTGGGACTCTAAAACAAAGTTAATACTGCAGCTGCAGGAACAGATTCACAGGACTCAATCACTGTGTTTAAAATGTCCGTTCAGTGAAAAATTTATTATTACATGTTATTTTATACATAGATAAGAAAGGGGTGGTGTGAGATGTTATTAAAAACTAACAAATAGAAATATGTTATTAAATGCTAACAAATAGAAATATATTATTAAAAACCAGCGAATAGAACAAATGCAAAAGTAAAACCTTGAGAAGGGAGGGGGGAGTAGAGAGCGTTTAGTAGGAGCAGTGTCTGTGTGTTAGGTGAAGGTTACAGAACACATTTCAACAGTGAGAACAAAATGGAGTCTCTTGTGCTTAAATGAACAGTACAGTGAATGTCCATGTCAGCTTCAGGATCTACTGTGGATTATCCTCAACCTCCTTCTAGCAGTGAGTACCGACTACCATCCAACACCACTCACATTTGCATTTGCATTTCGCTCAGGACGCACAACCCCAATGTCAAAATAAACATTTCCCTTACACAATCAAGGGCTGTTGCCCACAAAAAAAAATGGACACTTACTTATATGCAGCAATTTTAACCTGGTCCCAGACCACCACATTGACTCCACTTCAAGCCCTAAATGCTTTGAATCTTCTTTGAACAAATTTATCCACAGCAACAACCTTTACGACATATGGAGATGTTATCACGCAGACGAGAGGGTCTACACCTACCTGTCTCCACGCCACAATACTTATTTTCATATAGACCTCTTCCTGACGGATAAATGGCTGCTCCAGAGAATGCAATCTTCAAGCATCCACACTGCGACTTGGTCGGACCACGTGCCTATAACCATAACCTTAACTGATACTGTATATCACCCGCACACCTACCTGTGGAGGGCAAATACTTTCTTGATATAAAATCCCTCATATCCAAATGACCTTGCAAAACATTTAGGAGAATTATTTTCTACTAACTCAGGCTCAGTATCTCACCAAGCAATAGTCTGGAACACGCACAAAGCAGTAATCAGAGGTTTGTTTATCCAAAAGGGTTCTAGAGCTAAGAAAAAGAGGACACAACAATTAGAAGCCCTGTCAAAAGCTATTACTTATGTTGAAAACCAAAACAAACTACACCCTTCCTCGACCCTCAAAAATAAGTTATTCACACTATGCCAAAAGCTTAGGTCTCACCTTTTGGAATCCTATGAAAAAATGCAATGCAAGCTTAAGGCCACCACCTACAGGTATACCCCACTTTTAAGTACACAATGGGGTTTATTTACTGAAGCTGGAAAGTGCAAAATCAGGCTCACTCCTACATAGAAACCAATCAGCTTCCAGGTTTTATTAAGCTTAAAATTAATTAATTAAATTAAAGCTTAATTGAACAAGCTGGGGTTAGAAGCTCATTGGTTTCTATGCAGAAGTGAGCCTGATTTTGCACTTTCCAGCTTTAGTAAATAAACTCCATTGAGTACTTAAAAGTGGGGTATGCATGTATACCATTAATAACAAAGCAGGAAAAGTGATGGCTCTCCGCATTAAAGGCGGGTGCCTCAAATCCAAAATAGCCTTTTTACCACCCACACACAAAGGAAAAACTTTTAAACTCCCAATCTATAGCTAATGCATTTAGCCTATATTATAGTAATCTTTACAACATCAAAAATGACACTAAAACACACCAACCCACAACAACTGAAATAGATAAGTTCCTTTCCCACATTAATCTTCCTACCTTGACATCTCAATGTTTAATAAACCTGAATGCACCATTTACAGTTGCAGAAATTTCTAAAGTGATATCAGAGATGCCCAATAAAAAATTCCCCGGCCCAGATGGCCTCACTGACAAATACTATAAACAATTCCAAAATATACTTTCACCTCACTTGTTCTCTCTCTACAACAGTGCTGCCTCCTCTTCATCTTTCCCAAGCGAAATGCTATCAGCATTGGTAGTGACTATACCTAAACCAAACTAAAGACCCTACCTCCCTACAAAACTTCCACCCAATCTCCCTACTCAATAACTACATAACAATCTACGCCAAACTTATAGCGAATAGACTAATGCCCCGTACACACGGTCGGACATTGATCGGACATTCCGACAACAAAATCCTAGGATTTTTTCGGACGGATGTTGGCTCAAACTTGTTTTGCGTACACACGGTCGCACAAAGTTGTCGGAATTTCCGATCGCCAAGAACTCAGTGACGTAAACCACGTACAACGAGACTAGAAAAGGCCAGTTCAGAACCAAGCGCGGCACCCTTTGAGCTCCTTTTGCTAATCTCGTGTTAGTAAAATTTTGGTGTGAGACGATTCGCGCTTTTTCAGACTCGTGGTTTTCAGATCGTTTTCTGCTGTTCAGTTTGTGCTTGTGGGTTTGTATTTGCTCTTCAGTGCGTGCAAGCAAGCTACGCGTGACTTATTTGAGTCATTGTGTTCTTGTTCGTTCGTTACTGTTTTTCAGGTCGCTCTTCACAGGCTGTTCTTCAGTGTATTCTGTTACTTCGTTCTGAGCAGCCGACTGTTTTCTAGCCATGTTGCGTATACGTACTCCTCGTAGAATTCGTGCTGTGCAGGGCTTGGTGTTGGGGTCCTGACCTTGACACAAGTCCAGTCCATGAACAGGGTGGGGAGGAGTTCATGGACCAAGAATTGGTTGCTTCAGCGTGACCAGTTCTGTCATATGCCTTTGCTCCGTGAGATCTGTGAGAATAATCCTGATGATTTCAAGAACTTTCTCCGGATGACGGACCCCGTATTTCACTGTTTGTTGGCTTGGCGACAGGGAGAAGCCTGCAGGACTTGAAGTTCTCAACAGGCATCTCCCCCCAGGCTCTGGGGATCATTATCCCAGAGACCTGTTCTGCCATCATCCAGGTCCTGCAGAAGGAGTATATGAAGGTAAGATTTTTATCCTTTAATATCACATTTTATTGTATTTAATGTTTGATAATATATTGTATTTCTTTCCTCATTCCCTAATTACCATGATTGTAATATGCTGTGAATGTCCCCTTTGTCCTCATGCATGCTGGATTTTTATGTAATTATTATTTTGCTCCTTCATAAATATTTGCCTTCACTTACCTCCCCAGCATGGTCTCCTGGCCCTGTAGTCACTTAACAATGTATTTTGTCAGCTCCATAGTAGTGCTTTACCCCAAACACCCCCTAAAATGTTTTAAAATGTGATTGGTGCTTTAAATTCAGGCAGAGTGCCTGAGGCTTTTTTTAACCCAATTTTTAACCCTCCCTCCCCCCAACTGCTAAGTCAGCCGATACCAATTCTCTATCTATCCTCAATCATCTATCTGCTGACTTTGCCAAACCCATACACACTATACCCATCTCTTTTGTGGTCAGATTTATGGATGAATTCCCCAAAGCATGTAGTGCAAGGGCCTGTCTGTATACTTTCAAATGGTACTGTTTAAAGTTTTTGTATCCTATTATTAACTTGATAGGTAAGAGCAGAATTTCCAAATGTGATCAAATGTGTACAGTGTGTATTTATATCTTTGTATTATGACACTTCTTACCTGTCCAGCGCTGCCAATAGTGTAACTACCTGTTCAAAGTAATACACATTATACAGGCATTCATCTCTCAATGAAGTGGAGAGTGTTACCTGTCCATGTCCTATAATGTTAGAAATGGCCCATGAGAGGGGGTGGGGGAGGGGGAATCTGATAGGTGTACCTTATACTTTGGTGATTAAAAATTCCCATTAATAAATGTTATCTTGATGTTGGCCTAGAATGTTTGTGTCTAATCTGCTTTCCATGTTTTAATGTGCAAAAAGACAATTTTTTTTTTTTCCTCCACAGTTTCCTTCCATGCCACAGGAATGGCAGACTGTGGCCTCCCACTTTGCCCAGCAGTGGGACTTTCCTAACTGCGGAGGGGCAATTGATGGGAAACATGTCCACATTGTCCCACCACCCAACTCGGGGTCATACTATTATAATTATAAAGGGTTCAATAGTATTGTGATGTTGGCGGTGGTGTCAGCTAATTATGAGTTCCTGTATGTGGACATGGGGAAGAATGGCCGGATGTCCGATGGTGGAGTCATCGCCCAGACGGAGTTTTACAGATGTCTCCAGAATGGCAGCTTGGACTTGCCACCTCCAGAAGACAACGTGGAAGGACTCCCATTCAGCTTCGTTGCGGATGAAGCCTTTGCGCTGGGGGACCACCTTATGTGGCCATTCCCAATGAGGACCCTCACCCCAGACCAGAGGGTTTTTAATTACCGGCTGGCCAGAGCCAGAAGAGTGGTGGAGAACACATTTGGAATCATGGCCAGCCGGTTCCGCCTATTATAGTGGAGTATAAACTGAATCATATAATCCTGGCGTGCTGTGTTCTACATAACTTTTTTATGGCATCATTCCGCCAACTATGCTGGCTCAGTTGGGCCTGAGGCCGGAATTATAAATGAAACAACCCTGACGGTGCTTGAAAGTGGCCGTCCTGGCTTACCCTCCCTAAGTGCCCGTGATGTCCGGCTAAGATACCTTGAGTTCTTTGCGGGTAGGGGGGCCATCAATATGCCAGACAATTTGTGAAATCTTGATCAAGTAAAAAAGAAAAAATTAAGCAAATCTTTGGTGACATTTACTGCTTGTGTTTGTTTTAGATGACCCTGACCAAAATGTGGTGAGTCCTGAAAATGGCGTGATTGTGTAACCTTATACAAAGCACTGTTGGGTGTTATTTACTAAAGGCAAATACACTTGTAGTGCAAAGTGGATTTGCCCTTAGGAAATATCACCCATTGTCACAGAAAGCAGCAATTACATCACCACAAAAGTATTGTAGCGTTGAGACAATAATCCACATATTCTTGATTAACAATCTTTTTAGTACCTGCACAATCACATGTGCATTTAGAAAAGGTTTTTAAAACAAACCAACATGTTTGTTGGATAACAATTTTTGGGGAAGCATAATCAAAAATAGAAATGTCCATTTAAGATAAAACAGGCATGTTTCAAAACAAAAAGAAAGACACAAATCTTGAACTTACAAAGTTCACATTAGGTAGAACTTGAAGGCAATATCAGACATGAGTATTTAGGAACTGTGTTTGATATTGCGTTCAGATGGGGTGAAGTCACCCCAGAAAAAGCCAAATTTTGAAGATGCACACCAATTTACGAATGTCAACATGTGCTAGCTGCCATCATGGGGGATCAAGGGACGTGTTTTGGGGCAGCTACTTTATTATTGAGGAAGAGGTTGCACCCCAAAATGCGTCCATTGATCTCCCGTGATGGCAGATAGCACATATTGACACACTGTGTGCATCCTCAAAATTTGGCTTTTCTAAAAATCGCTAAGACATTTTTAACATTTTAGCACACAAAAAAACAAAGGGATTTGGTGGGATTTTAAACTCTCCCCAAAACATCAATGATGTTATTATTTTTTTGAATAACATCATTGATGTTTTTCTTGATGTTTTCAAATGCTAAATTACACCCCATGATCTCCCCGATCAGGATCTGGGCACTTTCCGATGTGAAAGGTCCTGGATCCACAACATCATGATCACCTAAAAAGATAGAAAACAACAAAAAAACAGGTATTATAAATATGCCGGCATCCATCTCTTACCTGAGCCTGTGGTCGCAGACACTCACCTGTTGTGGTGACTAGTTCCACCACGTCTTCTTCCTCCTGCTCTTCTTGTGTTGGGGGTATTTCCCCTTCTTCCCAAGGTGGGGGGTCTCTGGTCTCCTCGGATGAGGGGTGTCCTCCGAGTCTTTTCTCCCCTATGTAAAACAAAAATGGTATACTTAGCACACAGATATTTGATGGCAGAACTATAAATAGGAAACATTGCTTGGAAGTGGTGTACAATTGTCTATTTTGGCAGACTTCCAAGATGTCGAATTTTTAGTGTCCTTTGTCAAGCTTCAATACTTTACCTGTTTAGCACAAGCTTCGCAGATGGAGACACCCCTATAGTATACACTGGAGCACCTGTGTGGGCCCCTTAATAAAAAGGGTGTTCTGGTGTCCCACACTAGTGCTCCAGCGTCCAGATGTGAAAACAGCTGCTGAGTGTCCTCTCCTTACACAGAATCTAGTTTGCATTTCATTCTAGTAACAAACCCATCTACACAACCAAATTATTTTCATACAAGTAGGCCCTAAAAAATGTGGGCAAATGCATATGGCCAAAACAATGGTGTTTTATAGGCCGAAAGAAAAATATTTGATACGAACGAATAATGTGCCCATGAACATGAAAGTTGCCATTTTAAACTGTACAACAAGCACATGGAGCAGCACGAACGTAATAAAGACAAAAAGAATAGGAACACAGCACAACTACTTACTTTTTTGCAGCACTCTCCGGGTCTTTCTGTACTGCTCGTGCTCTCTTAATTTGAGGTCCGGCCACCGCTGCCTGAGCTGATCTTTCAATCGACGTACCCCGAAATTCAAGTGCAGACTTTTGACCACTTTCGCCATGATCTTGGCCTTTCAGACATTGGGGTTGGGGTAAGTTCCATACTTTCCATCATAGTCGGCCCTCTTCAGGATGTCAACCATCTCCAACATCTCCCCAAAGGACATATTCTCCTTCTGGCTCAAGACGTTTCCGGATCCGGGCTTTCCTCCTCCTCCTCCTCCTCGTTGTTATAATTAGCACGCACCTGCTGTGTCTCCGCCATGTGCTCTTCCCCCACTGCGCCGAATGAAAAGGGGTGGGGAATAGACTAGAAAGAACGTCAGGGGCGGGCAGAGTTACACGCATGCGCAGTGTGTATAAAGCATAACACGCGTGCGTAGTACATACAATCTGTGAGCGGAGGAAGGAGCATCGGAGGCGCCGATCGTGAGAACGAAGGTAAGATCTAAACTTGGGCCTATACTGCTTCTAAATTGAAGCCTATATTGTAACAAGATTAGGAGAGTTTGCCCTGACATTAGGGTTTGTCTTGTGTTGTGTCTTGCAGAGAAAATGGATGGCTTCAATGACCACAATTTCCTCCCCCTGTTCATAGACAAATACAGGGAGCTGCCCTGTCTGTGTCAGGTGAGACACCCCTATTACAACAATAAACAAAAGAGGCAGGCAGCGCTTGAGAAACTGCTGGAGTTGGTGACGCCGGTGGTCCCCACAGCAACCATCCCCAATTTAAAAACCAAAATTGGTGGCCTGAGGAGCACTTATCTTAGGGAGCGCACGAAGGTCACGGATTCCCAGAGATCAGGAGCTGCAGCAGATGACATTTATGTCCCCAGGCTGTGGTACTATGAGAGACTGCGATTTCTGTCAGACCAGACTGAAGTCAGGGAATCCCTCTCTACTCTTTCTTCCACTCTTCCTTCCACCCCAGCTAAAGCTTCCGATGACCAACCTGGGCCTTCCAGCCAGGAAGAAGTGGAGGAACCCAGCTTGAGTCAGGTATAGCATTCTTCTACAGATTTCTGGTCAATAAATAAATGATGTTTACTAGATGTCATTGATCACTAATTGCTGATTGACAAAAGTGTTTTACATATCAATAGACAGTAGTGGGCACAAAAAATTGGGACAAGAATGAAAAATGCTGGGCTCAGAAGGATAGTCTGTTATATTTGTTAACATTCAATTTTCAACTGTCAGGAGGTGAAAATTGTGTGTGATTGATGAAGAAAAAACTAAAACTATGTCCCTTTTTCATACACAGGAAGACCTCAGCCAGGAGGAGGCTCTGGAATGTGGCAGCCAGGAGGAGGCGGGGCTAAGTTGCAGCCAGGAGGAGGCGGGGCTAAGTGTCTGCCAGGAGAAGCCTGGGACAAGTCGAAGCCTGACCGAATCGCAGGTTCCTCCCCTCCGCCTTCCATACAAAAGAGCGAGGAAGGCGACTCACATGCAGGATTCAGCGCTCAGGCTCATTCAGGAGGCTTCTGTGTCCCTCAGAGCCTTACCCACTCCTGAAGAGGCCTTTGCCTGCATGGCTGCCACCAAACTGCGGGGCATGCAGGAGGGTCAACGCAAACCATGTGAGGACCTTCTTTATAAAGTCCTAAGTAAGGGGGTGAGTGGTGAACTAACACCCAATACCCACCTGAGTGAGTTGGCCCCTCCTCCTCATCCTGCCACAACTCCACCACCAGAGCCACAGCGTGGAAGGAAGCATGGAAGGAAGACCAGAGAGTGATGGCCTGGGTTCAGTCTGGTCTGACAAAAAATGCAGTCTCTTGTATGACCACAGCGTGGGGACACAGATGTCATCTGCTGCTTTCCGGATCTCTGGGACTTCTGGACCAGACTGCACTCCCTTATATATGGACTCCTCAGGCCACCAATTTTGCTTGAAAATAATTGATGTGTGCCCGGGGGGCCAAAGGCTTCACCCATTTCTGCTATTTCTCCAGCGTTGCCTCCCTCTTTGTTTGGTTGTGAGCCCTTAATAAATTAAATTTTTGTTCAATTATACTCTCCTATGTGTGTTTGCATTCAAAAAGGACAGTTTGTTTGTGAGGATTCAGGTACACTTCAAAATACAATGTGAAATTAACAAGGGACACCAACACCAAGCAATCTCCTACAGATTATAAATAATACAAGATATCAATGGTGTTGTGGTAACTTGACACACAAAACACACACAAAAATATTATCGAGTAAAACACAACAAAAACAACAATAAAAACACAGCCTTGAAAAAAAAAACAAACCCCCCAAAAAATACAAAAACCAGCCAGGAAGAAAACAAAAAAAAATTACAAACAACCAAAAACTAATTTGGTCAGATGTGACAAATCTAAATATATTGAGGGAATCCCAATAAATAATAAAGAAATAAGTTTGTGAGAAGTCTGTGTGAATATGAGCAGCAAAACTACTTCATTCTTCTCACATTATAAAGAAGAAGAGAGTGCGCTGTATTAAACCATTTTTAACATTGCAGTGTGACGAAAGTGCTGTATCCATTGCGAACGCTAAGTTTACCAGAACGAGCTGTTCCGTCTTGGAATTTCTTCTGAGCATGCGTGGCACTTTGTGCGTCGGAACTGGCCACACACGGTCGGAATTGACGCGATCGGATTTTGTTGTCGGTAAATTTTATATCCTGCTCTCAAACTTTGTGTGTCGGAAACTCCGATGGAAAATGTCAGATGGAGCCCACACACGGTCGGAATTTCCGACAACACGCTCCGATCGGAAAATCCGACCGTGTGTACGGGGCATAATTGATATTTTGCCAAAAAGAATCCAAAAGGACCAATCAGTCTTCACTAAGGGCCGCCAGGCTTCTGACGCCACAAGAAGACTGTTCAGTATAATTCACCATGCAGAAAATACGCACACACCTTCCTTGCTCCTCTCCCTAGATGCCAAAAAAGCATTCAATAGGGTGCACTGGCAGTACCTGCGCCAAGTCCTTCACAAATTTGGATTTCAGGGCCCCATTCTCAATGCCATAACTGCCCTATACTCATCTCATCTTGCATCTTGCGAATGTAAGATTAGCTTATTCGTTCGTGCTTACCAACCCCGACCACCTCCTTAGAGGAAGTACAAAAACTACTACACTGGTTTAGCAAAGTCTCCTACTATAAAGTAAATGAAACAAAATCATCTATCCTAGACATTGGTCTTGATAGTGCCATCAGAAACTTGCTACAACACCATTTTCCATACACATGGGCAGACACCAGCATACCATACCTAGGAATACAACTGACAAAATCAACCAAAACTCTTTTCCACGTCAACTATCTCCCTTTCTGCATCAAAATACAGGAAGAACTCCAAAATTGGTCAAAATACAAATTCTCCTGGGCAGGCAGACTGGCAGCATTAAAAATCATGCACTTTCCTCAACTCTTATACTTATTCAGGACCTTACCTATCCCAATCCAGACTTCTTAGCTTAAATCCCTGCAGTCCACTACTACTGGGCCACCATCCTCACACAACTTAAAGACTGGTTCGAACAATCACCCGACACCCTTTGGGGACACATAGAATCCTCCTATATTTTGTGTCAACCACTAAAAACATGGCTATTAAGCATCCACATTAGGACCAAAATCCCCTCATATTTTCCGTCACCTATGATAGCCTCAGCAAAGGCATGGCATAAAGGTACCTCCTTATCTCAGTCCTACCCCACCAATGAAACTCTTAAAATCCCCCTGTCCATATTAAATAAATTCACTGAAGACCTGTACCTTATCCACTGGACGAATAAAGGCACACACTACATAAACAATTTGCTCACAGACTCAGGCCCCAAGTCATTCTCCTGTCTCCAAAAATAATATTATTTAGTTACTTCTGTATATCCCATTGAATGACGTCTCTCCCCAACTGGCCATGCAAAACTCCCCACCCAGCATGGGTATACCTCAACACCCCCGTAACCATACCAAGAGCCATCTAACTTTTTTACACTATATTCCAGAAGAAAACCACTTTTATCAGAACAGAGCATTACAAACTATGGGAACATGACCTAGGAACCACATATACTAATGAACAATGGATTAGAGCAAATAAAATGACCTATAAGGTTACTCGCTGTTCCACATTATGGGAATTATCCCAGAAGATTACCCTACACTGATACCTGACTCCAGACAAATTATCACGCTTTAATTACCAATCTTCTAGCCTCTGCTGGAGACAATGTGGGAAGAAAGGAGATCTTCTGCACACACTTTGGAGCTGTACAAAACTCACAACTTTCTGGTCCTCCATTTTTCACCTCATATCTAACATTACCCATACTCCTATCTCTCCCTCTCCAGCCCTAGCCTTACTGAACCTGGACATGGAAAATCTACCAACAAATTTCCGACACACAATCACCCACATCCTCCTAGCGGTACGGCTCTGTATCACCAGCAAATGGAAATTAATCACACCCCCTACCCTATCAGACATGGTAGAACTGACCCAATTGAATTGCATGTATGAACATACAATGGCTGCTAGCATGGGAAATCTTGCCCAGACACACACAATGTGGCAGCCCTGGTCCCTATGGAAGGCTCACAACCCTTGAACCCTGATAATTACCCCCCCCAATGTTCAACTCTGCAGTAACCCCAGAGTTCTCCTCTTTCTCTGTTCACTTTGCCTGTATATTCTTTTGAATAGTATAAAAGGAAATATTGTATCAATTAATATGAAACTTGACAATTGTACCGAGTTAATACACTGTGACATTTGGCATATCTGTGCTCTCAAGATCTCATTTTGTACTAGTGTTTAAAACTTTACCCTTACCATGGCGATGTATTTCTCTTTCTTTTGTTCTTATCAGTTATTCATTGCTCAAATGTTCAAAACATTGTTTGTATAATGTTTTCTATGTAAACGCAATAAAAACTTTATGAAACCAAAAAATGGCGCTGTTTATATCCAGCGAAACCGAAGTGATGAAATGCTTCCAGTTTCTTAGGCCATAGGGGTGACAGGATTCACTTCATTAAGAACTTCCAGTACTACATGTGGCACATACAGAGTCCGAGCAGAGCACAAGCTCAGTACTTTGTCTAGCAGCAAAGAGCAGGCTGCTATGGCTCACATACAACTGGAGGAGCCTGTGATGACAGGATATAATGAGGCTGATGCATGCATCACAGGCCTCTTTTGTCTCCATGTAGCTGGGTGAGTACACCTGCAGGAAAACCATTGACTTCATGACAAAACAATGAGAAGAGCTTCTGACAGAATTTTAATAAGCTTCTTCATCTGCAATTCATTGTCTCCTGTTAGTTTGAAAGGGTTTGTGGTGGTAGCCTCATAAAGAGAAGTCATAAGTTCTGATGCATTTGAAATCCAGTCCCTACAATATCCCACTAACTCCAGGAAGGCACGTAATTGCCATACATTTCTTGGCTTTTCACATTTTCCCAGAGTTTTAACTTGATCTGGGGTTAGGTGACAGATTCCATGTGCAGCATTTCAAAAGTTTATCAAAACAATGGTTAAAAACACTTACAAGATTTCTGTGAAAACAAGCATGTCAGCATGATAATTCTCGTATGATCCAACGCCTTTGGGGGGAGAGAGAGAGCCAGCCAGCAGCTGTCATCACTGCAAAGAAGCAATATGTCTGCCCGGCTTCTGGAACCACACTGGAATGCACAGGACTAGAAGTGACATCAGGCGGAGGGCGACAACACAGTTGGGAGCATGTATAAGTACTCCTCACTCAAGAAATGCTTGTCCATTCACTTGTGCAATGCTGCACTTAAAAGCACCTTTGTCTCCCTTCTGATCTCCTTAGAGTTTCTTTGCCTCTTGAAAGTGTTGCTATAAGTGACATTTCTACTGCTCCACTGCTGTTACTGGAAGATTAACCCCTGCAGAAGTGCCCTGATCTTCCCTTTTCACGACAGATTTCATGTGAAACACAGTGACCCAGGAAGATCATTTTCTCTGGCAGTAGCTTATCTTTGCTAACTTTGCAGTTACTCTTGTAGAAAAACATGAGAAGGCTTACTGTTTCTCTGCTACATATGTCAAAGGTGCAATACTTGCTTTGATGCAATATTATATTCAAAGGGGCTGCTCACATAACCATTGGGCAATTTTGTCCGTGTTAACTTAAGGTGCCAGCAATCTGGGTTAAGGGGCTCCAAGAAAAAAAGCACTTGCAAGATCAATCACTGTAAAGAAGGTGCTGAAGGCAAGTATTAGTAAAGTGCTTTGATTGGAAAACATAGAGGTGTCTGCCTAAATTATTTTGTTCTTAAATCATGCACCACATGGTATGTCACTTGCCCATCCCTCTTATCCGGGTTCTTTGCAATTGGGAAAAGCTGTATTGGCTTGGGGCTTAATTAGCACAACAACCCCTGCCGCTGCTTTTAATTGAGTAACCCGAGTCATCTGCTCTGTGGGTACTGTTTAATCTGTGGGAGATGGACTCCAGGTTTATTTTTTATCATAACTGGGGTGCAATCCAGCAGGCCTGCATCATATTTACTGGAGGACTATAAAGGCAGAGTGAAGTGTTGGATTAAAAATATTTCACAGGAGGGGGCAGGAGGCGGAGCCTAGCAGAGCAGACATGCATTGTTAGAGCTCCACACCGCTGAGGAGAGAAGAGAAGGACAAAGCGGAGCCTGCAGGCTCAAAATGTATCCATTTGAACCTTTTTGCCCCAGGGAACAAACTGTGAAAGTTTGGGCAGGAAATATGGTACTGGGAGGAAATCGTGGCAGAAATAAAAATCACCTCACAAAGAGCTCACAGGCACTCACTGCAGCTGAAGCAGCTCCAGTCACCTCACAAGATACAGCATCAGGGCGCTCTCACAGACAGAAAATGTCACAGCAAGACTCTCCATTTGAGTCAGATACAGAACAAATCCTCTCACAAACTTCTCCACAAGCCTCCTCAGTATCCCCAGTAATATTATTACAATTTGAAAAATGCTTCATAAGGCTTTAAAACAAACCTCAGACCAAATAACAAAAAGCCTAACCAAAGAAATAAGAGAGCTGGGAAACCGCACCGCAGCCTTAGAAATACAAATGGATGAAATTGAAATTACAACCCAAGAAAATATAACAGAATTGGAACAATTAAAAAAAGAGAATTTAATACTTCAAACTAAGCTCGAAGATTACGAAAATAGAGCCAGACGTTCAAACTTGCGCATAAGGGGAATACCTGAAACTGTGACAGACCTACAATCTACTATTACTGCTCTATTACAAGAACTAAAGCCAGATATCCCTATTGAACGTTTAGAACTGGACAGAGTACACAGAGCCCTCACAGCCAAAAAGAAAGATGGACCCCCACGTGATATAATCACAAAATTTCATTATTACAGAACGAAAGAACAAATACTAATTGCTGCAAGAGAAAAAAAGGAACTTAATTTTCAAGGACACAATTATCAAATTTTTGCTGACCTATCCCAACTTACTATTACTAAAAGACGATCCATGAAACCCCAACTAATGGAACTGCAATGCCACAACATTATGTATCAATGGGGCTTCCCCTTTTCAGTCAGATTTAACTACCAAGGTACAATTTACAGAAGCAGATCAGCAGATGAACTACAACAAACCCTTTTAAAATTAAATCTGACAGAACCCACAAGCAGCAACTCTCCCACACGCAGAAGAATGGCGTCATCTTCACCCAGAAAATTTCAGAACAAAATGGGAATCATCATTCTCACAAAAGAGGCCGTTATGCCACATCATCCATGGACCAAGAAGATTCAATGGACTGACATCCTAATTCCTGATATCTCTTCATTTATTATACTAAGAGATGGTTCTCTATAAAAAAACCTATATTTATAACTGAATGTAACTGCATTCTGATAGTCACACACTGTGTGGGATCATGTTACATTCCAGTTATATTTCTTATTACTTCTGATTCATATAGCCTTAGAATATATAAGTGAAATAAGGAAATTCTTGTTCAGTTATATATTATCAAGTAATAACAATAGATTTATTACTTTTTAGGACAAATATGTTCAATAATCCAGAAGTAATGGAAGCTTTTTATTTCTTTTCTTAAAACAAATATATTATTACCTAACTAGTTCCTAGAATTATGTTTTTGTTTATTCTAATCTGAAGCAATACAACCTCAATTTTATGAGTTAACATATCTAAACAGTTACATATGAATAAAATATGTAATTGTTTACTCTAAAAGGGTTAAAATCACAAAATAATTCAAACTATCTTCATCAATACCAAAGTTATTAACAGTACCTTTCTAACTGAATTATTTAGCCTAGGGCAAGACTAACCATATACAACCACCCTGGAATAAATAATTTCAACAAAAACTATATTCTGCACTCCAATTAATGAAACATCATTTTGATGTCTTTTGACATAGCACTTCTCTCCTGTAAGCGGAAGATGCGTGTACCCCCATTAGCCCTCCTCATTCTCCCAACCATATTATGTGGGAGTGTGACGAAGGCACTTATTCCCCTGAGAGAGATATTTATTCTCTTTCACGGGTAAATTGTGATTACTTGCAAAAAATAATTTATACAATGTATCATCTAATCTCATATGTTTTTTGTTTACTCTTTACTCCAGAATTCACTGGTTTCTTTTCTATCTATTCATCTCTTCAGTCCACACAGGTTGATCTGCGCAGTCAGCTCTGCATAACAAAAAGTAAGTCAAAACTATTTGCTCTATTGCCATGGCACCACTGAATATACTTTCCCTGAATGTTCAGGGAATAAATGTCCCTCAAAAAAGGACCAAAGCCTTCCGTACTTTCCATAACAAGAAGGCTCACATAGTATGCCTCCAAGAAACACACTTCACCAAAGATTCTACTCCAAAATATATTTCTCCTTTTTATCAACAAATTTACACAGCTTCTGCCTGTACCAAGCAAAGGGGAACTCTAATTGCATTTCACTGATCCACACCATTCACCTTATCATCAGAAATTAAAGACCCAGAAGGTAGATACCTGATACTCATGGGTTATATAATGGATACAGCAATCACGGTGATTTCCTACTACGCTCCTAACAAACAACCTACACCATTCCTCTCACATATATTACAAGTGATTAATACACACAAAATAGGAACAGTGATAATGTGTGGGGATTCGAACCAGGTCCTCCTCCCATTTCTAGATAAAGCACCTTTTACACCATCCAAAATAACCTCTAGATTACCTTTTTCTCAACTTCTTTCCAAATACAATCTGGTAGATTCATGGAGAGAAAGTAACCCAATGAAAAAGAAATTCACTTATTTCTCGCACCCTCATCAAACCTTCACCAGAATAGATCATATTTTTCTAACAATAGGAATGATACCAGAAATTATTGCATCAGATATAATTCCGATTCCGTGGTCTGACCATAATGCAGTATACACTACTATAGCCTCAGCCATACCAAAAGCGCATGACCCAACGTGGTACTTACCGGACATAATGCTCAAACACCCACTACATCAGATGGCCATTGAACAAGCTTTAAAGGAATACATATCAATTAATAATACCACAGACATCTCCCCAATAACACTGTGGGAAGCTCATAAGCCTGTCTTGCGTGGTACAATACAAAGACAAATGGCACTATTTAAACGGGAACGCAAAAATCTAGCAAAAAAACTAGAACTCAATTTTAATGCAGCCTACATATCATTTCAAGATAATCCATCTCAGAGTACAAAATCTCATCTGGAAAAATCTAGATTGGAATACGATCTATTTCTCACTGAGTCAGTTGATAAATCCCTCAAACGCTCCAAACACAATTTCTACATGAATACAAACAAACCAGGTACATATTTGGCTCGGGCATTAAATTCAACTAACAAATCTTTCAAACCAATACGTTTGAAATTATCAAAAAATGTTTACACTTGTAATCCAGTTAAAATAGTCCATAAGTTTCACTTACATCTCGCAACTTTATACAAGACAAACAATGAATTTAATCCTACAGAAGCTGAATCCTTCTTCTCAAAAATAATCTTACCTGAGTTATCTCAGAATCAAAAAAGCAGTTTGGATGAGCCTATAACTATAGATGAAGTTGCTAACGCCATAAAAGACCTAAAACTTAACAAAAGACCAGGCCCAGACGGCTACTCGGCTTTATACTATAAAACATTCTCAGAAATACTCTCTCCCATTCTCACTGAAACTTTTAACAAACTTCTAGATGGACATTCTTTTCGGCAAGAAACACTAATGGCAATTGTTTGTATGATCCCAAAACCCCTTTCTGATGATACTTCCTGTGTGAATTATCGGCCTATCTCTCTGTTAAACCTCGATATTAAATTATTAGCAAAAATAATAGCAAAACGCCTCAATAGCATTATAGGAAAATTAATACATAGAGATCAAGTAGGCTTCATGCCAAATAGACAGGCAGGCGATAATATACGCAGGGCAGTGTTATTGGCACATATTGCTAAAAAACGGAAAATCCCTTTATGTTTTCTATCTCTCGATATTAAGAGGGCATTTGACACAGTATCCTGGCAATATATGCAATATTCATTACAAAAATGGGGTTTTGGACCCCACTTTTTAACATGGATCAAAGCATTATATAATAAACCCAAAGCCTATATAAAATATGCTGGATACAAATCTGAAGCCTTTAATATCGAAAGAGGTACCCGACAGGGTTGCCCATTATCTCCCTTATTATTTGCCCTTATACTCGAATCCATGGCCCAATACATCAGAGCAAACCAAACTATAACTGGCATTGAAGTAGGAGGTATTACACACAAATTATGTATATTTGCAGACGATATATTACTTTTTCTATCATCACCACAGGTCTCTGGTCCTAACTTAATACCAGCTCTTGATGGATTTGCAGCCCTATCCGGCCTTATGATTAATCCTAAGAAATGCCTAGTGCTTAATATTTCACTCACAAACATGGAATTGATCCCGGCTAGGGCTGCACTCCCATTCACATGGGCAGAAAAATCAATCCCATATCTTGGAATTCATTTAACAGCATCTCATTCTGACTTATTCTCAACCAATTATCCTCCTGTATTAAGACAGATCACAAATTTAATAAAACAATGGTCGCAACTTCCTTTATCCTGGATAGGGAAGATTAATGCAATCAAAATGACTATTCTACCCAAATTGCTTTATCTATTCAGAGTCCTCCCTATTCCAAAAAAATGTTTTACTTAATTTTGTAACTAAGTAATTTTTTCTAGTTCACTGATGGACACTGATAGGCTGATCTGGGGGGCATTGATAAGGTGGCACTTATGGGCACTGATGAGGTGGCACTTATAGGCACTGATTAGGTGGCACTGATGAGGAGGTGCTAATATGCCGCACTTATGGGCACTGATAGGTGGCACTGATATGTGGCACTGATGAGCACTGATAGGTGGCATTGATGGGCACTGTTAGGTGGCACTGATGGGCACTGATAGGTGGCACGGTGAGAACTGATAGGCGGCACAGATAGGCAGTATTGATGGGCACTGATGGGCATTGATGGGTTGCACTGATGGGCAACACTGATGGGCATTGATGGACAGCAGTGATGGGCACTGATAGCCAGCACTGACTGCCATTGTTAGTGGGCATTGATTGGTGGCCCTGGTGGGCACTGGTGGGCACTGATTGCTGGCACTGGTGGGCAATGATTGGTGACACTGTTGGTGCTATATTGATAATCAGGGCACTGATGATCGGTGTCCTGATTACATGCCTAGATGTCCCCCTGTGTGGAGATGCCGCTGATTGGTGAGAGTGGCTGTTTTGAGACGCCGTCATATGATGTCGTCCCTGAACGAGAGCCGCCCCGCCGTCATTTGACGGTGGGTAGGTGGCAACTGGTTAAAGGCTAAGTTCAGTAAGACATAGAAACGACTTTACCAACTGACCTCATTAGCATACCTTCACCCATCAACTAAGTTTTCACAGCATCCCCAGCATTTCTCCATGCATGCATTTGCCTGGCTTCTCCAGCATTCCTTCAGATGGACTCAGGCTGTATGTTAAACTCCTTGGGGCCTCATGCAGCACATGGGACACCCCTAATGTAGTGCAAGGGCTTGCCTGATTGGATATAGAGTGATTGGATAGATGGTGTGTCCTCCTATTATATAGTTTTGGTAAACTAACAAACAGTAAAAAATGCCAAACACCTCACCAAAATGTCCCATGAGCTACTTTGCTACGTGTAGGGCAGCCCATTGAAATCAACAGGCTTCCCTATGTGTGTCACTGGAAAAAGAGCCAAAAAACATGCATTCCCACTACTTTAGGTGTGAATGGGGCCTGAAAGTGAAATTGGTGAGCACAAGAACAATGAGGCTCCATTCACATCTGTGTGTTTCCAAACGCATGGCAAACTACACAGAAAATGCGTATTTGCTCCATGCATTTCAGAAACTCTGCAAATGTGCATCATGTTTGTGTAGTCATTACATGTTAAAGACACCCCAAGTGTGGCAAACACACCAAAAATTGTGGTAACGCACCATGCTCCACTCCAAAAAAAGTTTTGAGAAAAAAGGAAGGTAGGACTTTGAATGAGGCTATTGATTTGTTGGGGTGAGATAATTAGAAAGTATATTTAATTGGCATATTGAGTCTGACAATACATAACAATGATGCACATAGTAGAAAAGGTTTAATATGACACACACACATACATGGTGTTGACCTCATGAATACATTACATATACATATCAAAGGAACAGCATATAAAATTTACAAGAGATTTAATATGGATAAAGTGAATTATTGCAGATTCATATATGTACACGTCATCTAAATGGCCCTATGCAGTGTAACCAATGGTAAGAAACACAGTATAATCAATTGGTTGTGGATAATGAGTCTATGTAGGTTCCTATCAGTAGGCATGAGAATGCATCCTAAAATCCCAATGGGTTTCGTGGATAATACCACTCTTTAGGGGCAGATGCATGCAACTCTATAAAAGACAACAAGACACGAGTAGACCAGTGTAATCAAACGTTATACCCCTCAATTGGGAGGATGTGTACAAGAGAAAAGAGTTACTCATCCCTCTGAGTACTTATATCATGATAAGTCTGAAAAATGGGGGACGAAGAATCAGAGGCTGTCCCAATTGTCTGTACCAGGAGCTGTGGAAGGAGCCTGCAGGAGAGGGGCCGGGTTCCCAAGTTGAGGAATGGAGTAATGTGAGCCTAGAGAGAGAGGGTGCCACAGAAGGACAAGAAACTGGCAGTCATGTTTCACAGCAGGGCCCGTTCCTGCGCCCAAACACCACCACCACCACCCAAGGCCCAATTTTTCTGCCCCTGTTTAACAGGTGCATGTACAGTATCTCACAAAAGTGAGTACACCCCTCACATTTTTGTAAATATTTTATTATATCTTTTCATGTGACAACTCTGAAGAAATGACACTTTGCTACCATGTAAAGTAGTGAGTGTATAGCTTGTATAACAGTTAATTAATGTCTAAACCACTGGCAACAAAAGTGAGTACACCCCTAAGTCAAAATGTCCAAATTGGGCCCAAAGTGTCAATATTTTGTGTGACCACCATTATTTTCCTGCACTGCCTTAACCCTCTTGGGCATGGAGTTCACAAGAGCATCACAGGTTGCCACTGGAGTCCTCTTCCACTCCTCCATGATGACATCACAGAGCTGGTGGATGTTAGAGACCTTGCGCTCCTCCACCTTCCATTTGAGTATGCCCCACAGATGCTCAATAGGGTTTAGATCTGGAGACATGCTTGGCCAGTTCATCACCTTTAACCTCAGCTTCTTTAGCAAGGCAGTGGTCATCTTGGAGGTGTGTTTTGGGTCATTGTCATGTTGGAATACTGCCCTGCGAACCTGTCTCCAAAGGGAGGGGATCATGCTCTGCTTCAGTATGTCACAGTACAAGTTGGCATTCATTGTTCCCTCAAGAGAACGGTAGCTCCCCAGTCCCACCACCATGCTTGACTGTAGGCAAAACACACTTGTCTTTGTAATCCTTACCTGGTTGCCACCACACTCACTTGACATCATCTGAACCAAATAAGTTTATCTTGGTCGCATCAGACCACAGGACATGGTTCCAGTAATCCATTTCCTTAGTCTGCTTCCTCTTCAGCAAACTGTTTGCGGGCTTTCTTGTTCATCATCTTTAGAAGAGGCTTCCTTCTGGGACGACAGCCATGCAGACCAATTTGATGCAGTGTGCAATGTATGGTCTGAGCACTGACAGGCTGACCCCCCACTCCTTCAACCTCTACAGTGATGCTGGCAGCACTCATGTGTCTATTTCCCAAAGACAACCTCTGGATATGATGCTGAGCATGTGCACTCAACTTCTTTGGTCGACCATTGCAAAGCTTATTCTGAATGAAGCCTGTCCTGTTAAACCACTGTATGGTCTTGGCCATAATGCTGCTGCTCAGTTTCAGGGTCTTGGCAATCTTCTTATAGCCTAGGCCATCTTTATGTAGAGCAACAATTCTTTTTTTTTCAGATCTTGAGAGAGGTGCCATGTTGCACTTCCAGTGACCAGTATGAGAAAGTGAGAGTGATAACACCAAATTTAACACACCTGCTCCCCATTCACACCTGAGACCTTGTAACACTAACAAGCACATGACACCGGGGAGGGAAAATGGCTAATTGGGCCCAATTTGGACATTTTCACTTAATGGTGTACTCAATTTTGTTGCCAGCGGTTTAGACATTAATGGCTGTATGTTGAGTTATTTTGAGGGGCCGGCGCATTTACACTGTTATACAAGCTGTACACTCACTACTTTACATTGTAGCAAAGTGTAATTTCTTTAGTAGGTTGTCACATGAAAAGATATAATAAACTATTAACAAAAATGTGAGGGGTGTACTCACTCTTGTGAGATACTGTAATAACAATTCTTTTTTTTTTTTCCAACTTTTTTATTAAATTTTAACAGAGTACAAATATAGACAATAAGCATTGTCATACAGTTATATATATTCTTGTAAGGTTCATTGTACAGGAAAGTCTGACAAAATAAAATAAAACTTATATATTCGAGATGAGATCAACAGTGAGATACCTGTGTGGGTTTAATGGATAAAGCTCCGTGTGCCTTCTGTCAGTCCCGAACACCCCAAATGGGTTCAAACTGTGTCTGGAGGAGAGAGACGGCACCCTCTATTTTGCCTATTATCCGGCCTCATCCTTCTATGATATATAAGAAAAATGACCATAATCACAGCTGGTCTGAGCTTAATTAGAATGTTGCTTAGTAAAAGAAGAGACCAAATTTTTACTTATGAAAAATGGGTGTTTATTTGAGTTAGATATCTCGGGAATGATGTGGGGTGAGGTAAAAAAAAGAGAGTGGGGGAGAGAAAGGGAGAAAAAAAAAAAAAAGAATAAAAAGGGGGAAAAGGGGAAGGTTGGAAGGGCCTGAATAATATAAAGGGGGG
Source organism: Aquarana catesbeiana (assembly GCF_042186555.1). Classification (NCBI taxonomy): domain Eukaryota; kingdom Metazoa; phylum Chordata; class Amphibia; order Anura; family Ranidae; genus Aquarana; species Aquarana catesbeiana. Next base: position 127,073,328 of record NC_133334.1, on the reverse strand, counting down.
GGAGGAGAAGGGGAGGGCAGTGTGTTCAAGGTCCTCTCCGGCTTCCATCTTCATTTATGTTGGGTTATTTTGAGGACCTGTTCGGGAGTTGTAGATTTTGAAAGAGCCAATATGATGGATAGTAACAAACTATTTTGAGAAAAGGCTTAGTAAATTAAGTCTAAGGCATGACGTTTCTGGTGTGTGAGCAATATTTACTATTTCAAAGGGTTGTTGACTTTACTATATTCAGATGATGATTGGAAGTGGATCCAACAACTCCATTTTTTGGTGAATTTAGAAGGAGTTTCTTGAGCTATATGAATTAGTTCTTCCATTTCTGATATTTTCCGGATTTTAGCAAACCATTCTCTTAATGTGGGTATATGTGGAGAGTTCCAGTATAAGGGGATGCATTGTTTCGCTGCATTTATCATGTGCATTGCAAGTGATTTGTGGTATGTTTTATGTGGTAAGGGGGAGAGATGAAGCAGGAATTGGGCTGGGGAAAAATCTAGATCATAAGATGTGACTTGTGAAGTGATTCTATGTATCTCCCTACAGTACGTTTGTATATAGGGGCAAGACCACCAAATGTGCAGTAGAGTTCCCTCATCTGCATGACATCTCCAGCAATTTGCAGATGTCTCAGGGTAAATTTTGTGTAGTAGGGTGGGAGTGCGGTACCATCGTGAGAAAATTTTGAAACTATTTTCTTGTGTAGTAACGTTTCTTGACCCTTTATGTATGTTGAGGAATGATTGTTCCCATTGTATTGCTGAGGGTGAGATAGAGAGGTCTTTTTCCCATTTTTGACAAGCTATGTTCTGGTTAGTCTGCATGTCTGTGAAAAGGAGATTGTGAGTTATAGAGATTTGGTGGGATTGGGCACTTATTTGATTACACAGCGTTTCAAAAGGGGTAAGTGGTCTCGAACAAGCAGATTGTTTGTCTTTTGATTGTAGGTAATGGGCAAGTAGAGTGTATGTCCAGGGAGAAATAGGTGATTTTCCTGTTTGGTCAGAGATTTGGGAGGCAGTGAGGATTTTCCCTTGATGAAAAAATTGGTGTGCCTTTATATTATCTTGTGGGAAGTTGTCGGAGAGGAAGCGATTATGCATTCCTGGAGGAAAATCTGGATTGAGTTTCACCCGAGTTAGTGGGCTTGGAACAGAGGATATATTCACTTGGGCGCAAACTTTATGAAAGCACTTAAGAGTGGGTCCTATTAAAGGATGGAAAAATAGTGTCACAGGGATATGCTGTGTATTCAACCATGGTAGGGAGGCTAGTGATAGTGTTGTGAGGGATGCTTCCAAGGCAACCCAGTCTTTATGACGTGAGTGAATGTTCCAATCTACTATTCTAGTAAGATGAGTTGCATTGTAGTAGTTGAGAATATTCGGTAGACCTATGCCTCCTAGGTGTTTTGGTTTGGTGAGTTGTTTAAAGCTAATTCTGGGTTTACGTGACCCTCATAGGAATCTTGAGCATACTGATTGATATGTTTTGAAGAACGTTTGGGGAATTAAGATGGGGATTGTTTGAAGGATATATAGCAATCTTGGTAAGGCATTCATTTTTAGTATTGCGGCTCTGCCGAACCATGAGAAGGATGGGTTATTCCAAAGTTTGAAATCTGAAATCAACTTGTTCAAAATGGGTGTATAATTTCTTGTATAAAGATCTGTAAGTTTAGAGGAAAGTTATATTCCTAAGTAGGTAATCGAATCTTGTCTCCAGTGAAAGGGAAAATTTCTTTTGCATTGGTCTACTATCTGGTGCGGTAGGGAGATGTTGAGTGCAAATGATTTTGCGAAATTTATTTTAAGGTTGGATAGTAATTGAAATTGTTTAAATTCTGAGAGTAGGACAGGTAAGGTAATCAGAGGTTGTGACAGGAACAGTAATATATCATCTGCAAAGGCGGCATACTTGTATTCCTTATTGGGTGTGTTTATACCATGGATGTCTGGATTGAGTTTTAACTTTCGGAGGAAGGGTTCAAGGGTGAGAACAAAAAGAATAGGGGATAGGGGGCAGCCTTGTCTCGTCCCGTTATGTATATGGAAGGCATTCGACAGAGTGTTATTGGCCCTTACTTTAGCTGTAGGGTTCGTGTAAAGGGACAGGATCAGACCAGAGAGGTAAGGTCCAATACCTATGGCTTGTAAGACTGCTGCCATGTAGTCCCATGCCACTCTGTCGAATGCCTTCTCGGCATCTAGGGATAGAAAAAATCCTTTTTGGTTGGTATGAGTAATTATGTGATGTAAGTTTATTGCTTTGATTGTGTTGTCTCTAGCTTCTCTACCTATGACAAAACCTGCTTGATCTGTGGACACAAGAGAGGGGAGGAGGGGAGTTAGTCTATTTGCCAATATTTTGTAGAATATTTTGATGTCTACATTCAGTAGTGAAATAGGTCTGTAATTTCCTGTATGTGTGGGGTCCTTACCTTCTTTGGGGATGACCGAGATATGGGCTTCTAGCATTTCTTTTGTAAGTGGATTAGTAGGGGATAGTGTATTAAACGCGTTAAGGATGGGACTTTTAAGTATGTCTGCAAATGTCTTGTAGTAGACTGCTGAGATGCCGTCTGGGCCTGGACTCTTGTCAGTTTTCATTTGTTTGAGTGCTTGCTCCCATTCTTCTGGGGTGATTGGGGATTCTAGGGATGTAGAAATTTCTTCCGAAATTTTATCTGGGGAGAATTGCTCTAAAAAAGCCTTAATTTCGTCGTGTCTTTTGGACGGGTGTGTTGGTAGAGAATTCGTAGTGTTTAGGGAGTATAACGATGTGTAATAGCTCTCAAACGCTTTCGCTATTTCATGGTTTTTTGTGATTGCTGAACCTATGGGCGAGCATAGTCGATGTACTGTGTTATTGGTTCTTTTTGTGCGGAGGGCCTGAGCGAGAAGGCGGCTACATTTGTTTCCGAACTCATAAAAAAGTTTCTGAGACAGTGCAAATTTCTTCTTAAGTTTATGTCCTACCTCTTCCTGTATTTGTGTGCACGTTTCTATTAAATCTAGATGTGTTTTCTGGGCTAGGTCTTTTTTGTGAGAGGCTTCTAGTAGTTTAAGTGTGGAAAAAAGGTCGGACAGTACCCTTTTCCTTTCTCTCTTTATTGCCACTGTAATGGAAATCAGTTTACCTCGTATTACACATTTATGAGCTTCCCACTGAGTCAATTTGGTGGTGTCTGGGGTGTTGTTTTCTTTAAAGTAGTTGGTTAAGCATGTGCGGATTTCTATTTCATTTATTTTGTCTGTTAGGATAGATGGATCTAATCTCCAAATGGGAGTGTAGGTGGTCTTTTCTGGGAATACAAGAGTGAGCGAAATAGGATGATGGTCGGATAATGTCATAGTTTCAATAGATGCAGCCTTTAGTGTTGGTAGGTCTTGTTGTGTGAGAAAGAAATAATCTAGACGGGAGTACTTGTTATGGGGGGTTGAAAAAAAGGTATAATCTTTTTCTTTAGGATGTAAGGTGCGCCAGGTGTCGTGAAGCAGTAGCTCTTGGAGGCACCGTCTAATTTGTTTGATCGCTCTGTAAGGCATGTGGGATGTGCCTGAGGAGGTGTCTATTAGAGGGTCGAGTGGAACATTAAAGTCTCCCCCTAATATCAGAATACCTACTTGGAAAGTAGAAAGGAGGTGGGTAATTTTGCGGAAGAACAGAACCTGGGCCGAATTAGGGCTATAAATATTCGCAAGCGTGATTGGTGTGTTCCTGAAGGTGCCCTAGAGAAAGATGTATCTGCCCTGTTCGTCAATTAGAGAATCTGTAATTTTGATTGGCACGTTTTTGGACAGAAGTATGGAAACCCCTTTGGATTTCGAAATTGGTGAGGTGGCGTGATAACTGTGAGGAAAGGAGTGATTAGAGAATTTTGGAGTTGCGTTAGTGCGGAAGTGGGTCTCCTGAAGGTATATTATGTCTGCCTTCATTGTCCTCATGGCCGTCAGTACTTGAGAGCGTTTCTCTGGGGTGTTAAGACCTTTTGAATTAAGGGACAGTAGTTTCAATGATATATCAGACATTTTGGGCTTCAAGGACATCATAGTGATGATAAAAGAGGAGCTCGGAAGTATTGGGAGAACTTCTGGGAATGGGAAGCCAGAGAGGACCAAAAAAAAAAAAAAAGGGGGGGGTACGAGAGGGTGTGTAGGAGGATATGTAACCGGATGTGGAGGTGTACCTACACGGGGAGAACCGGTAAGTGTCAACAGTCCCGACAGAGACTGCTGTATGGAGGAGTGGTAGGAGTCGTTCAACTAGTGGAACAAGGTGAACGTCTCCACGAGGTCAGTAAAAACATAAGTTTAGTGCATCCTGTTGATGATCAGAGGGCCATCAAAGACGAGAAAAAAAGAAAAATTCTTTCCTCCTCCTTTCTGGCTCTCTGATTTGGCAGCAGATTATTAGTTTGTAATTAATTGGACATGAGGAGGAGTCCGAGGAAATTGCTAAAGGGAAGATCTGTCTGGATTTTGTTTCAGTGCAGTATGTATATTTGACAGGTAGTATATGTAAATGTAAACCTAGACTTAATTGGTCATACACAGAGTACAGGCTAATTAGTCAGCTAACTGTGTAGTTAACACTTTAATACTTTAAGAAAGCCATCTTGGTTAATACGCAACTCTTTAACTTGTAGCTGTAAAGTATATCTTAATATAGCAACTGGGTAAAACATGGAACCGTTACCATTATAAACATTTCACCAGTGGTGATACTAGGGTAGATCATACTGCAGAGAGGGACCCATGGGTCACTGTTTGTATTGTCCGAGGGGGGCACGTAAATCTCTAGGCCCATTAGTTGGGACAGTTTCCCCAAGTAGTGATTACACATGTGTGTATTACACCAAAGCCCTGCTATAGGGAAGGTATTGTGTGATAAATTGTCATTGCCTACTGTAAAGAGGCAGTCTTATCTAGATTTGAGATTTTAAATAAAGTGGAACCTTTACCTTTGCGTGGCCCTCTCGGGTTTCACCCTATTCGGACATCAGTATAACAGTTAGGTATTACAGGTGAAGTATTACCAACTATAATAGAAAATAGGAGTAAAACCAACAGTGGTTAATAGAACTATAACAATCTTATATCTCTGTTGTAATTTCAGCCTATAATGGGGAGGGAGGGGAAGGTGAGAGATGAGAGGGTGGGAGTGGGAGAAAGGGATTTGGAAAAAAGAGGGGGGTTAAAGGAAGAGGGAGGAAGGGGGGGAGAAGAGAGAATAAGGGTTATAGTGGAGCATGTATACAGCTGGTTATGAGCGACAAAAATGAGTTTGGCGGCTGTCTTCTGGTTATCTTCTGGAATCGGGTCCTCCAATCAGCTTATCTGTGTCAGTCTAGTAAAAAGCTTGAAGGCCTGATTCCTTGCTGTACTTTTTGCTTGGGAAGAACGATCTTTTTTTTTTTTTTTTTTTTTTTTTTTTAGTTTTGTATATTAAGTGTAATTGAAGAAAGTTCAAAACACTGGAATACCTTTTCTGGTAGTGATATCAGTTTCCCATTGTTCAGGGTATGACAACATCATGTCTGATCCAGAAAAGTAAGGGGGTTATCCAATAGGCGGCAATACCATAAGGTCCAACAGTTATTGGATGATCTGTTTGGTGACCTGAATTTAATGAAATCAAGGAGAAGATTATCAATGCTGTGGAAATTCTAGTTAGTAGTCTCTGGATCGTTGTTTCCTCATGGGGGGTATAAGAGCGCAATGTTCCATCATTTGGATGTTAGGAAAGAGGAAAGTATATATGTTGCTTGTGTAAGAGCAGTAAGTCTCCAGTTAGTGAGGGGTATACTTGGTGTCATGCTTATTTTGTGCTGCAGGTTTGAGCTCTAGGTATCTCTCTGATTAGGTAAGACGTGCCCTACGGTGGGCTGGTGAAGCAGTTGGGCTGCCATTACGGGGCATTTCTGAGGATCTCGCATTTGTGCGAAAAGGAAAGTGGTGTGGGCGGCGGCGACCCAAAGTGAAATTGCCTGCTTCATCTATTCCTTCCATGGATAAGGCTCTGTTCAAGGGAGGTAGGCGAAAGTCGCTGTACCAATCTGGAACATCTACAAATGGGATGTCCAGGGTGCTGAAGAAATGTTCTAGATCTTCTGGTACTCTGAGGTTTGCAGTGCGACCTTGATGAGTCGCAGATAAACAAAATGGGAACTTCCAGAGATAAAGAATTGATCTGGCCCTTAATGCTTCCAGCAAGGGCTTTAGTTCCCTTCTGCTTTGGAGTGTGATATTAGAGAGATCTTGGTAGATTTTAATTTCTGTGCCCTGAAAGAGTATTTGGTTGTGACCTCTGGCTTTTCGAAGAATTTCTTCTTTCAGGGGAAATTCAGAGAGACAGTAGACTGTGTCTCTGGGGGGGTCTGTGTCTCTGCCTCTTGGGCGCAATGCTCTGTGGATGCGTTCGAATGAAATCAGAGTACCAGGGGGCCTTTCTAGGAGATTGTTAAAAATGTCGGCCACTGTTTGAGAAAGACGATTGGGGTCTATGGTTTCTGGGATACCCCTTACTCTCAAGTTGCATCTTCTCCCCTATTGTCTAGGTCTTCCATATGGGGATTAATTTCCCTGAGATGGATGGCATGCGACTCTGTGACTTGTTGTACTTGGCAGAGGGAGACATCATGGTGGGCCTGTGTTGATTCTATGCCATCCATTCTCAGTCCCATTGCCTGAATGTCTGATTTTAAGTCTGAAATGGCTGCCTGCAGTGTACATTTAATATCTGCAGCTACACTGCGTAAGTCATCTAGGTTAAGAGCAGGAGGGGTTGGCGGGGGTCCCTGCTCTGTGTCTATTGCGGCCGCCATGTGAGCTCCGGCGCGCCGTGGGCTGTAGCTGGGGGAACGGGAAGTACGAGCGGAGGTGGATTGTGAGGCCTGTGCTCTTTCCCTGGGCCGTGAGTGGAAGATCTCGGGGATCTGAGCACTTAACTGTGTCCTCGGCGAGCGGGAGCAGGTCGCTGACATACTCCTCGGTGTCCTCACCATGTCCCAGTAGCTTAGTAACGGAGAGAGTTCTGTTTAGCTGTGGAACGCTAATGTAGAAGGACCTCGTGGAGCGGGAGCTCTTGTCTCACACGTCCATCTTGGATCGGCTCCAGGCCACGCCCCCCCAACAATTCTTGATATAATATTTCACAGCAGGACACATTCCTGTGCCAAACAACTGTGGGGGTTTACAGTGTTCTGGTACCACCAACACCTAAGGCCCAATTTTCTGCAGAGTATATAGGGCAGGCCGTATAGTATATATACTGCTGTTCAGAGTATATAGTGCCTTGGGGACCCCCGGGATATTTTTTTTTTTATTTGGGTGCGGGTTTCCCCTTTATATCTATACCAGACCTGAAGGGCCTGGTATGGATTTTGGGGGACATCCACGCCATTTTTTGGGGTATTTTTGGTATTTTTAACTATATTGCCGGGATCTGACAATACATTACAGCCGCGAGCAGTTTAAATGACATTTTTTTCTTTTAGAAATGTCATATTGCTGTGACACTGTTATAAACATGGGAAAGATGTGCTACTTTACATGCATACTAAGGACACCCCCGACACAATATTTAAAGGATATTTTAGTGTGAACAAGGCAGTGTTCACACTACGAGACATTTCTTGGGGCCCCAAGAAACGTCTCGTGGTGTGAACACGGCCTCGTGCTGTGTGTGTATATGTACTGTATATCCTTCCCCTTTCTCTGCTCCCTGAGTGTGTATGAAGAGGTGGAGCCCCTTATGGAACAGTGGTCAGAGGAGGAAGCAGAGTCTAGGAGGGAGACTGACAGAAACCGCAGTAGACTTGCAAGAGTGAGTGAGGAGGATCAAGTTCCTTTGCCATTAGAGTTTTTTTTCATTTTTCCGCTTTGAGTAACTCCGGGACAGTGTTTTTCTATACACCAGATGATATCCTGGATACTTATCTCAAACAGCAGTACCGAACTGTCTAAAGATTATGTATTTTGATGGCACGGTCTGACCCATTTAGGGTCGCTCCTTAAGGTGAGCGGGCATTGCACCCGGTGGCGGAAGTGGTGGCACGTATCACACTATAATTCCCAGTATTGGAGGAGCACTTTATGGACATTTTAAGAAGTCACTTTTAATCCACTAAAGAGGAATTTATACACACAGACTGCTATTCATTTAATTATTTTATTTATTTATATGTTGAATTTCATCTATGATTTTGGGGATTTTTTGTGCAATTATGTTTATTATGGTATGTTGTATGTTGGAATAAGCGCACCATTTATTCACAATACTATGCCATCTAATGTTTAAGACAATTTTAATGGTGCAGCTTTTCCATGTTGGCTTCTTATACACTTTTATACTCTTTTACACTGTTTATCTTCACACAGTTCACATACATAGCAGCGCTTTAGTATTACATCACACTTCTTGACACAGTATTGACACTGCATGCAGACACCAATTTTCCTTTCTAGTGTAACGGGATGCTTGTTTGGAGCTGCCATCTTTAGCAGTTGTCCTTGAAATCTCTACCTAACAGAATATTCTAGATGATTACTGCTCCACGCAAGCTTGTTTTTTGTTTAATTTGTTTTTATTAAGAAAGAGAAGAAGCATACAGTATATGTTGAGGCGAATAACAACAAGTACACATACAGAATGGGTTTGAGTATATGTAACACAGTAATGCCCCGTACACACGGTCGGATTTTCCGATAGAAAATGTCCGATCGGAGCGTGTTGTCGGAAATTCTGACCGTGTGTGGGCTCCATCGGACATTTTCCCTCGGATTTTCCGACACACAAAGTTGGAGAGTAGGAGATAAAATTTTCCGACAACAAAATCCGATTGCGTCAATTCCGACTGTGTGTGGCCTGTTCCGACGCACAAAGTGCCACGCATGCTCAGAAGAAATTCCGGCACGGAACAGCTCGTTCTGGTAAAGTTAGCGTTCGCAATGGATACTGCACTTTCGTCACGCTGCAATGTTAAAAATGGTTTAATACAGCGCACTCTCTTCTTCTTTATAATGTGACAAGAATATAGTAGTTTTGCTGCTCATATTCACACACACTTCTCACAAACTTATTTCGTTACTATTTATCTGGATTCCCTCAATATATTTTGATTTCTCACATCTGACAACATATTTTTTTTTTTGGCTTTAATGTAGATTATTTTTTTGTGTTTGTATTTTTTTTAAGGTATTTTTTTTTGGGATTTTGATTTGTACTCCCGAAAATGTTTGTGTGTGTTTTTTGTGACAAGTTCCCACAACACCATTGATATGTTGTTCTATTTAATCTGTAGGAAATTATTTGGTGTTGTTGTCTCTTGTTAATTTCACATTTTATGTTAGAAATGTACCTGAATCGTCACCAACAAACTGTCCTTTTTGGATGAAAACACACACAGGAGAGTCTAATTTCCCCAAAAAAATTTCATTAAGGGGTCACAACTAAACAAAGAGGGAGGCAACGCTGGAGAAACTGCAGAAGTGGGTGAAGCCTATTTTTAAGCAAAATTGGTGGCCTGAGGAGTCCTTATCTAAGGGAGGGCAGTCTGGTCCAGAAGTCCCAGAGATCCGGAAAGCAGCAGATGACATCTGTGTCCCCAGGCTGTGGTCATACGAGAGACTGCATCTTCTGTCAGACCAGACTGAACCCAGGGTCATCACTCTCAGGTCTTCTTTCCACGCTTCCTTCCACGCAGTGGCTGTGGTGGTGGAGTTGTGGCAGCAGGAGGAGGAGGAGGATGGTCCAACTCAACCATGTCGGTCTTGGGTGTTAGTTCCCCACTCACCCCCTTACATAGGACTTTATAAAGCAGGTCCTCACAGAGCCTGCGTTGACCCTCCTGCATGCCCTGCAGTTTTGTGGCAGCCATGCAGGCAAAGGCCTCTTCAGGAGTGGGTAAGGCTCGTAGGGACGCTGAAGCCTCCTGGACCAGCCTGAATGCTGAATCCTGCACGGGACTCGGAGTCGTCTTCCTGGCTCTTTTATATGGAAGGCGGAGGGGGGGAACATGAGACTCAGTCAGGCTGCGACTGGTCCCTGGCTTCTCCTGGCTGACACTTAGCCCCGCCTCCTCCTGGCTGCCACTAATCCCCGCCTCCTCCTGACTGCCACATTCCACAACCTCCTCCTGGCTGAGGTCTTCCTGTGTATGAAAAAGGGACATATTTTTTCTATTTTTTTCATCAATCACACACAATTTTCACCTCCTGACTGCTGCAAATTGAATGTTAACAAATATAACAGACTATCCTTCTGAGCCCAGCAGTTTTCATTCTTGTCCCAATTTTGGGTGCCCACTACTGTATATTGATATGTAAAACACTTTCAATCAGCAATTAGTGATCAATAATAACATCTAGTAAACATAATTTCTTTATTGACCAGAAATCTGTAGAAGAATGCTATACCTGACTCCAGCTGGGCTCCTCCACTTCTTCCTGGATGGAAGGCCCAGGTTGGACATCGGAAGCCTCAGCTGGGGTGGAAGGAAGAGTGGAAGGAAGAGTAGAGAGGGATTCCCTGACTTCAGTGTGGTCTGACAGAAATCACAGTCTCTCATAGTACCACAGCCTGGGGACATAAACGTCATCTGCTGCAGCTCCGGATCTCTGGGAATCTGTGACCTTCTTGCGCTCCCTCAGATAAGTGCTCCTCAGGCCACCAATTTTGGCTTTTAAATAGGGGATGGTTGCTGTGGGGACCACCGGCGTCACCAACTCCAGCAGTTTCTCCAGCGCTGCCTGCCTCTTTTGTTTATGGTTATAGTGGGGGTGTCTGACCTGCCACAGACAGGGCAGCTCCCTGTATTTGTCAATGAACAGCGGGAGGAAATTGTGGTCGTTGAAGCCATCCATTTTCTCTGCAAGACACAACACAAGACAAACCCTAATGTCAGGCCAAACTCCCCTAATCTTGCTACAATATAGGCTTCCATTTCGAAGCAGTATAGGCCCAAGTTTAGATCCTACCTTCGTTATCATGAATGGCGCCTCCGATGCTCCTTCCTCCGCTCACAGATCGTACGTAAGACGCACGCGTGTTACGCTTTATACACACTGCGCATGCGTGTAACTCCGCCTGCCCCTGACGTTCTTTCTAGTCTATTCCCCGCCCCCTTTTGTTCGGCGCAGTGGGGGAAGAGCAAATGGTGGAGACACAGCAGGATCGTGCTAATTGTAGCAACGAGGAGGAGGAGGAGGAAAGGCCGGATCCGGACACGTCCCAATCCAGAAGGAGATTTAAGGACTCAAATATGTCCTTTGGGGAGATGTTGGAGATGGTCGACATCCTGAAGAAGGCCGACTATGATGGAAAGTATGGGTCTTACCCCAACCCCAATATCAGAAAGGCCAAGATCATGGCGAAAGTGGTCAGGAGTCTGCACCGGAATTTCTGAATATGACGATCGAAAGATCAGCTCAGGAAGCGGTGGTCGGACCTCAAATTACGAGAACATGAGCAGTACAGAAAGATCCGGAGAGTGCTGCAAAAAAGTAAGTAGTTGTGCTGTGTTCCTATTCTTTATGTTTATTACGTTCGTGCTGCTCCATGTGCTTTTAAGAACTGTTGTACAGTTTAAAATGGCAACTTTCATGTTCATGGGCACACTATTCGTTCGGATCTAACATTTTTCTTTCGGACTCTAAAATACCATTGTCTAGGCCATATGCATTTGGCCACCATTTTGACGCCCATACTTGTCTTAAAAGAATTGTGTTGTGTAGATGGCTTTGTTACTAGAATGAAATGCAAACTAGATTCTGTGTAAGGAGAGGACACTGAGCAGCTGTTTTCACATCTGGACACTGGAGCACTAGTGTGTGACACAAGAACACCATTTTTATTAGGGGGCCACACAGGTGCTCCAGTGTATACTATAGGGGGGTCTCCATCTGTGAAGCTTGTACCAAACAGGTAAAGTATTGCAGCTTGACAAAGGACACTAAAAAAGCTACATCTTTGAACTCTGCTAAAATTGACAATTGTACCCCACTTCCAAGCAATGTTTCCCATTTCTAGTTCTGCCATCAAATATCTGTGTGCTAAGTATACCATTTTTGTTTTACATAGGGGATAAAAGACTCAGAGGACACCCCTCATCCGAGGAGACCAGAGCCCCCCCCCCTGGAAGAAGGGGAAATCCCCCCAACACAATCTGAGCAGGAGGAAGAAGACGTGGTGGAACTAGTCACCATAACAGGTGAGTGTCTGCGACCACAGACTCAGATAAGAGATGGATGGCGACATTTTTTTTAGACCTAATTTATTTTGGGGTTCCTCTCTTTTTAGGTGATCATGAGGTTGTGGATCCAGATCCTTTCACATCCGAAAGTGCCCAGATCCTGATCGTGGAGATCATGGGGTGTAATTTACAATTGGAAATCATCAAGAAAAACATCAATGATGTTATTCCAAAAAAAAAAAACATCACTGATGTTTTGGGGCGAGTTTAAAGCCCCTCCAAATCACTTTCTTCTTTTGTGTGCTACAATGTGTTAAATGTTTTTGTGATTTTTCCCAAAGCCAAATTTGGAGGATGCACACAGTGTGCCAACATGTGCTATCTGCCATCACGGGAGATCAATGGACGCGTTTTGGGGGTGCAACCCCTTCCTCAATAATAAAGTAGCGGTGAGGAAGGGCTTGCTCCCCCAAAACACGTCCCTTGATCCCCCGTGATGGCAGGTCGCACATGTTGACATTGTTAAATTGGTGTGCATCTTCCAAATTTGGCTTTTCCTGGGGTGACTTCACGCCATCTGAACGCAATATCAAACACAGTTCCTAAATACTCATGTCTGATATTGCCTTCAAATTCTACCAAATGTGACGTTTGTAAGTTCAAGATTTGTGTCTTTCTTGTTGGTTTTACACAGGCCTGTTTTATCTAAAATGGACATTTTGAGTTTTGATAATGCTTCCCCAAAAATTGTTATTCAACAAACATGTTGGTTTGTTTGAAAAACCTTTGGTAAATGCACATGTGATTGTGCAGGTATTAAAAAGATTGTTAATCAAGAATGTGTGGATTATTGTCTCAATGCTACAACACTTTTGTGGTGATGTCATTGCTGTTTTCAGCAAAAATGGGGGTTATTTCCTAAGGGCAAATCCTCTTTGCACTACAAGTGCAGTTTCAGTGCAGTTGCAAGTGCACTTGTAGTGAAATGTGTTTTTGCATTTAGTAAATAACAGCCAACAGTGCTTTGTATAAGGTTACACAATCACGCCATTTTCTGCACTCAAAACATTTCTGTCAGGGTCGGCTAAAACAAACACAAGCAGTAAATGTCCACAAAGAATTTTTTTTTGTTTTATTATAAAAAGGCTTCACAGATTTGCTGGCATATTGATAGCCCCCCTACCCGCAAAGAACTCCAGGTAGCGTAACCGGACATCATGGGCACTCAGGGAGGGCAAGCCAGGACGGCCGCTTTCAAGCGCCGTCAGTGTGGTTTGATGTATCATTCCGGCCTCAGGCCCAACTGAGCCAGCATAGTTGGCCAAATGTTTCCTTAAAAAGTTATGGAGAACACAGCACGCAAGTATAATATGGTTCAGTTTATACTCCGCCATATGGATGGGTGTCAGAAATAGGTGGAACCGGCTGGCCAGGATTCCAAATGTGTTCTCCACCACTCTTCGGGCTCTGGCCAGCCAGTAATTAAAAACCCTCTGTTCCGGGGTGAGGGTCCTCATTGGGAATGGCCGCATCAGGTGGTCCCCCAGCGCAAACGCTTCATCAGCAACGAACACGAATGGGAGTCCTTCAACATTGTCCTCTGGAGCTGGCAAGTCCAAGCTGTCATTCTGGAGACGCCTGTAAAACTCCGTCTGGGCGATGACTCCACCATCGGACATCCGGCCATTCTTCCCAACGTCCACATACAGGAAGTCGTAATTAGCCGACACCACCGCCAACATCACTATACTATTGAACCCCTTATAGTTGAAATAGTACGACCCCGAGTTGGGTGGTGGGACGATGTGAACGTGTTTCCCATCAATTGCCCCTCCGCAGTTAGGAAAGTCCCACCGCTGGGCAAAGTGGGAGGCCACAGTCTGCCATTCCTGTGGCGTGGAAGGAAACTGTTGAGGAAAAAACAATACACATGACTATTTTTTATCAGAAACATGGCAAGCAGATTAGGCACAAACATTATGGGGCAACCTCCAGATAGCATTTATTAAGGGGAATTTAACAACGCCAAAGTATAAGGTACACCTATCATATTCTCCCTCCCCCCCCCCCCCTCATGGGCCATTTCTAACATTATAGGGGTATGTGGAAATCTTGGACAGGTAACCCTCTTCACTTCATTGAGAGATGAATGCCTAAATACAGGGTATTACTTGGAACAGCCCCTCCTTAGTTACACTATTGGCAGCTCACTGGACAGGTAAGAAGTGTCATAATACAAAGATATAAATACACACTGTACACATTTGAGGACATTTGGACATTCTGCTATTACCTATCAAGATAATAATAGAATAAAAAAACTTTAAACAGTACCATTTGAAAGTATACAGGCAGGCCCTTGCACTACATGCTTTGGGGAATTCATCCATAAATCTGAGCACAAAAGAGATGGGTATAGTGTGTATGGGTTTGGCAAAGTCAGCAGATAGATGATTGAGGATAATGAATTGGGATCAGCTGACTTAGCAGTTGGGGGAGGGAGAGTTACTAAAAATTATTTGGGGACACCACCAAAAAAAAAGCCTTTGGCACTCTGCCAGAATTTAAAGCAAAAATAACATTTCAAAACATTTTAGCGTGGGGGTGTTTGGGGTAAAGCACTACTATGGAGCAGAAAAAATACATTGTTAAGTGACTACATGAGGTGAATATAGGGCCAGGAGACACCATGCTTGGGAGGTTATTGAAGGGCAAATATGTATGAAGGACCTAAAATAATAATTACATAAAAATCCAGCATGCATGAGGACAAAGGGGACATTCACAGCATATTCCAATCATGGTAATTAGGGAATGAGGAAATAAATACAATATATTAGCAAACATTCAATACAATAAAATGTGATATTAAAGGATAAAAATCTTACCTTCATATACTCCTTCTGCAGGACCTGGATGATGGCAGAACAGGTCTCTGGGATAATGATCCCCAGAGCCTGGGGGGAGATGCCTGTCGAGAACTTGAGGTCCTGCAGGCTTTTTCCTGTGGCCAAATACTGCAGGGTAGCGACCAACCTCTGCTCCAGAGTGATGGCTTGCCTCATGCAGGTATCCTGCCTGCTAATATAAGGGGTCAGCGAAGCCAACAAACGGTGAAACACGGGGTCCGTCATCCTGAGAAAGTTCCTGAAATCATCAGGATTATTCTCACGGATCTCATGGAGCAAAGGCATATGAGAGAACTGGTCACGCTGAAGCAACCAATTCTTGGTCCATGAACTCCTCCCCACCCTGTTCATGGACTGGACTTGTGTCAAGGTCAGGACCCCAACACCAAGCCCCCGCACAGCACAAACTCTACGAGGAGTACGCATATGCAACATGGCTAGAAAATGGTCGGCTGCTCAGAACGAAATAACAGAACGCACTGAAGAACAGCAAGGCCTGTGAAGAGTGACCTGAAAAACAGTAATGAACGAACAAGAATACAATGACTAAAGTCACGTGGAACTTGCTTGCACGCACTGAAGAGCAGATACAAACCCACAAGCACAAACTGAACGGCAGAAAACGATCTGATAACCACGAGTCTGAAAAAGCGCGAATCGTCTCTCACCAAACTTTTACTAACACGAGATTAGCAAAAGGAGCCCAAAGGGTGCCGCACTTGGTTCTGAACTGGCCTTTTCTAGTCTCGTCGTACGTGGTGTACGTGACCGCGTGGTTGGCGATTGGAAAACAACAACGACAACTTTGTGCGACCGTGTGTAGACAAAACAAGTTTGAGCCAACATCCGTCGGAAAAAAATCCTAGGATTTTGTTGTCGGAATGTCCGAACAAAGTCCGACCGTGTGTACGCCCTATAAGACTAAACTGTACAGATGAACGATATATATGGTATGTAAACCATGTCACTTACTCTGTAGCTGATTCTTGATATAGTATACTTCCTCAAAAATTATATTTTAATTAAAAGGAAGAGAGAATGAAAAAATGAAGAAAAGAAAGAAGGGATGTAAGTGAGGGGGGGTGTAAGTCTGCCTAGGCCCACAGTCCCTTAATCACTAGTATTGTCTATTAACATGTTACATGGGCTGAGACATCATTTCCGCGTACGCGGTAGTGTATTTGAAGGCAAACCAGCAGGACCATATTTTCTTTGCAAGATCTGATTTGTTTCTTAAGGAGAGGGTCATATCTTCCATGTAGCAAACATAGTCTACTTTCAGCAACCATTTACATAGTGTCAGAATGTTTTTTTTTTTTCCAATGTAAAGGGATAAGTGCCTTTGCGGCATTAAGTAAGCGTGGTGTTATTGAATTTTTATAAGATCCTGCTGGTTTACCTGTACAGTGAAATAAGACAAACCACGGATCATTAGGAACTTCCCAACCTTGAATTTCCTTGATCCAATATAAAATGGCCATCCAAAATGGTTGGATCAATGGACAGAACCACCAGATGTGGGCCTGTGTTGCCCTCTCACCACAACCCCTCCAACACAATGGAGATGTCTGTGGGAAGAACTTATGTAGCACCACAGGCGTATAATGCCACCTTGTCAATAGCTTGTAGTTTACTTCTGCCATTCTAGAAGCCCCAGAGGACGTGTGTGCTAAGGTAAGAATGGAGGACTTTTGGGTTGACGATAACTGTTTATGCAAGTCTTGTTCCCAATTATGGATAAAAGTGGGGACGTTTGAAGAGGCCAACGCAATCAGAGCATGATAAAAGTAGGAAATAGGTTTCTCCATTGGTAGGTCTTCGGAAAATGCAATTTCCAGGGGAGAGAGCTCCGAAAATTATCTCAGGGGTTTCAGAAGGGAGTGTACAAAAGCTGATAATTGTCTATGTCTCCAGTTATCCATAGTAGAGATGTTGGAATTGGGTAGTAGTGTAGACAAAGGTAGTATTCCTGTAGTATTGGTAACATGGTGTAGTAGAATTTGAGATCCAAGATTCCAGGCGTGGATCCCAGGATCAATATTTCCAGGTGGGAAGTAGTTATGACCAGTCAGAGGTAAAAGTGGAGAATTATATGGCCATTTGTGTATCTTACATAATGAGTCCCATGACATGAGGGAAGAGCGAGATAGCGGCGATGTGGCCTTGGACAAGCTTCTGTATTTTCCCGGTATCCATATTTGTGTGAAAAGATCTGTGCCGCTAAGTTCCATTTCCAAAGACACCTAGAGTTTGGAACCTCTATGATACTTCCAATCAGAGATTCTATTCAACATGGTGGCCCTGAAGTATGTCAGGAAGTGCTAGGCCTCCATCCCTTTTGGATCTAATAATAAGGGACCTAGGAAGTCTGGGTCTTCTTCTGTTCCAAACATATTTACCAATAACAGAGTTTAATATTTTAAAAAAGCCTATCGGTATACCATATGGTATCATCTGAAACAAAAAAAACACCCTGGGTAGAATATTCATCTTTACAACTCCAATTCTTCCCTACCATGAATGGGCAATCTGGGACCATCTCTGATGGTCCGATCTAATCGTATTCAGTAGGGGGATATAGTTTATACGGACTAATGAAGCCGGGTTTGAAGTAAGAAAAATACCTAAGTATTTAATTTTCCTTGCCTGCCAGCTAAAAGGAAAGGCTTGTTTTAATTGGGTCACAGTAGAGTTGGGAGGAGATAGATTTAAAATTTCTGATTTTGTCATATTAATTTTGAAATTAGACACCGTACTAAATTGTGAAAATTCTGACATGAGATTGGGCAAGGTTATCAGGGGCTGTTGTACATAAAACAGGATATCGTCTGCATATGCAGCGTACTTATGTTCTGATTCACCTACGACTATTCCATGAATATTTGGATTTTGTCTTATAATAGAAAGGAAGGGTTCTAGCGATAGGGCAAATAGAATCGGTGAAAGGGGGCAGCCTTCGTGCGTACCATTGTGTAGAGTGAAGGAGTCACTTAAGGTACCATTTATGCATAATTGTGCTGTAGGATGGTTGTATAGCGTGGAAATTTGGGATAACAGAGATGACCCAATGCCCAGATGGGACAATGTGGCCATTAGGAACTCCCAGTCCACCCTATCAAACGCCTTCTCAGCATCAGTTGAAAGCAGAAGGGTGGGCTGGGAGACTCCACGAACATGTGACATAAGCAGAAGAGTACGAAGGAAGTTGTCCCTAGCTTCCCTACCTGGGATAAAGCCCGTTCGGTCCTTAGAAATCCATTGCGGAATAAGGGGAAAGAGTCTATTTGCGATGGTTTTAGCATATAATTTAGCGTCAATATTGAGTAACGAGATGGGGTGGTAGCTTCCACAGTTGGTGGGATCCTTACCGGGTTTGGGGATGATTGTAATATGTGCGTGGATTGTCTCTGAGTGGAGGGCACCACCTGTGGAGATCATGTTAACGTAATCTGACAAATGAGGTAAAAGTGTGTCTGCAAAAGAATGGTAATAAGCAACTGTAAATCCGTCAGGACCTGGTGCTTTGCCTTTAGCCATTGCTTTCAAGGCGATGCGTAACTCCGAGGTGGTAACCTCCCCCTCCAGCGAGGCCAGCATATCAGGTGGAAGTCTAGGTAAGTTTGCACATGTTAGATATTCCCCAATGAGTCGCTTCTTGTCTTCTCTATCCTTAATCGTGTGCTGGACATGATACAAGTGTTGATAAAACTCTCGGAATTCTTTGGCTATATTAGGGGTGTCATGCAACAAAGTTGATGAAGAATTTTTCATTTTTGCTATGAAAGAGGCAGACTTCTTTTATTGCAGGGATTGGGCCAGCAAACGGCTCGGTCTGTTGCCCCATTCGTAAAAACGTTGGGTCACTATATGTGTCTTTTGCTTTTGTTCTAAGTGAAAGAGTGATTTCAATTCCTCTCTCTTTGCGGTCAAGGTGTGGAATATAGCTATCGACTGTCTAGCTTTATGTTGTTGTTCAAGTAAACTAATTTTGCTGAGCAATTTAGATTGTTAGAATACGCATTCCCTTTTTTCCTGGCTCCTAGTTCTATTAGTTTGCCCCGTATATGGGCCTTATGGGCCTCCCACAATGTCCCTGCGGAGATGTCAGGATGGGAATTTTCTTTAAAGTATAGAGAGAGTTCTTTACCTAGCGTTTGTTTATCAATCTCATCAGCAAAAAGTTCCTCATTAAGTTTCCAGTTAGTAGATTTAAATGGAAGGGACGGAATTTTAATAGTGATCATGATCGGGGCATGATCAGAGATGGGGGAGGTTTCAATTGCAGACTTCACCAGTAAGGGTAAATGATGGTGATCGATAAAAAACAGATCAATTCTGGAGTAGGTCTGGTGGACCTGAGAGTAATGAGTAAAATCCTGTTTCCCTGGGTGCATAATCCTCCAGACATCTATTAATTGGGAATCATGCAAGTGTTTGCGAATGTATCTTAAACGAGTATGAGACATGCTAGAGCTCCCTCTGGAGGTGTCTATGACAGGTTCCAGAGGTGTGTTAAAATCACCGGTGAGAAGAATGCACCCATGGGAAAAATCCCTCAGTTTCTTTAGTGTAGAAGATATGAAGCCTGCCTGATCACGATTGGGGGAATATAGAGCTGCCAAGGTACAAAGCATGCTACCCAGGGTGCCTTTCAGAAACAAAAAACATCCTGATGGATCGCTTAACATGGAGTCTAGTGTAAACGCAAACCCTCTGCGGAACCCAATGGCCATGCCTTTTGCCTTATGTATATCAGAAAGGCTATAATACCACAGGGGGTACTGTTGTGAATTAAGTTTTATAGTTGTGGTATGTGTAAGGTGGGTCTCCTGCAGGAAAATCACATCTCCCCGCAGACGACCCAGCTCTCTATACAAACTATGTCTCTTTTCAGGAGCATGTAGCCCCCTTACATTAAGCAAAAGTAAGTTTACCGTAGCCATGGGGACCGTGAGAGGGGTTTTGTGGGCACCGATATCCTGTGGGGATGGACCTGAGGCAGAGGGAAAAGAAATAGGGTGAGGGGATTAAAGGAGGCGGAGAAGAGAAGAAAGAGAAGAAGGAAGATAGTAAGGAGAGAAAAAATTAGTAACACATAATGAGAAAAAACACAGATCACCATGGGGGGGCATGGGCGAAGAGCTCGGTGAGCATGATCCATTTGCAGGGGATGGTCTGTAGCACGGCCCAGGAGGCCGTTAAAGATACCGCGGATGGAGGGGAGTAGGTCATCGTCTCTTGTAGCCTCAGGGAGACCCCAAATCCTGATATTGTTATGCCTGTTGCGATTTTCCTGATCCTCTATTTTATAGAGGGCCATTCTGTGTGCAACAGCGAGTTGTCGATTAGATGACTGTAAAGCCCGAATGGCGGTCGCGTGGCAATCTAAGCGCTACACAGTTTCTTCCACCCTCACCAGGACCTGGGAGAGGTCCGACTGCACCGCAGAAACCTCCTTCCTGATAACCCGCTCAAGGCCCAACAGCATGGATGCCAGATCTGTCTTAGTAGGTAGGTCACTCACCAGGGCAGCGACCCCCAAGCGTGTATGTGTGCTCACCTCTTCATCCGATCTGGCAGATGAAGCAGGAGAGCGGCGTCTGAGCTCAGGCCTGGTGCGGAAGGCGGAGCCTGCTCTCAAGGTCACACTGCAGGGCGAGCAGCCTAGACCGTCTGTATCCTCCATGTCCTCGGGTTCTGTGGATACCGTTTAATCGAGCCCGCCGAAGTGCCCTTCTTAGGCAGGGACTTGCCAGATCTCTTCTGCATCATTGGTGAGATAGCAGCGGTGATGGGATTTCAATAAAAGGTCGTTTGTGCTGTGTCGGCACTGGAGCTCAGGAGAGACGCATCCGCTCTACAGCATGCTGAAACCATGCCCCCCACGCAAGCTTGTTTAAACCTACTCTTAAAACAAGGGCCCCGCCGTTTGCTAGCAGAAGACACTAGTATTCTTCACCCCAGGACCTGTAACGCTACAGAACCTGTTTATTGTACCTGTTAACCCATTTCTTCTTTTTTGTTGCTACTTTCAATGGTGTTTGTGGCCCAGAAGCAGCTGAGAAGTTGACAAATCTTCACTCCTCCATCTCAGTGCCTGTGTTATGGGCATATAGATTACTGCCCTTTCTAAACTTACAGTTGCTAAATATTAAAGGTTGTCTTTTCTAATGTATTGATTCTCTGCAGCAAGGTTTAACAGTGCTGTAAGTTTCCATATGCTTTAAACAGTGATAATATATTCAATTTGTTTATCACTACCACATGTGTGTCTGTTTTTGGTGATAATCCACAGCCAGGATAACAGTATTTTCCACATGTGTCTTTAAATGTGTTTGCAGTCATTTGATTTAAGCAGGTGTGCCGGGGGGGCAAAGGTCATTCTTGGAGTTGAGGCTGAGATCAGAGAACCCAAATTCACCAAGCGGCTCCTTCAGGGGTGGCGCTAAACATGGGGGCTCATCCGGGAACCTCTTTTCTACTAGCAAACCTCCAAGAAAACGCCCCCAGAGAGTGTCAAGAAAGACCCTGCCGCTGCAACCCAGTGGTGTGAGGAGGAAAATGGTGATCAGGAGTCAAGTGTTGTAATCGACATCCCTAGGGTGACCTGGACTGAGAAATGGATCAGTCAAACTGTGAAGACACTAGTCCCAGGTCAGAAGGCGTGGGTGATAGACGTCAAGCCAGATCAAGAGAGCTCCCACATGTATGCTCTTATAGAGTGGAGGAAAGGGATCCCTACTTGTTTCCAAAGGGCCAGCATATGGTTAGCTGGCAATGTCAAAGCTCGCCTGATCCAGCTGAATGCATTGGATGCAAACCCAGAAAGTTCGGGCCAAGCAGCATCATCGGAAGACGCTACCCCACTGGCACCTGTAGCAATAATAGGACCAGAGTTTATTGCTGCCTTGGAAGCCTTTGTGTTAAGGTGCCAAATGAGTATCCCAACATACACTGGGTCCAGATATAGAAAACTGAGGGCTTTTTCAGGAAATAAACCAGTGACAGTCAGAGAGGACAGCTTTGAGGTGTGGCTGGAGCAAGCCACCAAGCTTTAGATGAAAGCAATGTTTCTGAGGCCCAGAAAAAACAGAGAGTTACTGAGAGCTTAAGGGGGCCTGCCTCAGAAGCCATTCAGAATTTAAAACTCAGCAAACAGGACTGTACTGCTCAGGCTTACTTGAGTGTTCTGCAAGATGTGTTTGGCTGAACAGAAAGGGCCATAGTTTCAGTACGAACATACCTATCAACATGAAGGGGATTGAGGGGTTTGCTTCAACTGTGGAGGAGTGGGGCACTACTGACAGGTTTGTCCAAGCCCACTGAAGTCTGAAACCCAGCGTCCAAAGCCGGCGGGAAACTTCAGAGGGCCCCGGTGAAGAAGCCAACCGGGTGCTCACCTACAGCAGTTAGCCTCCATAATCAAAGACACAAAGAAACCACAGTGGTAGCCCAAATCATTACAGAGGGCCCCTGCTGCTGTTTCTGAGCGAACCATACAACCCCCTATCCTTGACCTCAGGTGCCCAGTCGCTAGGAGTAGATGCACGCCAGCCCTCTGGGGCCCAACAGAGATGAAAGCAAAACCTGAAGCCCATCAAGAAGGGGGCACAAATACAGAAAACAGGACAAATTAACTACTCTACTCCCAGTAGATTTCCTGACAAACTAGTGAGACCTTCTCCCATTGTGTCAGTCCAAGTAGAAGGCATCTATACAAAAATGCCGTTCTGGACTCTGGGGCACAAGTTACCCTGCTATATAGAGACTTTTATAACAAACACTTACCCCTGCAGAATTGGAGGAACTGAAGATATGGAGTATTGGAACCAAAAATTTCCCATATGATGGATACTTACTGGTCAAGTTGACTTTTGACCCCTCCGTGACTGGACAAACAGAAACATTTGATACCCTAGCCGTTGTATGCCCTTGCCCATCAGGAGCCAACAAGAGTTCTCTGATAATAGGAACGAACACTGACCTTGTCAGAAGGCTGCTCACTCCTTATGTATTGAAGTATAACACCCCAACCAAAGGCATACACCCTATGCTGAGACAAGTATATCAGCACTTAGTCGAAGAACAGAGAGCCCCATCTGAAGGGCTGGGAAAGATTTGGCGATTAGACAGGAGTGAGAAGATACTACAGCCTGGTGAGTTGGCGTATCTACAAGCTTCAGTCAAACTCAATTGGGAACAACAGGGCTCCTTTGTTGTCCTTGAAGCTGACTGCCAGGGAGAAGACACTGGAGTGGAGGTTAACCCAGAAGTTATATCAACTAAGGCACTGCAACGGAGTCATGGGAAGATTCCTGTCAGCATCCAGAATGTTACGGCCTCACCATTAAAACTGCGGGCCCAAATGCTGTTAGGACAAGGCTCACCATCTGATTTGGAGAAGAGAAAGAAGGACAGAATATCCATAGAACAGTTTTACCCACAAAACACCCCACTATCACCTGAGTGGAAAGAAAAGGTCAAAGCCCAGCTCCTGAGATGGCAGGTTATGTTTTTGAACCATGAGTTTGATGTGGGGTGTAAGAAAAGTGCCCAGCACCGGATTCACCTTCAGGAAGACAAGCCACTCTGGGAAAGAATCAGACGGATCCCACTGGGTGATCTGGAAGATCTCCATGAACAACTAGCAGAGCTGAAGAGATCAGGCATCAACAGGGAGTCTAGGAGCCCTTATGCCTCCCCCATAGTAGTAGTGAGGAAGAAGAATGGGTCCCTGAAGCTGTGTATCAATTATCGGATGCTCAACAGGAGGACCATCCCTGATCAGTACACCACTCCAAGGATAGAAGATGCCCTGCAGAGCCTTTCGGGAGTAAAGTGGTTCAGCATGCTGGATCTGAAGAGTGGGTACTATCAAATACCCATGCACCCTGAAGATAGGGAGAAGACAGCTTTTATCACCCCAGTAGGGTTCTTCGAGTTCGACAGGACTCCTCAGGGTCTGTCTGGTGCTTCGGCAACATTTCAGAGGCTGATGGAGAAGACAGTAGGAGACATGAACCTGATTGAAGTGCTGGTATACCTGGACGATATCATAATCTTCAGAAAAACCCTTGAAGAACATGAAGAGCATCTGGAAAAAGTCCTGGAGAGACTCCATGACGAGAGATTGAAACTGTCCATGGAAAAATGTTTCCAGCCTTCAGTAAATTACCTCGGTCATGTTGTCTCCGCTGAAGGAATAGCTACTGACCCCCATAAGCTGGAAGCTGTCACCTCTTGGCCAACGCCTACCAATTTAACTGAGCTTAGGTCATTCCTGGAATTTTGCTCATACTATAGAAGGTTCATCAAAGGATTTGCTAAAATAGCTTGGCCCCTTAACCACCCTGGCGGTATGATTATGTCAGATTTTTGTGTCTCAAAGCGGTACAATTGTTTTGCATAGAAATTTGGTATTTTATATTGTAGGCCTGTAATTCTTAGTAGGGATGAGCTCTCTGTTCGGGTCGAACATGAATTCGACTTGAACATTGGCTGTTCGCCAGTTCGCCGAAAACCGAACATTATGGGTCGTTCATAGTGAAGAGAGTGCTTTCGCGCTACTATGGATAAGTAAATAGAATAAGTGATATAAAAGTAAATATATGTGAGTATAAATGCAGCAAAATCTATAGTGTACCACAAATCACTAATCAGTTGAAGTGAATATTAATAAAGTGATTTCACGCAAATGATAATAAATGGTGTCAAATTCCTATGTTTAAGTGTTTCAGGAGAGTATTTTAAATTATTATATAGCTTAAAACCAGTGATGCATCCAGTGTCTATCTATGATATTAAGATGAATATAATACAATAATAATATCCTTATGTACAATCCCAGTGTTCTTCATAAATTAATGACAGTGATGAATAAATAAATATGACCTAGTATATATATAATATATATGTATAAAGTATAAATAACCTTATGTGGCTGTGCTCAATATAAATTCACTTTAAATTGTATATAAAAACAAAATTGAGGAACAATATTAAGGAAGTCCAATAAATATTGCAGTGGATGGAGGATTATAAAGTTCTGTACGTGTTAGACCAGGTGTAGGTGATTATTCCCAATATTCCTATTGTGGCTCCTTTAGCAGTCTGGTCTCACAGGACTCTTAACTCAATGCTGGCTATGACATGCAGTACCCGCCGCACAGCTGGGGGGATCCTTTAGTTTTCTTGAGTCGTGGCGTACCTCCTCTGGATGATGTATTACAGCTCTGTTCCCTCAATGCTGGCTATGACATGCAGTACCCGCCGCCACCGCTGGGGGGATCCTTTAGTTTTCCTGAGTCGTGGTCGTATCTCCTCTGGATGATGTATTACAGCTCTGTTCCCTTTCCGATGATTGCGATCTGTTATCCAATCATGTAGTGTAGGGCGGTACCTAAAATGATCCGCACTGTTGGAGCCATATATCCACAAAGTGAGATGCTTGTCTAGAGGTTTTGCTATACAAATCTGGCCGGCATCCCAGGATTTCCCTTCCACAGGGAACAGTTGGGCTTGCAACGGAGTGCTCCAGGCCAGCTGCTACTCTGTGATTCAAGACCATTCACATCTGAGCTTCAATCTTACTCAGTTTTTAAGCTATATAATAATAATTTAAAATACTCTCCTGAAACACTTAAACATAGGGATTTGACACCATTTTTCATCATTTGCGCTAAATCACTTTATTAATATTCATTATGGGTCGTTCGCGCCAAATTTGAGCGGAGCGTAACGGCCCATAATGCACTGCGGGAGCGCAGTGCATTGCTGTATGATGATTGGCCAGAGCATGCACCATGACCTGCATGCTTTGGCCAATCACAACGCCCTCAGCTAAGAGAGCCTAAGAGAGCCTTTTGCCAATCATGGCTCATGGGGACTAAGTCCATGCCCCAAACTATATAAGACCGCCTAGTGTGTCATTGGCGTGGATGGAGAGAGAGTGTCATTTAGATTGAGCAGGCAGGCAGATTATTCAGTTAGCTGCAGAGTATTTAATATATATATATATATACACATTACGCTTCCGCTGGAGGATTTCGGTCTCTCTTAGGGATCCTATGGATCGCAAAATAAACACAGACCTAAAAAGGTTGTATAGTTTGGCCGCAGCAGCCTGCAGGCCGGTGGTAGCACTCAGTCCTGTGGCAGCAGCACTTGGGCTGGGTTCGCACCTGTGCGTTTTTTGGTGCTTTTTGCGGATTTGCACTACCGTCCATTTATCATGGTCTCCTATGGAACATGTTTTATGGTGCGGTTCTGTGGAATGCGGGGAGCGCTGGGAGTGCATGGGTGTGAATCCAGCCTTAGAGTGTGGGTAGCGAAGCTGGTGGATGGATGTTTGGATGAAAGTCTGGGCAGTGGCAGTTCTTCTCCTTTGCAGTTTTTAAGACTGCTGTAGAGTTTGTGGATGAAGTGGCTGTCGACCAGGTCAAGATGACAGCAAAAATAATGGCTCATTCCGTCACAGCCCGCAGAGCCTTATGGTTGAAGCATTGGTCGGCCGATAAGGCTTCTCAGCACAGTCTGTGTTCGGTTCCACTTGACGGTAAGCTACTCTTCAGGAAGACTTAGAATAAGCAATTCAGCGGGTTTCCGGCAGCAGATCTGGCCTAATCCCGCAGAAGATAAAAAAACACAGCAGCCCTTTCGGTTTAACAAGGGATCCAAAAAAGGATTCAGAAAGGCCAGGGCTTACAGACAGTTTTTAAGACAGTGGAGGGGAGCTTGTTCAACCTTCCAGAAACCTTCCAAGCTCACGGCCAACAAAGCTCCTGAGGCTATGTTTCCACTACTGTGTCCCCAAAGTCGTGCGATTTACACTGCTATGCGATTTGTAATGCGATGTCATTCAACCTGTGAAAACCATGTGAGAACAAGTCGCACAGATGTTGGAACAAAGTAGTGCAAAAACCTTTTTTGGAGTCACTGCGACTTAAGTCGCACCAATTAGAATGGGGACCATTGAAATCATGGGTTTTTACTTGTCATGCGACTTCACATGGGTCAAGTCACACTACAACTCGCAGTAGTGGAAACAGAGCCTAAGGCTTAAAATAAGTCCTTCTGAAGCTGTCTCCGCTTAACCCTCTCAAGTAGGAGCAAGACTAGCCCAATTCAGGGGGGGTTTGGGCAGACAAATTACAAGATACCTGGATTGTAGCCGTCATTCGATCAAGTTCAGAACAAGGCCCCCTCAGACCTTGTTCATAGAAACTGGACTTCCTACGGATTTGGAAAGGAGGCAATGTTTGCAAGGATATATAGTGGAGCTGTTGGCAGCAAGGGCTATCCTTCCGTTTCCAACACACGAATTGGGTCAAAGAGTATGTTCCCCTCTGTTTTTGGTCCCAGAGGCTTCAGGGGGTTTCTGACCAGTTTTTGACCTCAAGGTCCTGAATTTTTACATGAAGGTTCCACCATTCAAAATGGAGTCATTGGAAATAACCTTTTCGGTTGTGGAGTCAGGAGACTGGATGGTTTCCATCGATCTGGCAGATGTGTATCTTCATGTCTCCATAGACGCATCTCACCATCGCTTTCTCAGGCCTTCCGTGGAAGGCTCTCATTTTCATTTTTAATCTCTCCCATTCGGTCTCTGCATGACTCAGAGAATGTTTTTAAAGCTACTGTCTGCTGTCGTTGTGACTCTCAGGGTTAAGGGAGTGCAAATATTCCATTATCTAGACGACATGCTACTTCTGGGTCTGTCAAATGAGCTCCTTCTTCTAGTACATGTGAATTTCACCTGCAAAACTCTAGCTCGTTCCGGTTGGTTGATCAACTTTCAGAAGAGCCAGATGCATCTGACCCAAATGTTGGAGTATTTAGGAGTACAATTCAACACAGATTGGGGTCGTGTTTCTCTTCCTCGGAGGAAGGTCCAGGAGATTCAGTCTCAGACAAAGCAGTGATGGCCAGGCCTTCTATGATGCTGAATGAATGCATGCAGTATCTGGGGGCTTTATCACCCACAGTTCCAGTAGTCCCGTGGGTCAGGTGGTGCAGAAGGAGGTTTCAATACAACTTTCTTCTTCAGTGGGATCGTCTGCCAATTACGATAATCTGGTCCCTGGTTTGGTGGTCAGTAGCTCGCAATTTTTTCTGTTTTCTGTTGAATGCCTCAGAACCAATAGTGGTGTCGACCAATGCCAGTCTGGCAGGCTGCGGGGCACACTGCCTGGGACAGTGTGGGGCGAAGAGTTCAAATTTCCTGGGATTGGATGCTGTCAGATGCGCTCTTAGCGTTCCAACCTATGTTGCGAGGCCGAGCTGTCAAGATTCTTTTGGACAACAAAACTATGGTGGCTTATGTGTCTCATCAAGGGGGCACAAGAAGTCACCCTCTCCTTCAGGTGGCATGTCAATCTTCCTATGCACAGAGAAGAATCTTGGCTCTCTTACAGCATCTTATCTTCCAGGGCCTGGCAAAGTTTTAGCAGATCTCTTGAGTCGAGGCTCTGGGGATCACAACAAATGGGGCCTCAACCCCAAGTACCTACGCAAGATCTTCAGGGTCTGGGGATGCCTTCGATAGATCTTATGGCATTGGAGGAGAATAGTCAACTGCTTTGCTTCTTCTCCCGGACCTAGCATCCACAGGCATTGGGTCAGGGTGCTCTGTCCAGGTCTTGGAACTTCCCCTTGGTGTATGTGTTCCTGCAGCTTCCATTGGCTCTCAAAACCCTGCTGAAGATTCAGCGAGAAAGAGTCACAGCAATAGTAGTCCTACCTTAATGACTCAGGGAGCTGTGGTTCCCTCTGGCTTGGAGGATAAAGTTGGGCTCACCAATCCCTCTGCCTCCTTGTCAAAATCTCCTTTTGCAGAGTGGGGCCTGACACCCGACCTGCAGGAGGATAAAGTTAATGACATTATTACAGGCTCGTCAGAATGAAGGTAACCTATCACCGGATCTGGAATACTACGGAATGGGGTTGGGACCTTGGATATCCTTCAGTATCTTACATTTTGGAGTTTCTGCTGAGTGATCTCCAAGAGTATAGATTATAATTCCCTGAAGGGTCAAATCCCTGCATTGTCGGCTATGTCGTGTACAAGATATGCTCTACATCCGTTGGTAAACCTGATTTTTAGGGGCAGCCATAGAAATAAGACCTCCATTGAAATGTTTTTTTCCAAAAGAGGACTTAACGCTATGGAACACCGGTTCCTCCGTTTTGATAAAGCTTTCTCTTGTTCATTATTTCTTTTAACAGTTTTTTGTTTTTGTTTTTTACTAGCCGTGGCCTCGGCCAGAGGAGTCTCCGAGTTGTGCCTTCTCATCAAAAGAACCATATTGTTTGGTGCTCCCAGACAAGATAGTCCCTAGGCTGATACCGAGCTTTCTACCTAAGGTGGCCACATAATTTCGTATGAACTGGGAGGTCATTCTTCCAGCCTTTCCAGCAGATACAGCTGATGAGTGGAGTAGGTTAGACCTGGTCTCTGCGGTTTCAACCTACCTGAAAGCTTTGGAAAACAAGATCAGCTGTAGGTTTTCCCAATGGGGCCTAAAAAGGGTATGCCAGCAACATCCAGAGTTGTGACTTCCTGGTTTGTCAAAACCATGCATATTGCATACAAAACGCTGGGCCTTCCTCCTCCTTCAGAGATCAAAGCACATTCAATGAGGGGTATGGCAGCATCCTGGGCATACAGGAAGGTCGCCCCTGAGGTAGTTTGTAGAGTTGGAGCGCGCCCAACACCTTTCTATTAGGCATTACAGGCTTAATATGGCTTGTCCGCCTGAGGAAACATTTGGCTCTACGATTATAACGGCGGCTGTTGCCCATTAAAAATTTTGAGTAGCATTGCATTGAGGGTTTGGCTTATTTTTTATTTTTTGTCTTCCCTCCCTAATTAATATTGCTTGGTACATCCCATAGTAGGCTGACATGGGGAGATCCAGGAATAAGGAAATTTTTATCCATACTTACCATAATTTTCCTTTCCTGGATCCTCCCCATGTCAGCTGGAGGATTCCCACCCAGTTTATCCGTCGCGACGTGTTTTTTTTTTTTTTTTTTTTTCAACACTGGTGTGGGCAGAAAGCCGCCCTTTTATGGGCTAGAAAAGAGGTGGTCCTGGAGGGGTCAGAGGGGGCGGAGCTGACCCATAGTAGGCTGACATGGGGAGGATCCAGAAAAGGAAAATTACAGTAAGTATGGATAACAATTTTCCTTAATATATCCACCTCATACAGTTTAGCTATATCTCACTGCAGGCCATTCCTGGTGTACTGTGTCTAATATACTTCTGGCAGGCAGGTGATTCAGTTAATGTGGAAAAGTGCAGCGCTGGAAAATGATTTAAAATAATGTGTGAAATTAATAAATATATTACAACCTTAAATTGCAAATCTGGGATGTCACGTGAATATACCGTATGAAAAATAATTATAATAATATAAATTGCGTGAACCCAGTCCATATATAAGTGACACATGTATTTAGTCCATAAAAAGTGATGTAGAAAATGTGACATATATAGAAGTAAAGAGTGTGTTGATAAAAGATCCACCACCGCTCAAAAGGGAGGCTTACCAGAACAAATGGACCCAGATGGACATATACCCACTGGGTCAATCAGGTTTGTAAAGTGGGGATCCTTGATGGCAGCTACCACAGAAGGCATGGTTCAAGGTGGCCCGGGTGCTTGTAAAGAAGTATTGGATGTGGATAGGTCCAATCAGGCATCAGGATTTTATGTAGAAAAAATATGAGAGCACATAGCGTAATACTGTATTATAAAAACTCATAACATTTATTGAAGATAAAAAAACACTCACATTTTAGGAGATAAAAAAGCGCTTAATAAATGAAGTATGTGGCAGAACCAGTGGTATCGTCCGTCCCGATGCGTTTCGTCCTCTAGGACATCATCTGGGGTACCACACCACTGTATATGCTGCCCTATATATACCCAGAAGGACCCCCATGTTGGGACATGGCTCCAATCCGATGCGCTGTACAATGACAGTAACTTCCAGGTACGGAAAGATGGCGTCGTCAGCGTGCGCTGCAAGCCTCGCTCTGAGCGGGGACATGTAGAGCGCATAGAGTGTCAAGTGCGTAGTGTTACCAAAATGCGTTGCAAGCCTCGCTCCTATTCGATTATATCCGGAACGCACGTTTGGAGCGCGGAAGTGTGTCCTTACTGCGACCTCTGAAACGAAAGTGTGACGTCATGACGTCACGACGTTGCTTCCCGAGCCTCCATGTGAAAAAAGCAAATGGAGCACATATTGGGAATGTCTAGAGGTTAACGATGTGACTTTAATCTTAAAAGTGCATCATAGAAATGCCTAATAAGAACGTGAAAAACATGAATAAGAAGAAGCCAATATCGAAGTTAGAAAATAAAAACATGGTATGCACACAATGTATTTATGTCATGCAGATACCAGGAGAGGTCCGCATAGCAACGGAGATGACAAAATCGTGTGAATGTATACATAAAGTTATGTGTAATGGAAGGATGTTTCAAAAGGAGAAATTAAAACCCAAAAAATATATTTTTGAGAAAAGGTGATATTTGTGTTGTGAATGCTAAAAAAATGTAAATAAAAAAAAATGCGAAAATTTTAACACTGAATAAAAATGGAAATGGAGCCACAGCCCAACCTGAAGCCCCACCTTCAATAGATTACATGTACAATAAAATTGTATGGGCTATATATTCCAAAAATGCAAATAATCAAAAAAAAGGACTTAAAAAAATGACTTAAAACATATAGATATAATAAAGATATAAACTATATATATATCAGAAATGTCAAAAAAGAGAGGATATGAGACAGATACAAGAAAGCAACAAAACGCATTTGTTTATGATTGATTAATGAAGGCATTGATATCCCACTCGACATTGAGCCCCAAAGGCGAGTGGGATTGGAGCTCGTATATCCAGTACGTTTCTAACTGTGACACACCCCGAGTCATAGCCCCTCCTCTCCAGTGGGGATCGTACTTATCTATAATAAGGAATTGTGATCCAGTAGGGTCCCGATTGTGGTACTGCCTGTAGTGTCTGGGAACAGTATGTTTGGTACTGCCCCCAATAATTTTTGCGATGTGTTCACCAACCCGGACAGAAAAGGTCCGGGTGGTGCGACCTACATAATGTTTCCCACATGGGCAAGTAATAAGATATACAACGTACCTAGTTGCACAGGTGCAAAACATTTTGATGGGATAAGTTTTGTTGGTAACATTCGATCGAAATTCTGAAGTTTTATGTCTACCACATGTGTTATGTTGGCACACTGTGCATTTCTTGCACGGAAAGTAGCCCACCATCTCGTGAAAGAAGGTGGGATGCCCAGGAGGATCTATAATGTTTGGAGCAATCTTATTTCGTAAAGACGGAGCTCCTCTATAAATCACCTTTGGATGTTCCGGTAAAATGGTGCCGAGGACACGATCGTTCCTGAGCACTTCCCAGTGTCGTTCAATGATAGTCTTGATATCTCCATGTTGAGTTGAAAAAGAAGTCAACATGGAGTATTTAAAGGACTCATTGTTCTCACAGGGTTTTTGAGGGTCAATAATGATCTCCTATCAGTTTGCATGGCATGTTGTATTTCTAATTCCAAGGTACTTGGATCATACCCCTTTTCTAGAAATTTTTGTTTCAAAGACAGTGCTTGGACTTGAAATGTGTCAGTACTGATACAGTTCCTTTGCAGCCTTAAAAATTGGCTGCGAGGAACTGATCTGAGCCAAGATTTATGGTGGCAACTGTCTGTGGATATCATTTTTGGATCTGAACATTGAGATTGATTCTCGACAATTTAAAATTCAATTTTCTTTTCCTGCAGCCTGCCAGGTTGCGTGCTCGGATAAGGGTCTGGTATGGATTTTTGGGGGGACCCCACTCCATTTTTTTTTTAATTTTGGTGTGGGGTTCCCCTTAATATCCATGCCAGACCTGAAGGGCCTGGTATGGAATTTAGGGGGACCCCCATGTCATTTTTTTTTTTTCATTTTGGTTCAGGGTTCCCCTGTGGGGAATTCCCATGCTGTGTTTTTTTTTTTTTTTTTTTTTTTTTTTTATCCGTAAATATTTTATTTAGTGTTAAAAGAGCAAGTTACAGTTCACAATACAAATCAAATGACACAGAAATGTAATTAACAAGCAGGGTATGGAAGCCTAAGAAATGCTGGGTACATCCAATATAGTTTATGATAATACAGTACTGGTAACACAGCCAGATATGCAGAATATAATAGCTGTGGGGTGGAGGATCATTATTCACATTTCCCCTCCCCCCCTCTCCCCCCTGAGCAGTTAAGCTCAACCAAGGCCCGGAGATAGGTGATACGGCTGGTCCCAGTTCATTTCTCTGAGTGAAGTACCCTTGCAAGCTTCTATGTAGGACTATGTTAAGACACGGTTAAGAAGACCTACTACCTAGTAGGAGGCCGAAGTTGGGGAGAAAGAACATGGGGTATAGGGGAAGAAGAAGAGGAGAGGGCAAAAAGGGGTAGGATCAGGAAAATAAGGTAGGAAGGGAGAGAGGGACAGCCAGGGAAGAGGAAAAATAAACAAATACACAAATAAAATAATGAGGAAGAGGGGGTCTAAGAAGAAGGGGGGAGTTTGAGAAGGCGCCCCAGAACACTCCCCCTGGAAGGCCCACCTCCCCCCACATCCCCCCCCCCACCGACGAGAGCCCACCGTTAGGGTTAAAGTTCACATATCACTTTTTATAGTACATGTTGGCGATAGCGTTCAGTAGTCACATAGTGATTCCAGCACGCCCAGGTGAAAGAAAATTTATGTGTTCTTTCCTGTGAAATATGAATCAATTCTTCCATCTCTTTTATGTTAGAAATTCTCCTTTACCACTCTCCAATGGACGGGGTGTGCGTGGAACGCCAATGCACTGGGATACATAATCTGGCGGCATTCACCAAATGCATAGCCAGGGACTTATAGTATGTTTTTTTGGGTAAAGAGGTGTGATGTAGAAGAAATTGTGCGGGGGTGTAGTCCAGGGTATCTGTAGTGATGTGTGAAATGATTTCACTGACCTCCCTCCAGAAGGGTTGAATGCGTTCGCAGTCCCACCATATGTGGAGCATCGTCCCTTCCTGCTTGCCGCATCTCCAGCATGTGTTAGGGATAGAGGAGGAGAATTTGTGAAGCCGGGAAGGGGTCCTATACCACCTAGTGGTAATTTTGTAGCCATTTTCTTGGATTGCAACATTTAGTGAGCAATTGTGTGCGTATTCATAGACAGTGTCCCATCCTTCTGTAGAGAGGGGTGTTTGAAAGTCTTTGTCCCAAGCCAGCTGTGAAGATACCGGGTGAGAGGTTAATGCAGATGAAAGGAGGGCGTATATTGAGGAGATTAGGTGCCTTTGTTGTGTTTTGTAGTAGCAAAGGGTTTCAAAAGGAGTGAGTTGTTTGGTCCAACAAGATTGGTGTGGTTGGGACGAGAGAAAGTGGCGGATTTGTCGATACGACCAAAAGGGAAAAGAAGCAATCTTGGACATGTTAACTATTCTTTCATATGGGAGAGGGGATCCCTCTGAGAAAAAGTGGAGAGTTAAGACGTCATCATGTGGCCATTCGCGTAGCAAATAGGAGCAAGAGTCACCCGGGGGAAAGTCTGGATTTTCTCTCAAGGAAGTTAGGGGACCAGGTACCGAGGCAGCCAACCCCAATTTCATTGCTCCTCTAAAGGCCAGCAAGGAGGGGTAGATCAGGGGGTGAGATACTATCTTCTGTGTCCAGGGTTTGTGAGACAGCCAGGAAAGTAGGTGTAGAGGCCCTGGTATCAGTGAATTTTCCAGGGCTACCCAGATCTTGTTGATACTGTGAATGTTCCAGTCTACTATCCTAGTGAGGTGACACGCCAGGTAATATCTATATAAGTCTGGAAGGCAAATACCCCCATTCTTTTTCTGCGTCGTTAGGCGGGAATATTTTATACGGGGTGGAGAGTTTTTCCATATAAAGGTGGAACAAGCTTTGCGATAAGCTGCAAAGAAGGCCGGGGGAAGGTGGATAGGAATGGTTTGCATAAGATAGAGTAATCTTGGCAGAATGATCATTTTAATTAATGCCGAACGGCCAAACCAGGAGACGTTCAAGCCCATCCACTCCTTAAAATGATTTTGAATTTTGCTGAGGGCTATGTGGAAATTGGACATATAGAGGTCTGACAGCCGCGCGGTAATTTTGATTCCCAAGTAAGTGATCGCCCCCTCTTCCCATCGAAAAGGGAAGGCATCCCGACAGTGGATTACCTCCTGGGTGGGAAGAGTCACATTCAAAGCATTAGATTTTGAGTGATTGATCTTGAGATTTGATAAAGTGCCAAAAAACTCAAGATCTTTTAGTAAGTTGGGTAGTGAGATGCGGGGCGAGCTCAGGGACAGAAGAATGTCATCTGCGAAGGCTGCGACCTTGAATTCCCTTCTACCGACAGTCAGACCTCCAATGTCAGGGTTGGATCTTATTTTATTGAGGAGGGGCTCCAGCGTCAGGATATAAATTAGGGGGGATAAGGGGCAGCCCTGGCGTGTCCCATTGCTGATGGGGAAGGCGTTTGACAGGTGGCCATTAACCTTTACTTTGGCTGAAGGATTCGTATACAGGGCTAATACATGTGAGAGCATGCGGGGCGCCAGGTCAACAGCTACCAGCACCTCCCGCATATAGTCCCAGGCCACTCTGTCAAACGCCTTCTCAGCATCGAGGGAGAGGAAGAACCCTTGTGACCTAGAGGATGTGAGCAAATGGTGGAGATTCAGGGTACGGATAGTGTTGTCCCTGGCTTCCCTTCCAGGGACAAATCCCACCTGATCTGGAGAAATGAGTTCGGGAATCAAAGGGAGCAATCTGTTGGCCAAGATTTTTGCGTATATTTTGATATCTACATTTAGTAGCGATATGGGCCTGTAGTTTGAGACTTGGGTGGGGTCCTTACCTTCCTTAGGGATTACCGTTACGTGAGCCATAAGCATTCCTTCTGGCAATATATGGGGGTCCGAAAAAGCATTAAAGGTGGAGAGAAATTTCGGGGCAAGGGAGTCTAGGAATGTCTTGTAGTACTGGAGAGAGAGGCCGTCTGGGCCTGGGCTCTTGCCAGTTTTCATCTGTTTAATTGCCAGCTCTAGTTCCCCTTTCGTAAGAGGTATTTCCATGTCCTGAGCTTGTTGGGCGGATATTTGTTTTGGAGAATGTTGCGAGAGAAACTCTCTAATGCGGTCGACTCGTGCGGCTGACGCGGGTGTTCCGGGGTGATTCTGGTGTAAATTATAAAGTCTGGCATAAAAGCTCTCAAATTCTTTCGCTATATCGTCGTTCCTGGGTAAGAGTAATCCCTGAGCATTTCGCACATGATGAACCGTTGATGAGGTTCTAGAGGCTTGGATCGTGCGGGCCAAAAGACGCCCGCATTTGTTTCCATGCTCATAGAAAATTCTTTGGCCAAGAACGTAGCGTTTCCTATTTTGTTTACCTAATTCTTCCAAAAGAAGCGATTGGGCCTGTAGTAATTCTTGTAAGGTGGATTGAGCGTGCGACTGTTTGTGGGCCATTTCTAACTTTTTGATCTTCATAATCAAAGAAGTTATGTTTTTTTGGTGTAACCGTTTGGCTTTCCCTGCGAGTGTAATAAGTTCGCCTCGTAATACACATTTATGTGCTTCCCAGAGGGAAACAGTAGAGACATCTGGGGTAGTGTTTTCCTTGAAATAAAGGTCTAAACAGGTTTTCAAGTGTTCTACCATCATTGGGTCATTAACCACTTGACAACTGGGCACTTAAACCCCCCTCGTGACCAGACCAATTTTCAGCTTTCAGTGCTCTCACACTTTGAATGACAATTACTCAGTCATGTAATACTGTACCCAAATGAATTTTTTGTCCTTTTTTTCATACAAATAGAGCTTTATTTTGGTGGTATTTGATCACCTCTGGGTTTTTTATTTTTTGCGCTATAAATGAAAAAAGACCGAAAATTTTGAAAAAAAACGCATTTTTCTTTGTTTCTGTGATAAAATTTTGCAAATTAGTAATTTTTCTTCATAAATTTTGGCCACAATTTATACTGCTACATATCTTTGGTAAAAATAACCCAAATTAGTGGATATTATTTGGTCTTTGTGAAAGTTAGAGAGTCTACAAGTTATGGTGCAAATCATAAAAAATTGATCACATCTGAAGTACTGGTGGCCTATCTCATTTCTTGCCACCTGAACAAGTCAGGAAAGTACAAATACCCCCCAAATGACCCCTTTTTTGAAAGTAGACAATCTAAGGTATTTAGTAAGATACATGGTGAGGTTTTTGATGTTGTCATTTTTTCCCACAATTCTTTGCAAAATGAAGATTTTTTTTTTTTTTTTCCCCACAAAATTGTCATTGTAATAGGTTATTTCTCTCACATGGCATGTGTATACCACAAATGACACCCCAAAATACATTCTGCTACTCCTCCTGAGTATTACGATACCACATGTGTGAGACTTTTTCACAGCCTGGCCACATAGAGAGTCCCAACATGCAGGGAGCGCCATTACGTGTTCTAGGAGCATAAATGACACATCTGACTTGTTGAATACCTATTACACTTTTGAAGGTCCTGGAGAACCAGGACAATGACATGTGACACTGACGTGGCACTGATGACAAATGGCACTGATACGTGGCACTGATGACAGATGACACTGATACGTGGCACTGACACTGATGTGGCACTGATGACAGATGGCACTAATACATGGCACTGATGACAGATGGCACTAATACGTGACACTGATGACAGATAGCACTGACAGATGGCACTAATACGTGGCACTGACAGATGGCACTAATATGTGGCACTGACAGATGGCACTAATACGTGGCACTGATGACATGTGGCGCTGATGACAAATGGCACTGATGACAGATGGCACTAATATGTGGCACTGATGACACGTGGCACTAATCAAAGATGGCACTAATACATGGCACTGATGACAGATGGCACTAATACGTGGCATTGATGACAGATGGCACTAATACGTGGCACTGATGACACTGATGACAGATGGCACTGATACGTGGCACTGATGACAGATGGCACTGATACGTGGCACTGATGACACGTGACACTGATGACAGATGGCACATGACACTGACAGGTCGCACTGATGACAAATGGCACTATGTGGCACTGATGACAGATGGCATTTATACATGGCACTGGGGACAGATGGCACTGGGGACAGATGGCACTGGGGACAGATGGCAGGGTCGATGGCAGGACAGATGGCAGGGTCGATGGCAGGACAGATGGCAGGGTCGATGGCAGGGGCAGATGGCAGGGACAGATGGCAGGGGCAGATGGCAGGACAGTTGGCAGGGGCAGATGGCAGGACAGATAACAGTGGGGACACTTTTATTTTTTTTTTTTTTTTTTTTTTTTTTACACTTACCGCAGCAGCGGTTCGCTCTCCCTCCTCACACGCTGTCTCTGTGTGAGGAGGGAGAGCCGGCGATGAGAGATGATCTCACATGTTTATATATGAGATCCTCTCTCATTGGTAGAGCGATCGCACTGTAAACGGCCGCTGTCATTGGCCGTTTACGGCGATCTGTGACTGGCCGTGTCCGAGGGACACGGCCAGCACAAAACTTCCGCGATGCGCGCCCGTGGGAGCGCGCAATGCGGAAGTAAACAGGAGGACGTCCAGGGACGCCCTCCCGGCAATTGGAGTCCGCGCTGTAGCCGTCTTTCGGCTATAGCGCGGGCGCCTAGTGGTTAAGTAAAGAGGGGTTCAGTCTCCATGTTTTGGTTCTTGCGCTAGATTCAGGGTAGGAAAGGGTAATTGTGATAGGATGATGATCGGATAGGAACATTGGTTCTATGGTTGTTTGTTGGAGTAGGTCCTTTTGAGAGAGAAAGAAATAATCAATTCTCGAGTATTTGCCGTGGGGCGCCGTGTAAAAAGTGTAGTCCCTCACGGAGGGGTACATGGTACGCCAAGCGTCGTGGAGTGTGAGGTTTTGGAGTTGTATTTTGATTTGCCGGAGGGCTCGATAAGGTAGGGTAGAGGCTCCTGACGAAGAGTCCAGGAGAGGGTTCAACGGGGCGTTAAAATCACCTCCCAGCAGAACCAAACCCGACTGAAAAGTCGAAAGTAGGTCGCATATTTTCCTGAAGAAGGAAACATGATGTTCATTGGGGCAGTAGATGTTAGCTAATGTAATTGGTTTCGAGGCATATGTACCTTTGATAAAAATGTACCTGCCTTCCGGGTCGATAAGTGAGTCAGTCTGGTGGAAGTTGGCATGTCTGGAGATTAAGATCGAAACCCCCTTTGTTTTTGCTACTGGGTTGGTGGAATGCAGTGCTGTTCGATAGATATGGTTAGATAGTTTAGGCACCGCATCAGAGCGGAAATGTGTTTCTTGAAGGAAAATGAATTGCGCTTTGTGTTTGGTCAGGGAGTTCAGAATCTGAGATCTTTTTTCTGGGAGATTAAGGCCCTTAACATTCAATGATACACACTTCATCGTTAGGGAAGGAGTAGGCGCCATGGTCCTTTCCGTAGAAGTGGTTGGGAAAGGCAAGTTAATAGTAGGCCCTCAGGAAATCAGTGCAGGTGGAACTCAGTCGGCCGGGGGGGAGCGGGGGAGTACCCAGAGTAGGGGGGAGCGGGCCCCCTTCCACAATAGGGGTAAGCGCGGAGAGGAAACCCCAAGCAGGAGTACAGGGGTACAGGAAAGTGGAAGATACAGAAAGAAAAAAAAAAAAAATACCCAAAGACCCCCCTACAGAAAGGGGGGGGGGGAAGAGGGAAAAAGAAAAGACGGGGGAAGGAGGGGGGAGAGAAGGAAAGACCAGGGAGGGACGGTAGGGGACAATAAGCAGAAGGGGTAAGGTATGGGAGACACGGGATTTAGTGATTTACCAGAGGTGGAAATAGATATACTATTCCACCTATAGAGGGGAAAGCTGGTAAGTCAGCGGGAATCCAAAGGAAACCGCTGTGGGGGAGCGTAGGTACAAACAGAAAAACCCACAGGTGGTTCCGCAAACTGGGGACCATGGGAAAGGAACCGTGTATGTAGTGTATGATAATGGCCTTGGGGAGCCATAACAGTTTTGCGATTTGAGCATATCAACCAAAAACATTTACTTTACAAGTAAAAAGTTAGCATATAGTTAACATATAGTATGTAACATTTAACCTGAAACAGTATGTATGGCTGTCGAGGCCAAAGGCTGACCTCTCCTATAACTGAGCAACGTTTGGCGCCTTCAAGAGCCTCTGGAGAGGGAAAAACAAAGTCTACTTGACCTAAAATCTATTTAAACTCGAGGACTCCTTGTCTGATTGGGTGGAACTGCCCCCATAAGTCACCATACCAAAAAAAAAAAAGGGGGGGAGGGGGGGAGGGAACCTTAAGATAAATGCTCTATATCGATATAGATCTGCAGGTTGAATCCCAAAAAGAGCGACCGTGCCCATTAGGTCATAACCACTATAGTGCAGCGATAGTTAGAAAATATTCATTAAATGTTAAATATTTATTGTTTATTGTTGCCACTATCGAGAGTGGTCTAGCAGCAAGGGGGTTGCGTATGTAGTCCCCGAGAATCTGGAGTGCTTAAAAAGGTCTAAAAGGAGAAGATCCCTAGTTGGTCCTGAGACGGAACCGGTCAAAGTAGGTACACAAAGTAAAGAAGGGGAGTCGCAGAAACTCGGAGTACTTCACGCGTCAATCGCTAATGTGGGTGTATGGTGTATCCCCTGGCCACCGTTTGCAAACATTTAGAACATTTAGAACATAAAATATAGAACGTGGGTTACAGCCTGGGATTATAATAGGGGTGTATGGGATCCCATGCATATTCTCCCCACACATAGCCAATACAAAAAAAAAAAAAAAAAAAAAAAGGGGGGGGGAATCTTTTATGAAATTCGGGATCAAATTTTTAAGGGGGACAATTTTTTGCCACACACCACAGGGGATTCCCTGTGGTGTTTAGAAATCCAGATGGAGTAGACTAAGCATGGGGTCATGGTACTGTGGGTGATTCAACCAGAAATGGTCAGGGGTTCAGTCCCAGCCCTCCACCCCCCTAATTCAGACTGATTAAGTGCTCCGGAGAGTATGCATGTAATTCCGTGGTTAAGACTTTGTGCAAAGTGGGGTTACAAACATTGCATATAGGGGTGCATCAACACATCACTTTATAACTGTATGCATTTCCTCCCATTCTATCCAATGCTGGTTATCCCAAGACAGGCTACTTAAA
This sequence comes from Aquarana catesbeiana, assembly GCF_042186555.1. Classification (NCBI taxonomy): domain Eukaryota; kingdom Metazoa; phylum Chordata; class Amphibia; order Anura; family Ranidae; genus Aquarana; species Aquarana catesbeiana. The sequence continues at coordinate 127,031,956 of NC_133334.1, read as the reverse complement.
ATAAGTCCAAGGACCTTAACTTAACCTAAGGTGGAATTCCGAGCCATTTGGATGTGGATGGGTGATGTTTAAGCCAACTGGAGGCATGTTGGAGACCACAAGGTGAGGACCTAGCGTATTGGAGATGGGAGGTCCACTTTATTGCATTTGGAGGTACGGTATGTCCGGTAATGCAGCGGCAAGATATCAAGCCAGCAAACCTCCAACCCACGTTCCGGGATGGAGTGTAAGGATCTAGGTGAATCAATGAGAGTCACTGTGGTGGTCTAGGTACGGTCCCCTTAGGATCTGTTGCACAAGGAGGAGGAAAGGGGAAGAGCGAAGGATAAGGCCCAGTAGGGCGTATGGACTAGGTGATCATGTACACACAGCTCCCCTTATCTTACCTTCCCAGTAAGGTTGTCCTGTGCGGGGGTATACCTGATCATGCCCGCATAAGCTGCTTGTCACATGGCCAAGCAGCCATAGTTGAGGCCAGGAGGTTGGTGGGCAGGAGGAGTTGCGTGTCTGTGAGTCATTCACTTCATCCGGTGAGGGTTTTTGATGGCAGGTCAGGCGTGTCATCTATGCTGTAACAAGAAAAAAGACAAGCACAGGGAGAGGTGGAAAAAACAAGGGGGGGAGAAAAAAAAAAAACCCATAGGCATGAGCGCAGATGGCAAGGGGCAGTCACATGAAGTATGCGGATCAAAATTAGCTGAAAAAGTGTTGCTTGTTAGGCCTCCATGCGATCTCTTCTGGCTGGAGGTGAAGACGGAGATCCAGGGTTTTGATGGTATATATCTCGTCGTGAAGATCGGTTGTTAGGTGAGGATGGCCCGTCTCGATGTCTTCTCGATCTTTGTCGCTGTGCTTTTGGCGATGGGTTAAGAGAGACAGGAAGCCACGGTTCCGTCGGATAGTAGAAAGAATACCATTCTGGAAGATCCATGCGGGGGATATCGAGCTGGTCACAGAAAGCCTGAAGGTCTTCCGGGGTGTGGAGCAGGGCTGAGCGCCCCTAGCGGTCGCGGACAACCCGAATGGGAATTTCCAGCGATATTGTATGTTCCGAGACCGCAGAGCTTCCAGCAGGGGGCGCAACGCCCTTCTATTCTGAAGGGTTATCTGCGATAAGTCCTGAAACAGTTTAATCTCGGCGCCATTATGAATGATTCGACCTTTTTCCCTCGCCTTCCTAAGGATTTCCTCCTTCAGGGGGAAATTCACTATACAACAAATTACATCCCTGGGCGGCTCATTATCTCGGGGCTGAGGGCGCAATGCTCTATGTATTCTTTCCATCTCTATTGGAGAATCAGCCGGTCGGTCTATTAGATCATTAAAGATGTTACTTACAGTTTGCTGTAGAAGACCAGGGTCATTATTTTCAGGCACGCCTCGCACCCTGATATTGTGTCTGCGTCCGCGGTTATCTAGATCTTCGATATGTCTGTGAAGATCTAGAAGGTGTGTAAGCTGTGCATCATAGGTTCCCTGAACTTGGCGAATGGCTGCAGCATGATGTTGAGTGGTTTCTTCCACATCACTGATGCGCCGAGTCACTGTTTGAAAGTCTGAGCGGAGGTCGGCAATGGCAGCCATCACTGTGCTCTTGATGTCCATGGCAAACTTCTCCAGGTCCAGCAGGCTGGGCGGCTGGGTCTGCATGAGGGGGGGTATCCCCGCCCCTGACATCTGAGAAGCGGACGCTGTTTCAGGGGAGTCCAGTGCTTGGGCCTGCAATGGCGCCTGTGAGGCCGCGTGTGTCGGCTGGCGCTGTGTCCGGAATATCTCCGGTATATTGCGACTCAGCTGTGTCCCGGTCTCGGCGGGTGTGCGGGAGGTGGAGGAGCTCCTGGTCGTTCTATTCATGGCGTTTTTGGTGCTGAAATCTCCCCAAGTGGCTAATCACAGTCCCCAGTTTACAGGAGCTCAGGTCTCCAGCAGCCATCTAGGTCTCCGTCCAGGCCACGCCCTCCCATGCTGTTTTTATCAATGAACTTTTATGTGTATTGTCGGACCGGCAATTCATTAATAGCCATGAGTAGTTTTAAATTACTTTTTTTCCTTTGAAATGTCATTTTGCTGTCAGACTGTTCTAAACACGGGAAACATGCGCCCCTTTACAGGCATACTATAGACACCCCCCAGGTACGAAATTTAAAGGAATATTACACTTTTATTGTTTCACTTTAAGCATTATTAAAATCGCTGCTCCCGAAAAAACGGCTGTTTTTAAAACTTTTTTTTGCATTGATCCATGTCCCCTGGGGCAGGACCTAGGTCCCCAAACACTTTTTAGGACAATACCATGCATATAAACCTTTAAAATTAGCACTTTTGATTTCTCCCATAGACTTTTAAAGGGTGTTCCACGGCTTTTGAATTCACCGCGAACACCCCAAATTGTTCGCTGTTCGGCGAACTGGCGAACAGCCGATGTTCGAGTCGAACATGAGTTCGACTCAAACTCAAAGCTCATCCCTACTGAGGAGGTGACCCCGGACTTCAGAAAGGGGTTTGTGATACAGACAGATGCCTCTGAGGTTGGCCTAGGTGCTGTACTATCCCAGAACAGAGATGGTGAAGAGCACCTGGTTATATACCTGAACCAAAAATTGAATAAGCATGAAAAAAACTATGCTATTGTCGAGAGTGTCTCGCTATTAACCACCTGACATCCGGCCGTAGCCGAATGACAGCTACAGCGCGGATGTCAATTCCCGGGAGGCCGAATATGACGGCCTCCCCTTACCTCGCTCATCAGTGCCCATCTGTGCCGCCCCATCTGTGCCGCCCTATCTGTGCCACCCCATCTGTGCCCAGCTGTGCCACCTCATCAGTGCACATCTATGCTACCACATCAGTGCACATCTGTGCCATCTCAGTGCCCACCTGTGCCGCCTCATCAGTACCCACCTGTGCCGCCTCATCAGTGCCCACCAGTGCCACCTCATCAGTGCCCACCTGCACATCTGTTCCACCTCATCAGTGCACATCTGTCCCACCTCATCAGTGCACATCTGTCCCACCTCATCAGTGCCCCTCTGTGCCACCTCAGTGCCCATCTGTGCTCATCAGTGCCACCTCATCAGTGCCCACCAGTGTCACCTCATCAGTGCACATCTGTCCCACCTCATCAGTGCCCCTCTGTGCCACCTCAGTGCCCATCTGTGCTCATCAGTGCCGCCTCATCAGTGCCCACCAGTGTCACCTCATCAGTGCACATCTGTTCCACCTCATCAGTGCCCCTCTGTGCCACCTCAGTGCCCATCTGTGCTCATCAGTGCTGCCTCATCAGTGCCCATCAATGCAGGCTTAGCAACCATGTCCAAAAGAAGCTTTTCCACCGAGGAGGCGTACCAAATACTGTCCCAGGCCAATGAGAGCAACGGGGAGCTCTCTTTTTCGGATTCCCTTTCCGACTCAGATTCTGAGTCGGACATAAATTATGAGCCAGTCCTCAGTAGTGGAACACTGAGTGACTCAGAGGAGGAAGATATTCGGCCCACCAAACAAAGGCATTCTGGTGAGGAGGCAGTGCCATCCACCAGCATGGCAGTCCCATCCACCAGCACCGCAGTGCCATCCACCAGCACCGCAGTGCCTTGGCAAGAAAGGCCAAGGACCCATGCCAGCCTTCCCTATGCCCTGCAGAACCACTTGTGGCTTCCTCCTAATTCAGGAGAAGCCAACATTCCCCCTTTCACTGCCCAGCCAGGAGTCCAGGTGGACACAGAGAATTTTTCCCCAATAATTTTTTTTAATTTAATTTTTACCAAGGACATGCTGTCAAATATTGTGGCCCAGTGCAACCTTTATGCACAGCAATTTATTTTGAATAATCCAACGTCCTACTATGCCCGTCCCTATGAGTGGAGAGACCTAACGGTGGAGGAGTTGAACGATTTTTTAGGGCTCACATTAATTATGGGACTCACAAAAAAAACACTTTGATGTCCTATTGGTCAACCCACCCCATCCACCACATGCCAGTATTCTCCAATGTAATGCCCAGAAACAGATACCTCATGATAATGAGGTTTCTTCATTTCAATGACAATACCCAGTGCCCTCCCCTAAATGACCCAAACTATGACAGGCTTTTCAAAATTCGGCCACTTTTAAATTATTTTTCTGCAGTATTCCCCCAGCTGTTTACCCCGGACCAAAACATATGTGTGGATGAGTCCCTTGTTAAGTTTAGTGGCAGGCTTAAAATAATAAAAATAAATATATTCCCAGTAAAAGGGCCCGCTATGGGGTGAAGGTATACAAATTATGTGACCGAGTCACAGGTTACATATATGCCTTCAAAGTGTACGAAGGGAAGGACACCCAGCTGCAACCCCCTAATTGCCCAGACTACTTGGGATCAAGCGGGAAAATTGTTTGGGACCTCATATACCCCCTACTGGAGAAAGGCTACCACCTGTATGTAGACAACTTCTACACATCTCTGCCCCTGTTCCACAACCTTCAACGGAAGAAGATGCCTGCATGTGGTACCATAAAAAAGAACCGGAAGGGCTTTCCTCAAAGTCTGGTCAATAAGAAATTGAGAAAAGGAGAAGCGGCAAGTCTACGAAACAATGAGATTTTGGCAGTGAAGTGGAGGGACAAAAGAGATGTCTACATGCTGTCTTCAATTCACGATGATACCTTCATGGAAATCCCCAGAAGAAATGGCCCCATACAGAAACCTAAATGCATCTATGATTATAATTTGTTTATGGGGGAAGTCGACTTGAATGACCAGATGCTGAAACCTTACCTTGCCACAAGACGGACATACCATTGGTATAAAAAAGTCGCAATTTATTTTTTTCATTTGGCCATCTACAATTCATATGTAATTTATCGTAACTCCACCCAAAACCCCAAATGCTTCCTTGGCTACCAGGAGGAAGTTTTCACTGCCCTTATATTCCCGAACGGCCCACCAGAAAATATCCAATCAGATGTTCTAAGTCAACTCTCCGAATGCCACTTTCCCAATAAAATCCCTCCCAAACCAACAGGCCAACAACGGCAAAAAAAATGTAAGGTGTGTTCCAGAGCAGGATTCAGAAGAGACCCATCTTTTTATTGTGTACAATGTCCTTCTGAACCAGGCCTCTGTGTAGGAGAATGTTTTCGCCGTTACCATACTTCATTAAATTATTAGTGAAGTATGGTAAACGTAAGCCTCCGTTCCTGCAATTTACCCTCACACCCCTTATGCCACTGCCTCCTCTGTAACTGACCCTGGCTTGTTATTTTACCACACTTCTGCCTAATGATTCTGCACATACCTCCTGCCTGATCTGGAACTGACCCTGGACTGTTATTCGACCATGCTTCTGCCAAACGATTCTGTACATACATCTGTCTGATCTGGAACTGACCTTGGACTGTTTGACCGTGATATTTGCCTGCCTCTTGGACTGATCTTGTACCCTGATACTGGACTAGTGGGATTCAACACAGGGGTCTCACATATGTGAGGGGCTCCAGAATTGTTTTTCTGGATGAAGAAAACAATTTTTTTTGTTTTCTCAATCCTAGATTAGGGTCTGGAGACTCGGAGGCTTCAAAGAGATTTGGGTGGGAGAAGCTTCTACCCCTGTCCCCATTCTGTCCTGAACGAGGCCCTACTTCTGCCTGTAGGACTTACTGCCATCATGCCTCTGCCTGTCGCACTGACCACACCACATGGACCTGCCTACTACCAGGACCAATATTTTTGGCACTGCGGACAATATCTTTGCCTGCACTGACCCTGGACTTTATATGGACAGTAACCCTGCCTGCTGCCTGGACAATTGTGTTCGCCGCTGCTGACCAAGTCCCTGCCTGCTGCCTGGATCAGTGCTATCCTCCTGTGTACAACTGCGCTACTACAACCACAGGTAATCTTTTGTTTACGCTTTGCTCAGCATAATGTATTTTGGGGTGTAATTCTTGGTATGTGCATGCTATGTGTCCCTGGAACACCTGACGGTGTTCCTTGCATGTTGGATCTCTGTATGTGGCCAGGCTGTGTAGAAGTCTCACAAATGTGGTATCGCCTTACTCAGGAGGAGTAGCAGAATGTATTTTGGGGTGTCATTTTTGCTATCCAAATGCTATGTGTTGGAAATATCTTATAAACGGACAACTTTGTGTAAAAAAAAAAAAAAAAAAGAAAATGCGTTTTCATTTTTTTCCACATTTTCCAAAAACTTCTGGAAAAAAATAAACCATTCAAAAGACTCATTATGCCTCATAGATTATACATTGGGGTGTTATCTTTCCAAAATGGGGTCATTTTGTGGGTGTTTCCATTGTCCTGGTGCTCCAGGGCCTTCAAAAGTGTAATAGGTGGTTGAGAATTGTGATATGTAATTTATGCTCCTAGAACACCTGATGGTGCTCCATGCATGTTGGGCCCCTGTATGTGGCCAGGCAGTGAAAAAGTCACACACATGTGGTATTGTAATACTCAGGAGGAGTAGCAAAATGTATTTTGGGGTGTCATTTTTGCTATCTAAATGCTATGTGAGAGAAATAAGCTATTAAAATAACAATTTTGTGGGGAAAAAAAAAAATCTAAATTTTGCAAAGAAATGTGGGAACAAAATACAACTTCAAATAACTCACCATGCCTCTAACTAAATATATTGAAATGTCTACTTTCCAAAAAGGGGTTATTTAGGGGGCATTTGTACTTTCCTGGCTTGTTAGGGTCTCAGGAAATGAGATAGGCCCTAGCACATCAGATGTGATATTTTTTTCTATGATTTGCACCATAGCTTGTAGACTCTAAAACTTTCACTCAGACTAAATAATTTCCACAATTTTTTGGTTATTTTTACCAAAGATATGTAGCAGTATAAATTGTGGCCAAAATGTATGAAGAAAAATTACTAATTTGCAAAATTTTATCACAGAAATTAAGAAAAATTAGCTTTTTTCAAAATTTTCGGTCTTTTTTCATTTATAGCGCAAAAAATAAAAAACCCAGAGGTGATCAAATACCACCAAAATAAAGCTCTATTTGTATGAAAAAAAGGACAAAAAAATAATTTGGGTACAGTGTTGCATGACTGAGTAATTGTCATTCAAAGTCTAAGAGCACTGAAAGCTGAAAATTGGTCTGGATAGGAGGGGGGTTTAAGTGCCCAGTAAGCAAGTGGTTAAATGTGCCTTGGAGTCCCTGAAGTATTACTTGTTGGGTAGGTCACTTAAGCTGGTTACCGACCATGCTCCCCTAAAGTGGATGTGTGACAACAGGGAGAAAAATGCCCGCGTGACAAGATGGTTCCTGGCTCTACAGCCCTTTAAGTTTACAGTAGAGCATAGGACGGGCAAGCTCCAAAACAATGCAGATACCCTATCCCGCATGCACTGTATGCATGGGTCAATTACTCAGCCGCAGGGGCTTGAGCAGAGGGGTAGGATATGTGACAATATGCAAGGTGATATAGTGGATAATCGCTACATTTCACCTTGCATTCATTCTGTTGTAAGGGATTGAACCAGAATCCGGGCCGGGTTTTTTCAGCCTCTGTGGCAGGCTAGCTTCCGGTCTGGATGTTAAGGTCCACTTGAGCCCACACTCAGGTGGACTTTAAATAACCAGGAAGAGAGCTCAACAGGGCTCTGGTTTTGAAGTTTAGAAAGAAACTTGAGTGAGAGGAGCTCTGGGTGTTGGCGTAAAAGGTTTGCTTTTCCGCATGTTTTTGTGGGTGATGGGGACCAGCCGTGCACTGCATAGAGAGGAGACTATTTGTTTAGTTAGCGCCAGATGGCAAGGATTTCATTGACTGTTTGTTTTTTTTTTTGAAAACCTCCTGCAAATGAACCTGGCATCCGCCAGATTTTGAAGAAAGTGCTTGTTTGCTGACTGTCATTCATAAATAAGGTGATCTCCATGAGCTAATTCCCCACACTATGGACTTTATCATTGACCTATCCCCCTCTGAAGGGCTCACCACCATTCTGGTAGTAGTCGATCATCTTTCAAAAATGGTGCACTTTTGCCCATGGTGGGCACTCCTTCTGCCCTGGATACGGCAAATATATTCATTAAGGAAGTGGTAAGGCTTCACGATGTACCCCACAACATCATGTCGGACAGGGGAATTTAATTTACCTCCAAGTTCTGGACTTTAGAACAATACCTTGGTTGCTTCTGTTCTTGTTCCCAAGATAACTGGACTTCCCTTCTCCCTTGTGTGGAGTTTGCCTACAACAATTCCATTCACACTGGCACCAATCAAACTTCTTTTTGGGCCAATTATGGGTTCCACCCCTCCTTTCTGCCTGATTCTATTCCCAAAGTCTCAGCCCCTGCAGTACAAGACCGGATAAGTTTCATCCAAACTTTTCTACAGATCCAGGAAGCCATGCAGAAAGCTCAGGACAGCTATAAAAAAATATTATGACGGGGAGAAGGAGTAACCCGACCTTCAAAAACAGAGACAAGGTTTGGCTATCTGCCATTAACCTTAAGCTACCATGTCTGTCACAAAAATTGGGCCCAAAATTCATTGGTCCCTTCAAAGTAAAGAGAGTGGTAAATCCCGTGGCTTTCGAATTAGCTTTACCCAGTTCTTACAAGATGTATCCCGTGTTCCACGCATCTTTACTGAAACCAGTAGTACCAACCCTTTTTCTGGAAGAAAAGAATTACCACCTCCGCCAGTTGAAATTGAAGGTGAAAACAAATTCAAGGTGGAGGCGATAATGGACTGTAGAAAAAGGGGGGACAAATCCAATATCTTATTACGTGGAAGAGGTATCCACCAGAAGAAAATTCCTGGGAACCTTCAAACAATGTACACATTCCACGTTTGGTACAAGCCTTCCACAGAAGATACCCAGGAGTACTGGCCAGGTTGGGCATCCGGAGGCTGCCCCTTGGGAGGGCACTGTCAGAGAAATGGCAGAAACTGGATTTGCCAGTATCGGCACTTTCCTATGCGCCTGCACGGCAAAATATTGCTCGGGCGCATATGAGTGCGTGATACAGCCGCATATGGGTGCACGATACATCGCGGTGGTACAGGCGCGTGTGCACCGAAGCACGCACAACGTGGGATTCCCCTTGCTGACCTATAAAAGGCAGTCCAGCCGCTTTCTTAATTGCTGGTTTGTCTCTCAGCTTCCTGTGTTCCTGTCCCAAGTTCTGCTGACCAGTGTTTTCCTGTTGTGACTAGTATTGACCCTGACCTGCTCTGATCTTCTCCAGTACTTTGACCCCAGCTTGCCTAAGGACTTCTCTACTGCCTGCTTCCTGTGTATGACCCGGCTTGCTTAAAAGATTCCTCTACTACCTGCTTCCTGTGTATGACCCTGGCTTGTATTAAAGGACTTGCTTCTGCTGGACTTTCTTGCTTCTGCTGGACTGTCTGTGTTTGAGCCTGGCCTCCTTCCCAAGACTCTGCTCCAGTCTCTACTTCTGGATCTGTGGTGTTAGAGCCCCAGCTGGGCTTCCTATTCCAGCTCGGTACCAAGTCAACCATTGCACAGCATATCAGCTTTACAGGAGTTCTTCACGTAAGTCCCATCTTCCTGCTGGTGACCCATGCCTCTCTGTGTCCTATACCCTCTGTACCACTTTCAGGGGTAGAGTGCGCTCTCAGCAACTTGGCCTTGGTGAGTACCTGACACTTCAGATCCAAGAATTCCAGCTTGTGAGTAGGGTAGTTTTTCTCAGCAGGTGCAAGACTTTGGCTCACATAAGCAACAGGCCGCAGTTGTCCATCGTGCTCCTGATACAGAACCTGCCTAGCCCATCTCGACTGACATCAACATGCAGCTCATACGGCTTGGCTGGATTGGCATAGGCCAGAACAGGAGCAGTTGATAGACGAAAGGCTTGCTCACACTGGTCTTTGATCGACTCTCGAGGCTTTCTGTGTCCTCTGATTTGCTTGATGGGTTTTGTTGAATTGGTGTCATCGTTATCCTCATTCTTCAACAACTCATTAACCTCCCTGGCGGTAATCCCGAGTGTGGCTCGGCTTAAATTTCAGTACCATTAATGGTAACCCCGAGTCACACTCGGGATTGCATTGCAGGATCCTGGTGCAAGTTACTTACCTTGTTCCCAAGATCCTGTGATGTCCCCTGGTTGTGTCCGTGGGCTGTGTCCTCCGCCTGATGCCTCTGTGTGCCGGGCTCAGTTCCCTGCGAACGTTGCGATGCACAGGGGTGGAGCCCGGTGGCAAATTCAAAAAGTACAAAATTCATAACACATACGGTACACTGTAATCTTACAGATTACCTTACTGTATCAAATCGTTTCACATCCCTTTTGTCCCTAATGCTTTGTCCAGTGCCCTGCATGCAGTTTTATATTATATATACTGTTCTTTCTGCCTGAAAAACGTAGATTGTCCATGGCAACCAAAAAGTGTCCCTTTTACGTCAAAAGTGGTTTTAGACCAGCTAGAAAACAGCAATAGTAAATTAGAACACTTGCAGAATTGAGCAATAGTGAATCGTGGGGAAATTAATTTTATTATTATATTATTAGTTTTTATATTTATTTATAGTTATTTATTATATTATGATTTTGCAATTCAAACTCCAGGTCCTGCCCCAGGGGACATGTATCAATGCAAAAAAAAGTTTTAAAAATGGACGCAGGAGCAGTGATTTTAATAATGCTTAAAGTGAAACAATAAAAGTGTAATATTTCTTTAAATATCATGCCTGGGGGGTGTCTATAGTATGCCTGAAGTAGTGGCGCATTTTTCCAGTGTTTAGAACAATCCCTGCACAAAATGACATTTCTAAAGGAAAAAAGTAATTTAAAACTGCTTACGGCTGTAATGTAATGTTGCCGCCCCAGCCCATTACCAGGCCCTTTGGGTCTGGTATGGATATTATGGTGAACCCTGCACCCAAATTAAAAAAAAAAAAAAAGGCATGGGGCCCCCAAGCCCTATATACTCTGAAAAGCAGCAGTATACAGGTGGTCCCCGGGTTACAAAAAAGATAGGGACTGTAGGTTTGTTCTTAAGTTGAATCTGTTTCTAATTTGGAACAGGTACATTTTGTAAGTGTAGCTCCAGCCAAAAAATTTATTTTTAAGCTTTTTGGATAACAGAGGGAAAGGTTATCATCACCCCTGTAACATTTGTTTTACTGTCTGTGCCCCTATTCAGAATATTTCACCTCACTTTCTGTCCCAATGACAATTGGATTTTGAAAATTTTGGGTTATTAGGGAAACAAGGATTGGTGATAAAGCATCAGTGGGGAGATACCTTTTTCCCATATTAACTCTTGCAGGAGAAAATTTCCCTTTCCAGGGGTAGATTTCCTCTCACTTTCTGTTGTCTCCCTCCGTTTGTAAGTAGGAGTCGTTTGTAAGTCAGATGTTTGAAAATAGGGGACCACCTGTATATACTACACAGCCTGCCCTACACAATCTGCAGAAAATTGGGCCTTAGGTGTTGGTGGTACCAGAACACTGTAAACCCTCACAGTTACTCTTGGTGGGTGCTGGAATGGGCCCTGCTATGAAATATTATATCAAGAATTGTAATTACATGCCCCTGTTAAAAAGGGGCAGAAAAATTGGGCCTTAGGTGGTGGTGGGGGTGGCACAATACTGTAAAGCCTCAGATACTTTTTTTGAGTGCAGAAACAGGCCCTGCTATGAAATATTAGATCAAAAATTCAACTCCCTAAACAATGTATTACTACAAACAGCAGACTCAGTGGCGCCAAAACGCAGAACACTCGTCCGCAAAAAAAACTCGAGTTGGTTTAATGGCACTCTCACCCTACTCAAGCAAGAACGTAGAAGAGCTGAGAGAGCATGGAGAAGAAATCCCACCAAGGAAAACCATGCTAACTACAAAGCACTCACTGTGAAATACCACAAGGCAATCTTCAAAGCCAAAAAAGAACATTTCTCAGACACCATCTCATCTGCCTTAAATCGTCCGCGGGAACTTTTCAAAAAAGTTGCTCAGTCAATGAACCCGACCTGCTTAGAGCCCCCAGCAAACGATACTCAAGAATTCTGCAATGAGTTATCAGATTTCTTCATCGACAAAATCGACAACATTCGGAAATCAATTCATCAGAAAATAACAGCCAACCTCACTCAACCGAAGCAAAAAGAGGATATCGACATGAACATCACTCAACCACCGAATTTCTTTTTGTCGCCAATCACCACTGACACGACTAAAAACATCATCAGAAGCCTTCGAGACAGCACATCACCAAACAACATCATCCCCACTAAACTGTTGAAAGAATGTTCCGACATCTTGTCCCCTACCCTAACTCATCTCATAAATCAATCATTCAAAGAAGGGACTGTGCCAACTTCCCTCAAGCAAGGCATCGTCAAACCCCTGCTAAAGAAACCCAATCTCGACCCTAAGGACCCTAACTGCCGTAGACCAATAACTAGCCTCAACACCATCTCCAAGATTATAGAGAAAGTAGTACAGCAGCTACAACGCCACCTGGACACACACCAACTCCCCAACCCTTTGCAATCGGGCTTCCGCCCAGGCCATGGCACAGAAACGGCACTTCTTAAAATATGGGGTGACGCCCTTGAAGCAGCAGATGACGGTGAATCGAGTCTCCTGGTACTGCTAGACCTCAGCGCAGCATTCGATACAGTGGACCACAATACTTTACTTGTCCGCCTCGCAGAAGTTGCAGGAGCTACAGATTCTTCTCTAAAATGGTTTGCATCCTTCTTAGAGAATCGCTCTCAGATAGTGAAACTAGGAACATTCATCCCGGAAACCCGGGCAATCTCCTGTGGAGTCCTTCAGGGCTCACCCTTGTCACCAGTGCTATTCAACATCTACATCCGTCCACTTCTCAATATCATCAGGAAAACCAATCTCTGCTTCCACTCATATGCGGACGACACCCAACTCTACCTTCGCATCAACGGACAAAAAGACCTTCATCAGCAATTACAGAAATGCCTCACTTTAATAGATGACTGGATGACCATTAGCAACCACAAACTCAACGGATCGAAAACAGAACTTCTTCTCCTACAAGCCAACAAAAATCCCAAAATAAAGACTCCGTGGACACCTCCCACCATCCTCAGACAGACCATCTCTCCAAGCACCAAAGCCAAGAGTCTCAGAGTCATCTTTGACTCAGGAATGACAATGGATGCACAAATAGGATCAGTAGTTAGCGGATCCCACCATCTCCTCCGCCTGCTACGCAGACTCATCCCCTTCATCCCAGAAGAGGACAAAGCGGCAGTTGTGGGAACAATCATCAATTCCCGACTCGACTACGCAAATTCGCTCTACGTAGGACTACCCCAATATCGGCTTGCACGCTTGCAACTCATCCAAAACACGGCGGCAAGACTGTTTAACAGGAAAAAAACCCCTGGGAATCCATTTCCCCATCCCTAAAGAGCCTACACTGGCTAACCGTGAAGAATCGGATCACATTCAAGACCCTCTGCCTCACCCACAAATGCATACAAGGAAACGCTCCACTATATCTCCGGGAGAAAATAAAACACTACACGCCGAAGCGCAGTCTTCGATCAGCTAACCAAAACCTCCTCATCATTCCCAAATACTGCTACAAAGCAAAGGAAGAACGAAGATTCGCAGTCCAAGGACCTCGACTATGGAATGCTCTTCCAACCAACATCCGCATGGAAGAAAACCACCAGGCCTTCAGGAAAAAACTAAAGACCTTCCTTTTCTAAGAAGCTGACAACAGAGAATGCATCTAGTGCCTTGAGGCGATTCAGTTCGCATTTGCAGCGCTTTACAAATCATTCATTCATTCATTCAAAAATTGTAATTACGTGCCCCTGTTAAACAGGAGTAGAAAAATTGGGCCTTAGGCAGTGGTGGTGGTGCCACAACACTGCAACTCCTCACAGATACTCTTGTTGAGCGCAGGAACAAGCCCTGCTGTTAAATATTTGATCACAAATTGTAATTACACACCCCTGTTAAACAGGGGCCGAAAAATTGGGCCTTAGGCAGTGGTGGTGGTGCCACAACACTGTAACCCCTCACAGATACTCTTGTTGAGTGCAGGAACTAGTCCTGCTGTTAAATATTTGATCAATGATTTGATCAAAGTGAAATATTCCTTTAAATTTTGTACCTGGGGGGTGTCTATAGTATGCCTGTAAAGTGGCGCATTTTTTCTGTGTTTAGAACAGACCCTGCACAAAATGACATTTCTAAAGGAAAACAAGTCATTCAAATGTACTCATGGCTATAATGAATTGTCGGGTCCCGGCAATACAGATAAAAGTCATTGAAAAAAAATGGCATGGGACCCCCCCAGTCCATTACCAGGCCCTTTGGATCTGGTATGAATATTAAGGGGAACCCTGAACCAATTTTTGTTTTTTTTAATTGCATGGGGGTCCCCCAAATTCCATACCAGGCCCTTCAGGTCTGGTATGGATATTAAGGGGAACCCTGCGCCAATTTTTTTTTTTTTAACAAATGGCGTAGGGGTCCCCCTCAAAATCCATACCAGACCTGATTTTAAGGGGAACTCCGTGCCAATTTTTTTTTTTTAAATGGCGTGGGGGTCCCCCCAAAAATCCATACCAGACCCTTATCCGAGCATGCAAACTGGCAGGCCACAGGAAAAGAGGGGGGACAAGAGAGCACCCCCCCTCCTGAACTGTACCAGGCCACATGCCCTCAACATGGGGAGGGTGCTTTGGGGTAGCCCCCCCAAAGCACCTTGTTGCCATGTTGATGGGGACAAGGGCCTCATCCCCACAACCCTTGCCGGTGGTTGTGGGGGTCTGTGGTCGGGGGACTTATTGGAATCTGGAAGCCCCCTTTAACAAGGAGACCCCAGATCCCGCCCCCCTGTTTGAAATGGTAACAGGTACATTGTACCCGTACCATTTCACAAAAAAGTGTCAAGATGTTAAAAAAACCAAAAGACACACTTTGGGACAAGTCCTTTATTAAAAAATAAAAATGTCCCACGAAGTCCATTCATCTTCTCTCGCTCCGCTGATGGACCGAAAAAGAAAAAAAAAACAAAGTTGCGACCGACCCACCTCCATGGAAGGCTCCCACTGTATGACGCGTCTTCACTTTGACAGTTCTTATATAACTGAGGCTGGGGCCACACGGTGATGTACCCAGGTGACCCCGCCCCCTCTGATGCACGGGGATTTCCCCATGGCTTTCCCTGTGGTGTCAGAGGGGGGTGGGGCCTCCCATTTACGTAACCGGGTGACCCTGCCCCCTCTGACACCCCAGGAAAGCCATGGGGAAGTCCCCGTGCATCAGAGGGGGGCGGGGTCACCTGGGTACATCACCGTGTGGCCCCAGCCTCAGTTATATAAGAACTGTCAAAGTGAAGACGCGTCATACAGCGGGAGCCTCCCATGGAGGTGGGTCGGTCGCAACTTTGTTTTTTTTTTTCTTTTTCGGTCCATCAACGGAGCGAGAGAAGATGAATGGACTTCGTGGGACATTTTTATTTTTTATTTTTTAATAAAGGACTTGTCCCAAAGTATGTCTTGTGGTTTTTTAACATTTTGACACTTTTTTGCGAAATGGTACGGGTGCAATGTACCCGTTACCATTTCAAACAGGGTGGGGGCAGTATCTGGGGGTCCCCTTGCTAAAGGGAGCATCCAGATTCTGATAATCCCCCCCGCCCACAGACCCCCACAACCACCAGGCAAGGGTTGTGGGGATGAGGCCCTTGTCCCCATCAACATGGGGACAAGGTGCTTTGGGGGGCTACCCCCATGCACCCTCCCCATGTTGAGAGCATGTGGCCTGGTATGGTTCAGGAGGGGTGGCGCTCTCTCGTCCCCCCTCTTTTCCTGTGGCCTGCCAGGTTACGTGCAAGGATAAGGGTCTGGTATGGATTTTTGGCCATTTTTTTAATGGATTTTGAGGGGGACCCCTACACTTTTTTTTTTTTTTTTATTTGGGGCAGGGTTCCCCTTAATATCCATACCAGACCTGAAGGGCCTGGTGTGGAATTTGAGGGGACCCCCACGCAATTTTTTTCTTAAATTTTGGTTCGGGGTTCCCCTTAATATTTAAAGGGCCTGGTAATGGACTGGGGGGATCCCATGCCATTTTTTTAATGACTTTCATCTGTATTGCCGGGACCAACAATTCATTATAGCCGCTAGTACTTTTAAATTACTTTTTTTTGCTTTAGAAATGTCATTTTGTGCAGGGACTGTTCTAAAAATGGGAAAAATGTGCCACTTTTCTTTTTAAATTGTTTATTTATAAGTTTTTGCAAATATACAAAAGAAAATGCATGTAAGACATTAACATTTGAAAAGAGAGTTAGAGAGTTAGCACACATAAATTGTACAATCAAAGGAGTAGTGATGTGGTTAAGTTGTAGACTTGAGTGAGGGAAAGATAATCAAATCCATAAAGAGAAAAACTGAAACATCTTCCTACCCTATCCGTGAGGGAGTTGCAGAGACAACATAAACCTACTGTATTACTCCACATAAAGAACTGTATAACAAAATTAGTATTTAGCATATAATTGCACAGGCATGTGAACACATCTGAGGTTAACTAACTAGATTCATTGCCTGCAGAGCCATATATAGAATTGTCCCATGTTGACCATGTTTTAGAAAATTTCTACTCCGTGCCCTCTACCACAGCCGTCAGATGTTCCATTCTGCGTATATCAGCCACAGTAGCGAGTAGCTTTGGGAGAGTTGGGGGTGAGGTAGATAACCATAGCCTAGGGATGACCCATTTGGCAGCCAATAAAATGTAAGACAACAATCTGCGCAGAGCCTTAGAGACACTAGGGAAAGGGAGACCTAACAAATAGTGCATGGGCGTTAGAGGAACGGGACCACCAACCAGTGTTTCTAGCAAAATCTGAACTCGGAGCCAAAATTGCTGAACAGGGGCACATTCCCCAAAAATATGGTAGTGAGAACCTACAGCATTATTACATCTCCAACATTGTTTTGAGCTTGATCGATTGCGGGCATGCAAAATATCTGGGGTCCTATACCAGTGCATTAGGACTTTGTATGCAGTTTCCTTATGGGTCACACATCGAGAAATCCTGGAAGTGTGCTCCCATATGCTCCCCCAGTCCAACAAGGAGATGTCATGCTGCAAGATCTGAGACCATTTCCTCATGTAATGGTGATTGTTAACCATCACAGGAACAGCCTCATGCAATAATTTATAGATGTTAGAGATCATTTGGGGCTCATAAGGACCTTTAGCGCATAGGGTCTCAAAGTCTGTTGGCTTTTCCAGAGTCAAAGTAGGGGATCTGGTGGAGAAAAAGTGTCTAATCTGTAAGTATGAATGTAAGAGATTTTGGGGAATCTGATGTGTTCTTTGCAAATCAGGAAAAGTCAATAAATGTTGTGTCGCTGGGTTAACAAAGTGATGTAGTTGGAATATTCCTGCCTGGGTCCATGGTAGCATACGTTTATACGAAAGGCTATCTGGGATGTCTGGATTGAATAGGATATTCAAGAGTAGGGATGAGCTTCGTGTTCGAGTCGAACCCATATTCGACTCGAACGTCGTCTGTTCGATCGTTCGCCGAATTGCGAACGATATGGGCCATTGTGTGTGTGTGTGTGTGTATGTATATATATATATATATATGTGTGTATATATATATATATATATATATATATATATATATATATATATATAATTCAGTTTAGCTAGATCCGTTCCTGTTATTATCTTCCTACTGACAGGCAGGCAGCTGTTGTTACAGTATTTGAAGAAAATTGCTGGTGTTCTTCTGATCCTATTAGCTACAGTATTTACAGTTAGTGTAGTGCGTCCTCTGCACAGTGTGCACATAAAGCTACCTGTAGAAGATTGGTGGTGTTTTTCTGATCCTATCACTACCACAGGCAGCTACATTATTTTTTAGTGTAGTGCGACCTCTGCACAGTGTTCAGCTAAAGCTACTAGTTAGTGTAGTGCGACCTCTGCACAGAGTTCAGTTAAAGCTACAAGTTAGTGTAGTGCGACCTCTGCACAGTGTTCAGCTACAGCTCCAAGTTAGTGTAGTGCGACCTCTGCACAGTGTTCAGCCAAAGCTACCTGTAGAAGATTGGTGGTGTTCTCATACTAATAATACTACAGGCAGGCAGTTGATTTTGCTAGCTGCAGTATCAGTGTGTATATGTATGTGTATATATATATATATATATAATCTCCCAGCTTAGTGCAGCTACATCTCACTGCAGGCCATTAGTATGTCTGGAAGGCCAACAAGGAGAGGCAGACAGTCACAAGCCAATAAAAGAGGGCAAGCAGGCTCTGTGTTTAGAGGCAACAGTGCTGGTCACGGACATGGTGCATCCTCAGCACGTGGCCGTGGGACACGCTTGGACTTTTTTTTGGCAGCTGGCCGTGTTGCCGCTTTTCGGCAGCTGGATGTGTTGAGCCGCAATATGCAGAAGACCTGGTCGAGTGGATGACCAAGCCGTCATCATCCTCCTCATCCTCTCTCACCCATGCTCAGGGTAATTTGTCTGGCAAAGCAGCTGCCAACGTGGCCTCTTCCCTCGGCTCAATGGCATCAGTGACTCCTTCCCTAGCCCCACCATGTCCTCCTGAGGAGTCCCTCAAACTGTTTGACCACAGTGTTGGGTATATCCCCGAGGAGGATGCCCAGCGTTTAGAAGGCTCTGATGATGATACTGAGTTAGATGAAGGCAGTAACGTGAGCACGGACAGAGGGGGTGCCCAAGAGGGACAGCAATCTGGCAGTCATGTTCCCCCTGCTGCAGCATATTGCCAGGTTTGCTCCAGTGATGAGGAGGGAGGGGATGATGAGGTCACTGACTCAACGTGGGTGCCTGATAGGAGAGAGGAGGAGGCACATCATCAATGAGGCAGGATGCCCTCCAGGGGCAGCACACTGACTGCATCACACCGCGGAGCTCCGCATGTGCAGGGCGCTGCTGTCTCTGTGCATTATTCCAAAAGTTCTTTGGTGTGGGCCTTTTTTGAGACGAGTGCATCAGATGGCACCGCTGCTATTTGCAACATATGTCTCAAACATCTCTTGCTTGGGCACCACATGCTTGACCAGACATATGTTGACCTGCCATGCAGTTCATTGGCAAGCATACCTAAAAGACCCACACCAAAAAACAAAGAGGACCTCTCCTTACTCCTCATCAGCTGGGATCTCCAACCCCACTATACCTTCAGTCCTCTCTGAGACCTGCACTGAGAGGAATGAAGGTGTAGAATTAGGTGTGTCACAGCCAAGTACTTGCGGGCAATCTGCTATCGGTACACTGATGTCAGATTGTACCAGGCAAATTTCCCTGCCACAGCTGCTGCACCACAAAAAGAAGTTTGCTCCCAACCATCCACATGCCCAGCAGTTGAATGCTAGCTTGGCAAAATTGCTAGCACTTCAACTGCTACCTTTTCAGTTGGTAGACTCTGCCCCCTTCTGTGAGTTTGTGGAATGTGCGGTTCCTCAGTGGCAGGTTCCCAAATGCCACTTTTTCTCATGGAAGGCAATTCCGGCTCTCTACCGGCATGTGGAAGGCAATGTCTTGGCCTCGCTGGACAGGGCGGTCAGCGGTAAGGTGCATATTACCGCTGACTCATGGTCCAGCAGGCATGGACAGGGACGTTACCTAAGTTTCACGGTGCATTGGGTGACTCTTCTGGCAGCTGGGAAGGATGCAGGACAAGGGGCAGTAGTGTTGGAGGCTGTTCCACCACCACGCCTCCAAAATGCCACTACTAGTGATTCTGACACACCTCTCTCCTCCAATCCCTTCTCTTCTTCTTCCTCCATGGCCTCTTCCTGTGCTTTGTCCTCGGAACCAGCGGTGCTCTGTAGGCATTCAAGGGGCTACGCAAGTACGCAGGCCAAAAGATGCCATGCGGTGCTTGAGCTGGTGTGCTTGGGGGACAGGAGCCACACTGGGGCAGAGGTTCTGTCAGCTCTGCAGGGGCAGGTTCAGAGGTGGTTGACGCCACACCAACTTAAGGCAGGAATGGTGGTTTGCGACATTGGCACCAACCTCCTCTCTGCCCTCCGACAGGGACAAATGACCCATGTGCCCCGTTTGGCTCACATCCTTAACTTGGTAGTGCAGCGGTTCTTGGGCAGGTACCCGGGCTTACAGGATGTCCTGAGGCAGGCCAGGAAAGTCTGTGTGCATTTTCGCCAGTCATATTATGCCAGTGCTTGGCTGGCTGACCTCCAAAAGGAATTTAACCTGCCCAAGAACCGCCTAATCTGTGACATGCCCACCAGGTGGAACTCAACGTTGGCCATGCTGCAGTGGCTGCACATGCAGCAGAGGGCCATCAATGAGTACCCGTGCAACTATGGCACAAGAACAGGGTCAGGAGAGCTTGTTTTTTTTTCCCCATGCCAGTGGGCTATGATCAGGAATGCATGCACTGTCCTGTCACCATTTGAGGAGGCCACGAGGATGGCGAGCAGTGACAGTGCATGCATCAGTGACACTGTCCCCCTTGTTCACCTGTTGGAGCACACGCTGCATGGAATAATGGACAGGGCACTTGAGGCAGAACAGAGGCAGGAAGAGGAGGACTTCCTTACCTCTCAAGGCCCCCTTTATCCAGACAGTGTTCCTGCATGCTGGCCAATCACACAGGAAGAGGAGGAGGAGGATTGTGTCAGTATGGAGGTGGAGCCTGGCACACAGCATCAGCAGCAGTCTTTAAGTGATCATTTACAGTCCCAAGAAACACATGGACTTGTACGTGGCTGGGAGGAGGTGGCTGCGGATCATGTCATCCTTAGTGACCCAGAGGACTTCGGACCGAATGCCTCAGCAAACCTACGCTGCATGGCCTCCCTGATCCTGCAACGCCTATGGAAGGATCCTCATATTCGTGGTATCAAGGAGAAGGAACAATACAGGCTGGCAACCCTCCTTGATCCACGTTATAAGGGTAAGGTTGCGGACCTTATCTTGCCGTCGCAGAGGGAGCAGAGGATGAAACATCTTCGGGAGGCCTTGCAGAAAGGTCTGTGCAATGCGTTCCCAGAGACTGGGAGGTTACAAACTCCTGTTTCTGGACAACGTGTTGCTGAGGCTTTGGTCAGTCAAAGAAGGAGCGGTGGAGGAGGTGGCCATCTGACTGATGCGTTCAGACAATTTTTTAGTCCGCAGCCCCAAGGTATGATCGGTTCCAGCAACCATCGCCAGCGTCTGTTTTACATGGTGCAGGAATATCTAGGGGCAAGGTCTGACTTGGACACCTATCCCACCGAAAATCCTCTGGGTTACTGGGTCTTGAGGATGGACCACTGGCCAGAGCTTGCACAGTATGCTATTGAGCTACTGGCCTGTCCTGCATCCAGCGTTCTTTTGGAACGCACATTCAGTGCTGTTGGAGGCTTTGTAACCGATCACAGGGTGCGTCTGTCCACCAACTCGGTCGATCGACTGACCTTCATAAAAATGAATCAGTCTTGGATCACCACCAGCTACCAAGCACCTGATGCTGATGTAACCGAATAATTTTTTTGAAATGTCAGATCCCTTCAAAGACTGCCTATACTGATGCTGAGTGACTACCCTGATGCTGAGTAATTGTCCTCTTCCTCCTCAATGATCATGCTGATAGCTTGTAAGAACAGTTTTGGTTCTGGGTGCCGCCACCAGTGCCTTAGGCCCAATTTTTCAGCTCCTGTTTAACAGGGGCATGTAATTACAATTTTTGATGCAATTCTTTGCAGCAGGGCTAGTTCCTGCACTCCAACTAGAGTATCTGTGAGGGGTTGCAGTGTTGTGGCACCAGCACCAGTGCCTAAGGCCCAATTTTTCATCCCCTGTTCAAAAGGGACATGTAATTAGAATTCTTGATGTAATATTTCACAGCAGGGCCTGTTTCTGCACCCACCAAGAGTAACTACCCCTAGGAAGGGAAATTCTCTCCTCTAAGAGTTAATATAAGAAAAACTTTTCTCCTTTACACTGATGCTTTATCACCCATCCTTGTTTCACTAAAAACCCCAAATTTTCAAAAAACATTTGTCATTGGGACAAAAAGTGAGGTGAAATCTTCTGAAGAGGAGCACAGACAGCAAAACAAATGTCACAGGAGTGATAACCCTTCCCTATGTTTTCCAAAAAGCTTAAAATAGATTTTTTGGCTGGAGCTCAACACGTTAAAAGTGTACCAGTTCAAAATTACAAACAGATTCTACTTAACAACAAACCTACAGTCCCTGTCTTGTTTGCACCGCCTGTATACAGCTGTTCAGAATAGCCTGGTAATGCACTGGGGGGTACCCATGCCCTTTGTCTCATTGATTTTCATCCATATTGCCAGGACCCGACATTAAATTAAAGCCGCAAGCAGTTTTAAATTACTTTTATTCCTTTAAAAATGTCATTTTGTGCAGGGACTGTTCTAAGCATGGGAAACACGCGCCACTTTACAGGCATACTATAGACACCCCCAGGTACGATATTTAAAGGAATATTTCACTTTTTTTTTTTTTTTTTTTTACTTTAAGCATCATTAAAATCACTGCTCCCGAAAAAATGGACGTTTTTAAAAACTTTTTTTTGCATTGATACATGTCCCCTAGGGCAGGACCCGGGTCCCCAAACCCTTTTTAGGACAATGCCATACAAATTAGCCTTTAAAATTAGCACTTTTGATTTCAAACATTCAAGTCCCATGGACATCAATGGGGTTCTAACGTTAGTGCGAATTTTCGGTCCGTTCGCAGGTTCTGGGGGTGTTCGGCTCATCCCTATTCAAGAGTGGTGGGCACGGAGAGGACAGGGAGTGACGCTCAGAACATCTTTTCCATATAGACAATGTGAAGAGCATAGGTGCCAAGCATAATTTCCGTAATTGGAGCATATGAAGGGCGGAAGAAGACCAGAGCATATAGCAAGGGTGAACAGGGGCCGTGACACTCAGGTATGAAATTTAAAGGAATATTTCACTTTTATTGTTTCAATTTAAGCATTATTAAAATCACTGCTCCCGAAAAAACAGCCGTTTTTAAAACTTTTTTTGCATTGATACATTTCCCCTGGGGCAGGACCCGGGTCCTCAAACACTTTTTATGACAATAACTTGCATATAAGCCTTTAAAATGAGCACTTTTGATTATTCATGTTCGTGCCATAGACTTTATCAGTGTTCGTGTGTTCTGCCAAATTCTTTGCCTGTTCGGTATGTTCTGGTGCGAACCGAACCGGGGGGGTATTCGGCCCATCCCTAATGGCCACTATGAATCTCTAGTGATGCCGTTTGGCCTATTTTACTACTAATTTTCTACAGAAGGATTTCTACCACACCCATATTTCTATCACTTGCCTAAGTTTCATAAGAATGCTCACAACCCCCTAGGGAGGCCAATAGGTGCACCTATGAACAGTGATGCTTTATAGAAGAAGAATAAACAGCGTACCTCGCTACTTCTTCCACAACACATCTACCCATGGCTTAAAAGCATGGGTGATTGAAGGTATAAGTATAATTTAACCTTGATTCATACTTGGAGACCTAGCTATGCATTGTAGTCCCTCGCCAGGAGGTCCCAATAAATAGCAACACATCACCACCCTTCCCTAGCCTGATGAAAGAGCTTGCATGCCCAGAAACTGTATGGCGCATGCTCTGAAATGCTTGTTCTCCTCCGGTGGCTTCACCCCACTGATGCTGCAAGCCACACGTGTGGTTCAACGCCATCTTGGAGCTCTCCAGCTGGCTTCCTCCTACAGATAGCATGCTAGCGGTCACTGGCGACCCCCAGCAGCTATCCTGCTCTGTGCCCCGGACTTCTAACCATCAGATGAGCCTGTTTTACTTATACATCCTGTGAGTGGGTTTTAACAATAACCACTTGCTGACCACAATATGTATGTATTTATGGTATCTTTCTTTTTAGCTGGTGGCAGGCTTTCTCAGGAAAGCAATTCAAGCTGCTTATTAGCCATTGGATCCCTTTCCAAAGAAATGGGAGGGGACGTCCCTCCCCTCCCATCGCTCACTGGTGTTTCTTGGGCTTACCGTTTTCACCAGTGTGCCCAAGAAACGATCCGACGGTACGGCCGGCTGGTCACAGAGGCAATGAGAGAGTAAATCATCTTTGATTGCCTCTATGGCCTTGAAGGACCAAAGCAATGTCATGGCATTATTTTTGGTTTAGGGCGGAAGTACATTTTTTTTTTTTTTTTTAAAGCAGAAGATCACATTTTTGTTTCTGCTTTTAAAGGTAAACAAGAGATTAAAGGTTTCTTTGACCCAAGAGATTACAAGAGATGTTTACATACCTTGTAATTGGAATAAAAGTGATAAAAAAATAAATAAATGGACATTTAAAAAATAAATAAATAAATAAAAAAAATAAAATTTAAAGTGACCCCTCTCTTCCTGCTCGCACACAGAAGCGAACGCACATGAAAGTCACGCATGCATATGCAAACGATGTTCGCGATACCGCCGCAAACGTTGGAGTCAAAGTAATAATTCTAGTGCTAGTCCTGCTCTGTAACTCTAAACAGGTAACCTGTAAAAAGTTTTAAAATGTTGTCTATGGAGATTTTTAAGTACCGTAGGTTGTCGCCATTCAACAAGTGTGTGCAATTTTAATGTGTGACATGTTAGATATCTATTTACTCAGCATAACATCATCTTTCATATTGTACAAAAAAATCTGGTTATATATTGTGTTTTTTATTTTATTTATTAACTACTCTTCAATACAGGGCACTTACACCCCCTTCCTGCCTAAGGCAAGTTTTAGCTTTCAGTGCTGTCCCTGTTTAAATGACAATTGCGTGGTCATGCTATACTGTAACCAAACATAATTTTTATCATTTTGTTCCCACAAATAGAGCTTTCTTTTGGTGGTATTTGATCACCCCTGTGTTTTTTATTTTTTTTTTTAAAAAAAGACCTAAAATTTTGGAAAAAAGAAGTTTCTTTTATTTCTGTTATAAAATTTTGTAAATAAGTAAGTTTTCTCCTTCACTGATGGGCACTGATAAGGCGGCACTGACGGGCACTGATAAGGCAGCACCGATGAGGTGGCACCAATGAGGTAGCACTGATGGGCACTGAAGATGGGCAATGATAGGCGGTGTAACGAGCCCCTGCTCGCTCGGTTCCACTCTCCCGAGACTCCTCTGCGGCTATAGAATCAGAATGCAGATCGCAACATCTGATGGTTCGGTCATCCAATGCTCCGGGACTAGAACTACAGCTATGTGCTGTTCTAATCCAGTTGTGTAGCTCAGAACAAACACCAGGCAGGCTGTATGTAAGTTCAACCAGGAATCTCTTTTATTGCAAAATACAGGCTCTTTTATACACTAAAAGTGGAGGTGCATACCTCCGGCTCATATTACTCTTAACATACACCTGTGACCAGAAACCTAATTAACATGGGCTAATTAACTAATCCCTTTAGACAGCCTAGATGACTCAGACATGACCTTTAGGCCAGATTGGCCATCTTGTAGCTCAGAGAACCCAATCAACATTATCACAATAGCAGAGTTAATTAACACAAACAACAATGGGGGTCTAATGACTCTTAGATCCCATACTAGAGACTTATTTACAATACACATAGACAGACAGGCAGCTGGAATTGACATCAGCATCTCCTAACAGTATTTGTCCCAGCCACTATTTCTAATATGGCAAATCCAGGGTCCCCAGTGTCTGTGTGTCCTGGGGGACCAGGACCCGAATCCACAGTAATACCACCTCAAGGGTCCCCAGGCATACAGCTCACAAAGAGCACCGTTCCCCCAAATGCCAGGGCCCACGATCGATCGACAAGAGGCTAGCATTCAGTCACCTCCAAAAGTCTCTCTCCCGGCTAGGTCTGTCACATTTCTCCCCTTTTGGCTGGAGACTAACACAGGAGGAGACTCCAGATGGGTTGACTCCGAAGTTAGTCAGTAGTTCCAGTCCTCTAATGCCTGTACTCACACAGTACCCCAAACAAATTGTTCCAAACAAAGCATTACTCACCCAGCCAACCTCTGCCTCTCTCAGAGAACATATCTGCCGCTGGGGAGAGGCCTGGACTGGCCCTTCTCCCTGGAGTCCTTTCTGCCGCTGGAGAGAAGACAGGGTTTCTGGGCTCACTCCGTCAGGCTGTTGGGGATCTGGGCTGACTGCCCAGCATCCCTGGGGTATACAGGTGGAGACTGAAGTCCCATCCACCTTCACAGGAAATCCATCCTCTGTTAGTTGAGGGCAGAGTCCAGCAGTATTCGGCCCTGTTGCCAGCCCTTCTGCTGGAAACCACACACCATCTGCTCAGGCTAACTGTTGGGACAGGAGGCTGGCTTCCTCCACTCCCAAACTGTATAGCTGCCATTGGAGAGGTAAACTGGCTGCTTCCTTTTCCATTCCCTCATCTGGATGTTGGGACGATATGTCTGTGGTACTGTCTCCCAGGTGCACGGATCTTTGCTGAGGAATAAAGACCACTTCCTCCACCCTGGCCAACTGTTGGGGAGGGACGACAAACACCTCCTCTCCCTTCTCCCCCTGTATCCTGATCTGCTGCTGGGAAGTGACCACCTCCTTCTCTCCCTCAGCCTCCGGAACCGCCGCAGGTGTAGGGCAGAGATCTGGGACCCTCTGTCCGGTTGCCAGCGCTTCAGCTGGGGAAGTTCCTTGTAACTTCACAGATACTTCTGTTGGTGCTGGGCAGAGCACAGTGAAGTTTGGCCCTAATAACAGCTCTTCTTCTGCTGGAGGCTCACCAGGTTGTTCTTCCTCAGCAGAAAAGTCTATCAAATCCCCTGTCTCTGCAACTTGTGTCTGGGGATAAAGGTTCACTATCTCCTCTCCGTGGAACCCAGAAGATGCTATCAGTGCTGGGCAGAGGTTAGCAGAGCTCTGCCCTGTTGTCAGCACTTCAGGTTTGGGTATGGCAGTCTTCAGATTTTCCACTGCCGATTCTCTGGCATGCTGCTGGACAGGCACATTCCTCCATCCAAGATCATCCCATGCAGAAACAGGATCATCAAGGTCAGTCAGCACTTGCTGCATCCGCCATAAGACCTCCGCCTCCATAGCTGCGGGGGCCGGTTTTGGCAAAGCACACTGTTACTCTGCCACATTGTCAACTCTTCAGCCAGGATTTCAGAGTTGTCAACTGGTATTTCCTGATAGTCCCAGGCAAGGAGGAGCCCCACCCTGCTGCTGAGCAGAGTCTAGCAGCTGTCTGTAGGCCATCTCAAGCTCCCATTCCTGGATAGCCAGAAACTCCAAATCTTCCTGTGCCCAGTGCACTTCCGAGACATTCAGTCTTTGCTCTCTGTGCTCCATTATTTCCTCCAAACGCCACTCCTGATCACTACCAAAGTCAGGGTCCCTGGACAGCCTCCAGTGCAACAATCCCAGGCCATCGTAGTCAAAGCCTTCCGTGGGGCTGTCATCCGCTGTCCACGGGCACACTTGGGCTACATACCACTGGAGGGCTCTGTAGCTCTCATCCAACCGCATTTCTGCCCGGATCAGTCTGCTTAACTCAGCTGTCCACTCCTGGTTCGGCTGTTCCCCCAAATACAGCAATCGTACTTCATACTGCGACCAGTACCTTACATGGATGGAGGGGAGAACTTTTCCCTGGTGTCGCTGCTCACGGGCTAGCGCTTCCTTCCAGAGTTCACAGTGGATAAAATCAAACCATTTCAGCAGGACCTGCTCTGCTACTGGTCCTCTGTGCTGTATCTTCATCTCTCGCAACCTGCTTCTGAATTCCTCTTCCATGGTGGTTGGTATCTGTACCTCTCCTCTCCTGCTATCTGGACCTTGGATCCAGGTGATGGTTTGGATGTGTTCACGGCAAGGAAGCACGATCCCACCATTCCCCCCACGGCCCTCAAGTAAGTCTTTCAGCGTGGCTCTCCTGCAGGCTGGTTTGGAGTGTCCCAGTAACTGGAGAGCAAATCCCACCGCTGCCAACCAATGTAACGAGACCCTTGCTCACTCGGTTCCACTCTCCTGACACGCCTCTGCGGCTATAGAATCAGATTGCAGATCGCAACATCTGATGGTTCGGTCATCCAATGCTCCGGGGCTAGAACTACAGTTATGTGTTGTTCTAATCCAGTTGTGTAGCTCAGAACAAACACCAGGCAGGCTGTATGTAAGTTCAACCAGGAATCTCTTTTATTGCAAAATACAGGCTCTTTTATACACTAAAAGTGGAGGTGCATACCTCCGGCTCATATTACTCTTAACATACACCTGTGACCAGAAACCTAATTAACATGGGCTAATTAACTAATCCCTTTAGACAGCCTAGATGACTCAGACATGACCTTTAGGCCAGACTGGCCATCTTGTAGCTCAGAGAACCCAATCAACATTATCATAATAGCAGAGTTAATTAACACAAACAACATTGGGGATCTAATGACTCTTAGATCCCATACTAGAGACTTATTTACAATACACATTCTAGCTGCCTGTCTAGACAGACAGGCAGCTGGGATTGACATCAGCATCTCCTAACAGTATTTGTCCCAGCATTATGAATCCTCCACTATTTCTAATATGGCAAATCCAGGGTCCCCAGAGTCTGTGTGTCCTGGGGGACCAGGACCCGAATCCACAGTAATACCACCTCAAGGGTCCCCAGGCATACAGCTCACAAAGAGCACCATTCCCCCAAATGCCAGGGCCCACGATCGATCGGCAAGAGGCTAGCATTCAGTCCCCTCCAAAAGTCTCTCTCCAGGCTAGGTCTGTCACAGGCGGCACTCATGGCCACTGGTAGGTGGCACTGATGGATGGCACTGATATGCAGCACTGATGGACACTCATGGGTGGCACTGGTGGGCACTTATGGGCACTGATAGGCAACACTGATGGGCACTGAAAGGCTGCACTGATGGGTACTTATGGGTGGCATTAATTGGCAGCACTGATGGACACTGATATGCAGCACTGATAGATGACATTGATAGGCATCACTGGTGGCACTGGCAGGCATTGGGGATGGGCACTGATTGGTAGCTGCCTGGGCACTGATTAGCAGCTGCCTGGGGGTCTAGGGTGGCATACCTGGTGGTCCTGGCGGCATCCTGGTGGTCCTGGGTGGCATCCGAGGGGGGCTGCACTGATGAACAATCAGCACAGACCCCCCCTGTCAGGAGAGCAGCCAATCGGCTCTCCTCTACTCGCATCTGACGCGAGTGAGGTAAAGCCGATCAACAACTCTTCCTGTTTACATCGTGATCAGCCATGATTGGACATGGCTGATTACATGGTAAAGAGCCTCCGTCAGAGGCTCTTTACCGAGATCAGTGTAGTGGTGTGTCAGACTGACACACCGGACCACCGAACGCCTCATATGACCCAGAATGAGAGCCGCGCCGCCCAGCCGTCATTTGACGGTGGGCAGGCGGCAAGTGGTTAAAGTGTATTTTTTCCAAAAAAATTGCTTTTGAAAAACCGCTGCACAAATACTATGTGGCATTGATCACCATTTTATTCCCTAGGATCTCTGCTAAAAAAATGTATATTGTTTGGTGGTTATCAGTAATTTTCTAGCAAAAGAAAACTGATTTAAACTTGTAAATAGTTTTGGGCAAACAGTTTGGGCCGAGCATCGGTTCAGCCCCGAACAGAGCCCATTTGGTGCTTGCTGCACAGCGCATTCTAAGCCCTGATTGGCTAAAGCAATACACCTGACCGCTGGTCAGATGCAGGCTTTGCCCAATCAGGGCGCTGTGAATAGCTGGTTGTTAAGGAGCGGCTGCTGTGTCCTTAACAATGGATGAGTCATCAGCTGTCAGTGGGCTTTCCCGCTGACAGCTGAATGGAAAAAAAAATTGCTGGCAATACAAAAATGTGGAAAAGAAAACAATGTGGGGGTCCCCCCAATGGTACGAATTTTAAGGGGAACTCTGCCAAAATGTCAAATAAAATGGCATGGGGTGCCCCCAAAATCCATACCAAACCAGGGTCTTTTCTTCTAAAAATGGCATGGGGTCCCCCCAAAATCCATACCAGACTCTAATCTGAGCATGCAGCCTGGAAGCCCAGGAAAGGGTGGGGACAAGTGAGTACCTCCCCTCCTGAACCATACGAGGCCACATGCCCTCAACATGGGGAGGTGCTTTGGGGCAGGGGGCTCTACCTCCCCGCCCCAATGCACCTTGTTCCTATGTTGATGGGGACAAGGGCCTCTTCCCCACAACAATGGCTGGTGGTTGTGGGGGTCTGCGGGCAGAGGGCTTATCGGAATCTGGAAGCCCCCTTTAACAAGGGGGCCCCCAGATCTCGGCCCCCCTTTGTGAATGAGTATGTGGTACATTGTACCCCTACTCTACTCATTTACCAAAAAAGTGCCAAAAAGAAATAAACACACACACACAGTTTTTGACAATTCCTTTCTTAAAAATAAAAAAACAATGTCCAATGATGTAGATCCATCGTCAATCATGATGCCCACCTCACTGCCGGACCCAAAAAAAGAAAAAATAAGCTCCGTCCATGACAATGGCTCCCTGCTGACTGCCTGCTCCTCTGTCTGACAGTTCTTGAATAGGTAAGGGGCGGAGCCATCTGGCAACATCATCGGGTGGCAACGCCCCATGTGACGTCACCGACCAGTGCATACTATGTCAGTGAAGTCACAAGGGGGCTGTGCCACCAGGTGACACCACACAGCGGCGTAGGCTGATGGCGGTAGCATTTTTTTTTTTCGGGTCCGCCGATGTGGCAGGCGGCATGATTTCACCATATGCCACTTGATATATTCAGCACTCAGTGCAAATTTTGATCACATTTATATATATTTATTTTATAGCGGTATCCATATATCTTCTAGAAGATATATGCTAACAAATTTCTGTGTCCTAGTTACTAGCACTGTATCATTTTGTATAGGCGGCATGATTGACGATGGATTTACATTGGGGGCATTGCTTTTTTATTTATAATAAAGGAATTGTCAAAAACTGTGTGTGTGTTTTTATTTATTTTTGACACTTTTCTAGTGAATGAGTAGGGGTACAATGTACCCCTTACTCATCCACATGGGGGGTTGGGATCTGGGGGCCCCCTTCTTAAAGGGAGCTTCCAGACTCTGATAGCCCCCTGCCTGCAGGCCCTCACAATCACAGCCCAGGGTTGTGGAGAAGAGACCCATGTCCCCATCAACATGGGGACAAGGTGTTTTGGGGTAGGGGGGCATAGCACATCCCCTTGTTGAGGGCATGTGGCCTGGAATGGTTCAGGAGGGGTTGTGCACTCACTCACCCCCACTTTGCTGACCTGCCAGGCTGGTGCTCAGATAAGGGTCGGGCATGGATTTTAAGGGAGGGCCCACAAAATTTTTTTTTAATTTTGGCATGAGGGTTCCCTCAAAATAAATTCCAAACTCAAATGGTCTGGCATGGAGTTTGGGGGGGACCTCAGGCTATTTATAAAAAAAAATTGGTGTGGGGTTCCCCTAAAATCCATACCAGACCCAAAGGGCCTGGTATGTATTGGGGGGGACCTCCACACCATTTTTTCAAATTTTTATATTGCAGTTGCAATGTTTTTTTTTTTCAAGAAAACTTGCAGCCGGGAAAATCTATTTAAATGTCTTTTCTTCTTTATTTATGTCAGTTTTGCCGCAGCAGGTTCTATACATGGTACAGATGCGCCATTTTACAGACAGACTAAGGGGACCCTAGGCACCATATTTAAAGAGATTTTTATTGTTTCGCTTTAAGCATCATTGAAATCACTGGTCCTTTAAAAACTTTTTTTTTTTTTAAATGTTTGCATTGATACATGTCCCCCAGGGCAGTACCCAGGCTCCCATACCCTTTTTATGGCCAGTAACTATAAGTCTTCAAAATGGGGTCTTTTGTTTTTTCAAGTTCAGATCCCATAGACTTTATTAGGGTTTACAGTTTGGGTTCGAACCCGGGGGGGTGGCCCATCACTACTTGTAAACAAAAATGCCAGAATAGGCTTGGTCTTCAAGTGGATAAATATGGATTTATATGCACTTAGAGGCACTTTCCTTCTGTTTTGACATATAGAGCCTGCTTCTGCTTTCTGGAACTGTTTGCCCTGGTGCTTCCATTGGACTATTTGTACTTTATATACAGTATATATAACATAGGTTTTTTATACTTATGGGTTTATTTTATACTAATTTCTTTTATCATTGTAAAACTGATAGCACCTACATCCCTCCCTTCTCTTCTCTCTCTCTTCTGTTCTTCCCTTTCTTCTCTTCTCTAGATTCACATCAAGGAGCTTCAGGAGACCAGTAAGCAAATGGTATAAGCACCGTACAGCTCTTAACAAACTAGAATATCAAGAAAACAGGAATAGAAGTAAAAATGCACACATATGAGGACAAAGCAATGTGAAATGAGGATCTCCAAAATGCAATATGGGGCATACAGTTGTGTTCAAAAGTTTGCATATAATGGCAGAAATTGTGAAATTTTGGCATTCATTTTGGTATCAATATTGAAAATATGACTGATCATGCCAAAAAACTGTTTTTTTTTATTTAAGGATAGCAATCACATAAAGCCATTTATTATCACATAGTTTTTGGATCCTTTTTAAATCATAATGATAACAGAAATCACCCAAATGCCCCTGATAAAAAGTTTACATACCCTGGAATGTTTGGCCTTGGTACAGACACAGAAGGTGGCACACACAGGTTAAAATGGCAATTAAATGTTAATTCCCACATTATGGCTTTTAAAATCACAATTAGTGTCTGTGTATAGATAGTCAATTAGTTTGTTAGCTCTCACATGGATGCATTAAGCAGGCTAGACACTAAGCCATG
This sequence comes from Aquarana catesbeiana, assembly GCF_042186555.1. Classification (NCBI taxonomy): domain Eukaryota; kingdom Metazoa; phylum Chordata; class Amphibia; order Anura; family Ranidae; genus Aquarana; species Aquarana catesbeiana. The sequence continues at coordinate 126,999,194 of NC_133334.1, read as the reverse complement.
GGGATGTAGAAAAGAATAGTCAAAAAACCTGCGTAACATGTTAATGAAGCTTTACAAAAATGGAAAAGGATATAAAAAGATATCCAAAGCCTTGAATATGCCAGTCAGTACTGTTTAATCAGTTATTAAGAAGTGGAACTTTAGGGGCTCTTTTGATACCAAGCCAATTTGACTATCTAACATCCAGATGGATAAATTGGCTACCTCAACCCTGCACTTTGACCGAATGCCCCAAATTTTACACCTATGCAACAGAATGTCATCTGTTACTTCAATTACTTTAGAGGAAAAAGTAATACATAAGCTCAGAGATGCTCCTTATATAGATTATGTTGGTGCAACCCTCACAGTGTTTTCTTGGCAAGAGAGTGACCCTGAGACCCTGAAACGTCCCAGAGCATTGAGCCCGCTTTTGGACAAGCTTTGTGCCACTAACATACCATATGGCTGCCTGCCGGATCACTCACAAAAATGACCACTCTGTTATTCTTAGATTAACTGAGAAGCTGGACACCTCTGTACCAACCTCCAACTTGAATGTAGACCTTCTGTACCAACCTCCACCTTGGACCTCCTAAACTCTTTGGCTGACAAGATACCATAACAACCTTCATCACTTTCCATAAGAGTCAATGCAAATATTGAAGAGATGCTTAGACTTATTTAGCTCTTTACAATGAGATGGGTAAGATCACTCTAAATATCTTGTTTTGTTATCTAACATTAAAAAAACTTTCTGTATACATATTTGGTGTGACAAATCCGAAGCATATTCTACTAAACTATAGATCAGGGGTAGGCAACCTCGGCACTCCAGCTGTGGTGAAACTACAAATCACATCATGGCACTATGTTCTGGGACACAGGGATAGGCTTTAACCTGTATTTTGATTGGCGCCAAAAGCAATATAACAAAACTGAGTACAATTAGCTCAACCCTACCTATCACGGACACAGATGATATATATGCAGTTTACCTCATGTACACTGCCCTATGCTAATGTTACTGTCATACAAATGTAATATATCAACAAATATTTGAATAAACGCTTGTTAAACCCAAAAAATCTTGTATTGGAACTAAAAAGGATAGAGCTGATATTCTTATGTTAAAATAGTTTAATTTGTTGGTAAATAGTTTTGATACACCTACAAACAGCTATCATATTTTTAAAAACTTCCAAAAACTGTTGGAAGTTGAGGTGATTGTAGTTATATAATAATAAAGTATCACGGACAGTACTCAATAAAAAAAATTATAAAAAAAGTATCACGGACAGTACTCAATTTTCTCTGAAAGAATAAGCAATAGTGTATTCTTTCACATTCACTTTTATTTTATATTGATATGGATCAAGCATAATTTAAATATAAAGAGCTGTAATTTGACTGGATTATCTTTTAGATGCATCCCTTGACATCAGTGCAGGACTTACTTGTTGGGAGGGCTATTCAATGAAAAATGCTCAGACTGTACCTTTTGTAGGAAAGTCTTATGATTCCGTAAACACAATAGTAACCTTATCATGGCATATCAAATTTACCTCTCTTTGCCTCTCTCCCTGATTTAGAGAAATTAAGATCAAAATGGTCTAAGGATATCCCTGAACTTAATGAGGATGATTGGGATAATATATGGGACTCTCCCGTCTCCTTGAGAGACAGACTTATTCAGTTTAAGATAGTCCACAGGGCATATTACACCCCCCATATATTAAATAAAATTAATTCAGACTCTGCTCCTGGTTGTTGGTGATGTGGGGAGATTCCTGGAGACTTTACACATATATTCTGGACTTGTCCAGCTATCGTAAGGTATTGGGAAGAAATACTAGCTTTTATATTCAAAATAACATATATCCCACTGCAACGATCAATGCCAATATGTATTCTAGGTCTGATAGAGCAATTTATCCCTACGACAGCAGGGCGTACTTAGGTGGGGCTGCTTTTGTTCTATGCTCGTAAAGCTATAGCTCTCAGCTGGAAGAAAACCACCCCCCCCATCGCTGACTTTGTGGAAACAACTCATTAATAATAGCTTACCATTATACAAAGAAACATATATAAATAGGGGTTGTCTCCTCAAATATGAAAAGGTTTGGTCCAAATGGCTCACGGACCCCTCTACAGCCTCAATAGCCTCCTAGAGGAATATGACTCTTTGCAATCTCTCCATTAGTTATTGGGCTCTAGGTGTACATATGTAACACGGGATAACACCTTTCTTTAAAATTAAACTGACATAGGAACCAGGTATGACCAATGTATGTATGTATGCAGGGTTTTTTTGTGTGTTTTGTTTTCTATGTATATAGTTTCTTTAATTGCTGCAAGTATTCATTTTTGTTTGTTGTCTGTTTTTTGAAAATTAATAAAAACGTATATTTAAAAAAAATTACCAGTTACAAGCTTACTTAGCAAGGTAAAGAGCAAAGCAGTACATGTACAGTACATTCAACGCAACCAAAGACTTTATCTTTCAGAGATCTAACTTTGGTAAAATGTATCGGCTTTATACCTCAGCTAAATTCTATGAACTACTGTAATGAATAAAACTGAAGCCAAAGGTTTTACGGTGATGAAAAGACTAAAGCTGGCCTCACATGTTCAATTAAATTGTATGATATATTTAAATTTACCAGCAAAGCATTACATTTAGATCATTAGTCAGGTAGGCCTCACACTGCAATGTTGTTGAAAAATCTAAAGAGGTTTGTGTAATCAAATGATAATATGTATGGTAAGCTTTAGAGACTATTCACTGACTAATTTAAAAATACCTGGATGTATTGCATGGCTCACTAATAATTTACCACACTGGATCCCAACTCTTCTTTATTCTTGACTGCAGTGTGTGGGAACCCTTTGAGTGTCCATGTCAGGTGGACACATTCCATTAGCTGTTAGAAGAGTCCATTATTTTCATCAGTAGATTTTTTGGAAGTTTTAAGGCACATTTATAAATTTACATACATGTGGTTTTGTATTTCACATATAATCATAAGAGGTTAGCAACAGAAATGGAATGCAGAAGCATCAGCCACTTTAAAAGAACAAATATATGTAGCCTGCATCTTTGGGATGTTCCGTACATGTATGCAAAAATTACAATATTAGCCACTTGGCGACCGCCTCACGCATATATACATGAACAGAGCGGCACGGGCAGGCAAAATCACGTACCTGGTACGTGATTGCCTTCCCGCGGGCGGGGGGTCCAATCGGACCCCCCCCGGTGCCAGCGGCGGTCGGCTTTTGTCTGGGTGCGTTCCGTGATGAGGGGGAGGTCATCCGATCGTGGCCCCCCCCTCGCGATCGCTCCCAGCCAATGAGAAACATCCCCTGCCTGTGTATAGTACACACAGGCAGAGGATGTGAAGTCATCTCTCCTCGGCTTGGCAGTTTCCGTTCCTGTGCAAGGAGAGAAGACATGTAAGTGCACAAAACATACACACACACACACACAGTAGAACATGCCAGGCATACTTTACACCCCCAATTCCCCCCCCCCATCGCCCCCCCGATCACCCCCAAGCACCCCTCCCCCCCCGTCAAACTGACACCAAGCAGTGTTTTTTTTTTTTTTTCTGATTACTGCATGGTGTCAGTTTGTGACAGTTAGAAGTGTTAGGTCAGTGAGTATTAGCCCCCTGTAGGTCTAGGATACCCCCCTAACCCCCCCTAATAAAGTTTTAACCCCTTGATCACCCCCCGTCACCAGTGTCGCTAAGCGATCATTTTTCTGATCGCTGTATTAGTGTAGCTGGTGACGCTAGTTAGGGACGTAAATATTTAGGTTCGCCGTCAGCGTTTTATAGCGACAGGGACCCCCATATACTATCTAATAAAGCTTTTAACCCCTTGATTGCCCCCTAGTTAACCCTTTCACCACTGATCACTGTATAAGTGTTACGGTTGACGCTGGTTAGTTCGTTTATTTTTTATAGTGTCAGGGCACCCGCCGTTTATTACCGAATAAAGGTTTAGCCCCCTGATCGCCCGGCGGTGATATGCGTCGCCCCAGGCAGCGTCAGATTAGCGCCAGTACTGCTAACACCCACGCACGCAGCATACGCCTCCCTTAGTGGTATAGTATCTGTACGGATCAATATCTGATCCGATCAGATCTATACTAGCGTCCCCAGCAGTTTAGGGTTCCCAAAAACGCAGTGTTAGCGGGATAAGCCCAGATACCTGCTAGCACCTGCGTTTTGCCCCTACGCCCGGCCCAGCCCAGCCCACCCAAGGGCAGTATCGTTCGATCACTGTCACTTACAAAACACTAAACGCATAACTGCAGCGTTCGCAGCGTCAGGCCTGATCCCTGCGATCGCTAACAGTTTTTTTGGTAGCGTTTTGGTGAACTGGCAAGCACCAGCCCCAGGCAGCGTCAGGTTAGCGCCAGTACCGCTAACACCCACGCACGCAGCATACGCCTCCCTTAGTGGTATAGAATCTGAACGGATCAATATCTGTTCCGATTAGATCTATACTGGCGTCCCCAGCAGTTTAGGGTTCCCAAAAACGCAGTGTTAGCGGGATCAGCCCAGATACCTGCTAGCACCTGCGTTTTGCCCCTCCGCCTGGCCCGGCCTAGCCCACCCAAGTGCAGTATCAATCGATCACTGTCACTTACAAAACACTAAACGCATAACTGCAGCGTTCGCAGAGTCAGGCCTGATCCCTGCGATCGCTAACGTTTTTTTTGGTAGCATTTTGGTGAACTGGCAAGCACCAGCGGCCTAGTACACCCCGGTCGTAGTCAAACCAGCACTGCAGTAACACTTGGTGACGTGGCGAGTCCCATAAGTGCAGTTCAAGCTGGTGAGGTGGCAAGCACAAGTAGTGTCCTGCTGCCACCAAGAAGAAGACAAACACAGGCCCGTCGTGCCCATAGTGCCCTTCCTGCTGCATTCGCCAATCCTAATAATTGGGAACCCACCACTTCTGCAGCGCCCGTACTTCCCCCATTCACATCCCCAACCAAATGCAGTCAGCTGCATGAGAGGCATTTTCTTTATGTCCTCCCGAGTACCCCTACCCAATGAACCCCCCCAAAAAAGATATTGTGTCTGCAGCAAGCGCGGATATAGGCGTGACACCCGCTATTATTGTCCCTCCTGTCCTGACAATCCTGGTCTTTGCATTGGTGAATGTTTTGAACGCTACCATACACTAGTTGAGTATTAGCATAGGGTACAGCATTGCACAGACTAGGCACACTTTCACAGGGTCTCCCAAGATGCCATCGCATTTTGAGAGACCCGAACCTGGAACCGGTTACAGTTATAAAAGTTAGTTACAAAAAAAGTGTAAAAAAAAAAAAAAAAACCACAAACAAAAATATAAAATAAAAAAAAATAGTTGTCGTTTTATTGTTCTCTCTCTCTCTATTGTTCTGCTCTTTTTTACTGTATTCTATTCTGCAATGTTTTATTGTTATTATGTTTTATCATGTTTGCTTTTCAGGTATGCATTTTTTTATACTTTACCGTTTACTGTGCTTTATTGTTAACCATTTTTTGGTCTTCAGGTACACCATTCACGACTTTGAGTGGTTATACCAGAATGATGCCTGCAGGTTTAGGTATCATCTTGGTATCATTCTTTTCAGCCAGCGGTCGGCTTTCATGTAAAAGCAATCCTAGCGGCTAATTAGCCTCTAGACTGCTTTTACAAGCAGTGGGAGGGAATGCCCCCCCCCCACCATCTTCCGTGTTTTTCTCTGGCTCTCCTGTCTCAACAGGGAACCTGAGAATGCAGCCGGTGATTCAGCCAGCTGACCATAGAGCTGATCAGAGACCAGAGTGGCTCCAAACATCTCTATGGCCTAAGAAACCGGAAGCTACGAGCATTTTATGACTTAGATTTCGCCGGATGTAAACAGTGCCATTGGGAAATTGGGAAAGCATTTTATCACACCGATCTTGGTGTGGTCAGATGCTTTGAGGGCAGAGGAGAAATCTAGGGTCTAATAGACCCCAATTTTTTCAAAAAAGAGTACCTGTCACTACCTATTGCTATCATAGGGGATATTTACATTCCCTGAGATAACAATAAAAATGATTTAAAAAAAAAATATGAAAGGAACAGTTTAAAAATAAGATAAAAAAGCAAAAAAATAATAAAGAAAAAAAAAAAAAAGCACCCCTGGCGTCAAATGTAAACAGCAATTGCACCATGCATGTGAGGTATCACCACGAAGGTCAGATCGAGGGCAGTAATTTTAGCAGTAGACCTCCTCTGTAAATCTAAAGCGGTAACCTGTAAAGGCTTTTAAAGGATTTTAAACATGTATTTAGTTTGTCGCTACTGCACGTTTGTGCGCAATTTTAAAGCATGTCATGTTTGGTATCCATGTACTCAGCCTAAGATCATCTTTTTTATTTCATCAAACATTTGGGCAATATAGTGTGTTTTAGTGCATTAAAATTTTAAAAAGTGTGTTTTTTCCCCAAAAAATGCGTTTGAAAAATCGCTGCGCAAATACTGTTTGAAAAAAAAAATGAAACACCCACCATTTAAATCTGTAGGGCATTTGCTTTAAAAAAATATATAATGTTTGGGGGTTCAAAGTAATTTTCTTGCAAAAAAAAATAATTTTTTCATGTAATCAAAAAGTGTCAGAAAGGGCTTTGTCTTCAAGTGGTTAGAAGAGTGGGTGATGTGTGACATAAGCTTATAAATGTTGTGCATAAAATGCCAGGACAGTTCAAAACCCCCCAAATGACCCCATTTTGGAAAGTAGACACCCCAAGCTATTTGCTGAGAGGCATGTCAAGTCCATGGAATATTTTATATTGTGACACAAGTTGCGGGAAAGAGACAATTTCTTTTTTTTTTTTTTTTTTTTTTTTTTTGCACAAAGTGGTCACTAAATGATATATTGCTCAAACATGCCATGGGAATATGTGAAATTACACCCCAAAATACATTCTGTTGCTTCTCCTGAGTACGGGGATACCACATGTGTGAGACATTTTGGGAGCCTATCCGCGCACGGGACCCCGAAAATCAAGCACCGCCTTCAGGCTTTCTAAGGGGGTACATTTTTGATTTTACTCTTCACTGCCTATCACAGTTTCGGAGGTCATGGAATGCCCAGGTGGCAAAAAAAAACCCAAATTACCCCATTTTGGAAAGTAGACACCCCAAGCTATTTGCTGAGAGGTATAGTGAGTATTTTGCAGACCTCACTTTTTGTCACAAAGTTTTGAAAATTGAAAAAAGAAAAAAAAAATTTTTTTTCTTGTCTTTCTTCATTTTCAAAAACAAATGAGAGCTGCAAAATACTCACCATGCCTCTCAGCAAATAGCTTGGGGTGTCTACTTTCCAAAATGGGGTCATTTGGGGGGGAGTTTGTGCCACCTGGGCATTCCATGGCCTCCGAAACTGTGATAGGCAGTGAAGAGTGAAATCATAAATGTACACCCTTAGAAATCCTGAAGGCGGTGATTGGTTTTCAGGGCCCTGTACGCGGCTAGGCTCCTAAAAAGTCCCACACATGTGGTATCCCCATACTCAGGAGAAGCAGCTAAATGTATTTTGGGGTGCAATTCCACATATGCCCATGGCCTGTGTGAGCAATATATCTTTTAGTGACAATTTTGTGCAAAAAAAAAAAAAAAATTTGTCACTTTCCCGCAACTTGTGTCAAAATATAAAATATTCCATGGACTCAACATGCCTCAAAGCAAATAGCTTGGGGTGTCTACTTTCCAAAATGGGGTCATTTGGGGGGGTTTTATGCCATCTGGGCATTTTATGGCCTTCAAAACTGTGATAGGTAGTGAGGAGTGAAATCAAAAATTTACGCCCTTAGAAATCCTGAAGGCAGTGATTGGTTTTCGGGGCCCCGTACGCGGCTAGGCTCCCAAAAAGTCCCACACATGTGGTATCCCCATACTCAGGAGAAGCAGCTAAATGTATTTTGGGGTGCAATTCCACATAGGCCCATGGCCTGTGTGAGCAATATATCATTTAGTGACAACTTTTTGTAAATTTTTTTTTTTTTTGTCATTATTCAATTACTTGGGACAAAAAAATTGAATATTCAATGGGCTCAACATGCCTCTCAGCAATTTCCTTGGGGTGTCTACTTTCCAAAATGGGGTCACTTGTGGGGGTTTTGTACTGCCCTGCCATTTTAGCACCTCAAGAAACGACATAGGCAGTCATAAATTAAAGGCTGTGTAAATTCCAGAAAATGTACCCTAGTTTGTAGGCGCTATAACTTTTGCGCAAACCAATAAATATACACTTATTGACATTTTTTTTACCAAAGACATGTGGCCGAATACGTTTTGGCCTAAATGTATGACTAAAATTGAGTTTATTGGATTTTTTTTAGAACAAAAAGTAGAAAATATCATTTTTTTTCAAAATTTTCGGTCTTTTTCCGTGTATAGCGCAAAAAATAAAACCGGCAGAGGTGATCAAATACCATCAAAAGAAAGCTCTATTTGTGGGAAGAAAAGGACGCAAATTTCATTTGGGTACTGCATTGCATGGCCACGCAATTAGCAGTTAAAGCGACGCAGTGCCAAATTGTAAAAAGTGCTCTGGTCAGGAAGGGGGTAAATCCTTCCGGGGCTGAAGTGGTTACAAAAACATGTTGATAACTAAAGCAATGCCATGATAACTAAGGCAGTACCATGAAGTTATCAAAGTAAATCAGCACAGATACATGTAAAAGAAGTAAGTCGTTGTCAATGTATATAACAGCAGGCTGCTATCGTATCTATGGCCCCTAAGAATCAACTTTTCAGCACAGCAGTCATAATGCAGATAATGTTATAACATCAAACCAATTTGGCATCAAGGATGCCTAAACATGACATACAACCTTGTAAAGATAATACTGGAAAAGAAAAGAAATGAAAGGTAATGAAAGACCTTAAAAAGTCTACAGAAAAAAAGGACAATTACAGGTGATTTAGTGTGGATAACCAAGAAAGGACCCAAGATGGACACATCCATCCGCATCACTAGGATGTAGCCTGAGTGTCATTTACTAAATTGACAAAATCTGCCGAATATTGAAAAATGACCCATGTGGACCAAGTTTTATTAAAATTCTTGTTGTTTCATTGACTATTGCAACCATTTCATCCATGTTTTAACGCTCCTCAATTGTAATAATCCACTCTTTAATTGATGAAATGTGTGTAGATTTCCAATATTGTGGCATTAAAGCTTTTGCCACTATCAATAGGTATCTAGTTAAGTGCGCTGTGATCACTGAGTCACTGAGACTCGGGTGATCACCGATCCGAGTAAGGGGCCGGTCCCCGCCCCTTACCATGTGATCAGCTGGCAGCCAATGCCAGCTGATCACATGATCAAAACAAAAGCTCTGTATTTGTTTTTTTTTCTCCTCATGCTGACAGCGCGAGGAGAAAAAAAAGTCGATCACCTGCTTATCTGCAAGGGACATCGGCCCCGAAGAGGAAGAGGCAATTCTGCCTCATATGTGCCACCAGTACCCCCTGCCAGTGCCACATGCCATTGCAACCTGACAGTGCCCACCAGTGCCACCTATCAATGCCCATGAGTGCCACCTATCAATGCCCACCAGTGGTGCCAATCACTGCCACCTAGCAGTGCTGCCTATCAGTGTAACCGATCATTGCTCATTATTGCCACCCATCAGTGCCCATCACTGCCACCCATCAGTGCCCATCACTGCCACCTATTGGTGCCCATCAGTGCCGCCTCATCAGCGTACACCAATAATCAGTGTAACCGATCGTTGCCCATTATTGCCACCCATCAGTGCCCATCACTGCCACCTATCGGTGCCCATCAGTGCCGCCTCATCAGCGTACATCAATAAAGGAGAAAAATTACCTTTTTTTAAAATTTTATAACAAAATTTAAAAAAAACAATTTAAATTCGGTCTTTCACATTTTTTAACAAAAAATAAAAACCGCAAAGGTGATCAAAAAAAAAAAAAAAAGATAAAATTTAATTTGGGTACAGCATTTTATGATCGCGCAAATGTCATTCAAAGTGCGTCAGCGCTGAAAATTGGTCTGGATAGGAGGGGGGTTTAAGTGCCCAGTAGGGATGAGCCAAACAACCCCCGGTTCGGTTCGCAGAAGAACTTGTGATCAGGCAAAAAATTTGTTCCAACACGCGAACACCGTTAAAGTCTATGGGGACACAAACATGAATAATCAAAAGTGGAACAAGGTGCTTTGGGGGGCTACCTCAAAGCACCCTCCCAATGTTGAGGGCATGTGACCTGGTACAGTTCAGGAGGGGGGGCGCTCTCTTGTCCCCCCTCTTTTCCTGCAGCCTGCCAGGTTGCATGCTCGGATAAGGGTCTGGTATGGATTTTTTTGGGGAACCCCACGCCATTTTTTTTAAATTTTGGCTTGGGGTTCCTCTTAAAATCCATACCAGACCTGAATGGTCTGGAATGGATTTTGAGGGGGACCCCCATGCCATTTCTTTTTAAATTGGGGTTCCCTTTAATATCCATACCAGACCTGAAGGGCCTGGTATGAAATTTAGGGGGACGCCTACGCCATTTTTTTTTTCATTTTGGTTCGGGGTTCCCCTGTGAGGAAATCCCTTGCTGTTTTTATCAATGAAATTTTATGTGTATTGTCGGACCAACAATTCATTAATAGCCGCAAGTAGTTTTAAATGACTTTTTTTCCTTTGAAATTTTACATATTACACTTTTATTGTTTTACTTTAAGCATTATTAAAATCACTGCTCCCAAAAAAATTACCGTTTTTAAAACTTCTTTTTGCATTGTCCCCGGGGCAGGAACCAGGACCCCAAATACTTTTTATGACAATACCATGCATATAAGCCTTTAAAATTAGCACTTTTGATTTCTCCCATAGACTTTTAAAAGGTGTTCCGTGGCTTTCGAATTTGCCGCGAACACCCCATATTGTTCGCTGTTCAAACATGAGTTTGACTCGAACTCGAAGCTCATCCCTAGTGCCCAGTAAGCAAGTGGTTAAAGGACATTCCAACCAGATATGTACCAGGGAATCTTTCTCTTGATTACAATGCCAACAAAGATCAGAGGACTATGGGAACCAATGTTTCAGTTTGACAGGTGTCACATGCCAATGTGATATATGTTTACTGTATATGAAGATTTCTGGAAGCCGGTGCTGATGAAATATTAATGTGCAAAGGTACATGCATGCTGCCATTGTTCATCTTGAAATATTGTATCAAGGGTGGATTCCCAAAGTGCTCTGAATCTAACCAGGTCTAAAGTGTGTGAAATGTGTAGCCAACTACAGTATATACCATTAAAATTGTCTTTTCAGCTTTATTACCCTTAAGGCAAATAGATTTGAAAGGAGTCAGAGATCTCAGCAAGGAATGTTTTCACGCTTTAGTGAAAATATAACTATATATCTGATGGTACGTTCAATTTGCCATAGCCTGATCCCCCAATTCTGCTGCCAGACTGGCATGCAGTTTTAATTTGCCCTCTTGTACACAATGTGTAACTAATAAGGGTGTGTGTTCATTCAGCGGCAGTTTAGCCGAAGAAGCCATCTCTGGTGGAAAGTCTGGATTAGATCCCAGTGGAGTTAAAGGACCAGGGGAAGTGGACAAGTCAGAGCCCTAAAAGAGTCCATTATTAAGCTCAGTGTCCGGGAGATTTTAAGAGGCAGTGTCACTGTTCTCCACTACAAGAAGAGATGATGATAATGGTCACAAAACAGAGTATTCAGGTGAGGTAAAAAATGTGTTAGAAGGATTTATTTTTAACTGGTGATTCTGAATGACTTAAAGCCCCAGAGATTCTGAATGGGGTGTAGTATTGAGGTAAAGCCCCAGAGATGGGCTTTAGGCAAATACATTTCTGCAAAAAGGAAGCCACAGAAAAAAATTACATATGTTGGTGACCTGATCCACTCAATTGAAAGGCTTTGAATGAAGTTCTCCTTCAATTTAGTCACTTGTAAATTTACACACCCCTGCCACACAGCACAGACAGGGAAGATCCCTTCATGGCCTCTTAGTTTAGCTTTGATGCTACCGAGATTGTCAACCTGCTATCTAGACTGAGCTAATAACACTGACTCATTTTCCAATAAACAGGCTGGCAGCAGAAAGTTAA